>NC_045793.1:105311808-105624083 GCF_009873245.2 Balaenoptera musculus | reverse complement strand
GGTGTCCTGGGATCACTTTCCAAACACCTCAAACTTCCCCAGAGGGCCTGGAGCTCTGCTCTCCATCACTTGCCTGCTTCAGTGAATGAGAGACAGGACAGCAAGCATTTCACCATTCTCTTTGGCGAGGGCTAATTGTTGGAAACTTCTTCAATTTATTCACATCAAAGAAGAAAATAACAAAATGCCACACACAAATGCCGCCTTTAAGGTGTTACCTCCTCCTCATCCAATCTCGTCTCCAGCGAGGACCCAATATTGTACTTTAATATGCATTTGTAGTTAAAGAGAATTTCGTCCTTATCTTGTTAAATATATAGTTCATTTTAAATTTCCACTAAAATTGCTCTTCTTGTTAAAATGAGAAAAAAAACAATACAAACCCTTTCCAGTTAAGTGTTCCTCTTTTCTCTAGATCTTCAGCAGTATTTTAGGGTTTAAAGGAAGCAAGTCTCGTCCTAAAATGTAAATATAGATCTCCCATTGGCTCCAGACATGGCTTTGCCTTGTGGCTGAATTTTGCAAACGGACAGGAACAGAATGGCCATTCTGCATTACTCAAGTTCTCAAATTACTCTGTTAAATGTTCAATCATTCATATTCATAGTCAAGACAGGGCTTACCATGAGAGAAATGTACTCTACTTTCTATTTTCTTCATTCCAGGATGCCATTGATTATAAACCTACCACAGATTTAATCACATCTGTAAGCATTCAAGGTGAGGAAATGTTATTTTCCTACATGTTAATGTTTCTGATTTAGAATGCATTGTATGATCAAAATATACACATTAATCACATATAGATCATAAAATGTATCCCAACATGAGGAATGTGAACATATGAGAAAACACACATCTTAGTGTTTTCACATTTTCTTCTCTTGTTTATTTGGTGTTGCTCCTTATCTCATCCCAATCTGTGTTATAAATTAAATAGCAAACATTCTATGCTTTCCAGTTGGTGAAAATTTCAAATATAAATTAGACTTCTGCAATACCGACCAGGCATCCCAGGAGTTGGTAAATGGGAGAAGCCTGAGGATAAGTAAGGATGATGAAAAAGAGTGACTTATTTAAGAAGACTATTTGGGAAGAACGTCAGTTCTATCCAGGGTCCACTGTGAGAGTAGTCAGAGTAGTTTTTGTTTGTTTGTTTGTTTGTTTTTAAAGCTTAAGAGTCAGAAGTCACCTCTGGGAAAAACTTTTCAACATAAAAGGGGTTTGATAAAGTGACTGTGGAAAAAAATCCAATTATCCTAAAGTCACCTGGTTGCAAAGGTAATTTGTACTGAAAGCTGAGAGGTCTTTACTTGGACCCCAGCAATAAAGGACCCAGGATGGAAGGAAACAAATTACCTTGCTTTGGAGAGATATCAGAGGCAACTAAAAGAAAAATTATTGGGTTTATTTGGGCAAGTCTCTATTCAATGAATTATTTGTGTATGTATAAATAATCTACTGGGACCATAAGATACTTAAGATATGCCAGAATTGTTCTGATCATTTTCTAATATGCTTCCTTGGCTGCAAACTCTATTTAATGCATCCTTTTAGGGAAACTTCATTGCAAGTGGATGACTGGATATTTTAGAGGTCAGGCTGCTCATCAGTCCCAAACACAGCACTCCTCTGTTAAAGAAATAAGATAGCGATTACAAATAAGAACGGAAACATTCAGGAACCAAATTTACCTTGAAGATAGCCATCTCAGAAAAGAGCTAAGCCTGCAATTATAGTGACCCACCACCAACCTGGCAGTGGTTCTTAAGCAGAAATCTATACCCCATCAGTGTGGAGCACATGCCTAGGTCATAGCAACAGGCAATATGATTCAATAATTCAAATCTCTTTATTTTTAAATTTATTTATTTATTTTTAGCAGTGTTGGGTCTTCGTTGCTGCACACAGGCTTTCTCTAGTTGCAGAGAGTGGGTGCTACACTTCGTTGCAGTACGCAGTCTTCTCATTGCAGTGGCTTCTCTTGTTGCGGAGCACGGGCTCTAGGTGCACGGACTTCAGTAGTTGTGGCTCGTGGGCTCAGTAGTTGTGGCTCGTGAGCTCTAGAGCGCAGGCTCAGTAGTTGTGACGCATGGGCTTAGTTGCTCCGCAGCATGTGAGATCTTCCCGGACCAGTGCTCGAACCCGTGTCCCCTGCATTGGCAGGCAGATTCTTAACCACTGTGCCACCAGGGAAATCCCTCGAGTCTCTTTATTTTTAAAAAGCTCCTCAGGATATTTTTCCTAGATGAAAAATTATAACCCATGCTCTTTATAAGCATTTGAAAAAAAAAAATCTTAAAAATCACCTGTAATATCACCTCTCAGACAATGCCATATTTTGTATTCCCTTGCAGTCCTTTTCCTTTGTGCATGTATTTTCATAAATAAGACATATGTGTGTGTGCATTCATACATGTCAACATTTATATGCATACGTGTATCTTTACATATACACGTACACACATTATATGTACATTCATTATTTTACACCCAATGCTTAGCACAGTCCTTGGCACATAGTAGGTTAATATAAATATCAGTTAAAATAATTAATCATTGAATACTTTGGTAGATTTAAAACACAGTAAAGAAAAAATCAAAGAGAGAAAGAATCTGCTCAAGGGTGAAAAATAAGCAACAGATTCTTTTTTGCCCCTTGTGACATCAGACGTAAGCTATTTTCCTATAGGTCTTTACCTTCATTGTGCCTCTTAAAGACAGATGAACTCAAGGGAAAAAAATGTGCAGTTATGGGTTTGGGAGGGTGGTCATCGGTTTTTGAACCTACAAATTAATGACACATCTTCTCTACATGGGAAGTAAATGCTGACTTTATTAAACAGAAGGGCAAGGGCACTACACTCAGATAATAACACCCAGGTTAGAGAGTGTGGCTCAGGGCATGAGTCTTAAACTGGGCTTCTTAGTTCCTCTTGCATGAACTCTGAAGGTGAGTGGTTGACAAAGCATCTTGGTGATTGGAGATCAGCCTTGAGGTCAAAACTTCCAGAAGTCAGACTGTAATTCTCTGTGTAGGAGGGGCTGGACGGTCAAGGAGGAGACAATAAACCTCTCCTCAGAGAGAAACCAGATGGTGGGGAAGACACACCCCATTTCTTTTCTCTGTTATACTGCCTCTGCCACCCGTGCTGCCCTAATCAGATATGACCACCTACATAAGCATTTCTCTTACGTCCAGTAAGAAAGTTCTAGGATCTTCTTGTTCTGTTCTGTGTATTTATTATAACATAGTTTACAATTTTGACTGATGTTGTCCCTGTCAATGGGATCTTCTACAGATATTTTTCCAGTTATTTATTGCTAGTATTAATTAAAGAAATTCCTTTGTGTCTGCCCCATTTACCAAACTCTCTTATTGGTTGTAATAGTTTTTGCACTTAATATTCTCATATTTTCTAGATATACATTATATCATCTGCAAATAATGAAAATTTTGTCTACTCTCCAATATTTGAATCCATTATTTCTGTTTTATTCCTTGCTTTATTGTCTACAAATTCTAGTATAATGTTAAATAATGGGTACATTTATCTTACTTTGTTAATTAGGTCATTTCTAATGGATCCCTCTTAAGTATGATATTGGCTGCTGCTGTGTTATATATATATTTCATGTTAAAAACCAGTTTGTAAACAAGTTCTGTAAATTTGGGGTATATTTTGTTTGAAATCAGCTGGAGATCTCTAATAAAAATATTCAACAAGTGGAGGGCTAAAAATCTTCAGCATTTCTGTTTTAACAAAAGGAATTCTTGGAAATTAAACTGAAACCACCTAAGGACCTATCCAGTTACTGTATCCAGCTCAAAGTTGCAAAAAAGGGACTGAACAAATTAAATGAGAACTCAAGCGATATACTAGATTTAATGGTGAATATCTACAATTGCGTTTTGGATTATCTAGATGTGTAGAAAGACTATTTCAATAGAGCTCTTATTTCTTTATTTTGGATAAATTCATATTCTATACCAGAATAGCACAGAAGTCTCAATGTGTGCCATCTCTGCTCAAAAGAATCATGAAAAAAAGATGATTTATGTCATGAGCTTTGTCTTATAAATGTTTGTCAAAGGGAGGTACTAATGACTAAAGGCAAAAAGATGATGCCTATGAAAATATTTAGACTTACACACATTTTAACCCAAAAATATTAGAATATTCCCCATTTAGCAGCTTTTACTCTGAACTACCAGAAATCTCAGCACCTCTGGAGAAATTTTTCTCAATTAAAAGTAAGTTCTAAAGAGAAAAATCCATGAAAAGTGTCAACAGTTTAAAGTATATTAACCATAAAATACATCTATGAAAAATATTTTAAACAATTTTATTTTTTAAAGCCAGTAAGAAAATATTTTATAAGTGTTTTGCAAGAAAGCAAGTTGTTATAATCTAAGAGGAATATTTTAGAATGTTTAGAAACAAGCTAAATAAATACCAACAGCACTGATATTAGTAAAACACTAAGATGACTTTGTCCTACACTGTCTCTGAATATCATTTCATATGGGTAGCTTACAAATTTGATTTTGGGTCACAGCTACCAAACCTGAAGAAACAGTTGTTCCAGACTTTAAAAAAAAAATGGCCCCATTCATTTTGCGAGGTTAGTGTATTCTTGGTTCCTAAACGAAATAAGGTCCATGCAAACAAGCAAAGAAAAATTTATGGGTCCATTTCACTTATGAATCTAGATGCAAAAATCTTAAATAAAATATGGGTAACTAAATCCAATAGTATGTTTAAAATATTGTCATAAAATGCTAGGAACATAAGTATAGTTCAATACAAGAAAATCTATAATGTAATCTGCCATGTTAATATGTTAAGGATAAATACATTATGACTACTTAAATAAATGGAGAAATAGTAACCTTTATTCATTAGTAATTCCCTTTGAAAAACATTTATAAGACAAAACTCGTGGCATAAATCTTTTTTTTTCATGATTCTTTTGAACTGAGATGGCACACATTGAGAATTCTGTGCTATTCTGGTATAGAATATGAACTTATAAATAAGTGGAGAAATAGTTACCTTAAGATACATGACAGAACTTCATCGTATATGCCAACAATTTATAGTAAATATTTACTTGATGAAAAAAATGTCGATGCCTTCTATTTAAACCAGCAACCAAAGGTAATAATCACCATTACCATTTGACCTAGTTTTGGTGTAGGACTGGGAAGGAAAACATGAAACTATGCTTATTTGCATGTGACATGATTACCAATGAAGAAAAAGCATCAGGTAAACTGTTAAAACTAATAAGAGTTTTCAGCAACTTTGCTGTACACAAGCTTGATCTACAAAATGCACTAGCAAAAATCAATGACTTCTATTGTCAGTTATCATTGTTCACAGCAGTTGTTTTCTACAAATTCAGCATAAGGACTGAGGTGGCAAATGCAGAACCATCCTTTCTAGAGGAAATACAGTTTTAAGCCCCTATGAACCTCTGGTTACAACAATTTTATCAACTGATCAATACATACCTGATTTCTTGTGCCCTTCTGTTTAAAGATACCTTACTTAATGTATACATTGTTGATTCATTAACACTGAACACATGGCCAACTTATGCCTGAACAGTGCTGATCGAATAAACACACACATTTTCTCCATAAGGCAAGTTCTTTCTTTAGTCATTGAATTTAGGGTAAGCATTACTTCTATTTCAAGAAATCTTACATTGAGGTTAACAGTAAAGAAAATTTTTGTAAGCCACTCCCACCACTCAAACAACTAGCACTGACAAATAACACAAGATCCTTAAATTCATTTTCTTTCAACACTTTAATAAACCATTGATGATCCATATCCTTTGCACTTACATACTGAAAGATATTAACAAATATATTCATGATCCTTTCATTAAAAGCTTCAGAAAACTGAGCAAAAGATATTTTCAATATCTATCAAACTGTAGAATGAAGCCATAAGAGAAACACCAGTCTCTTGTTTTAAAATTGTAAGGAATCCAGATTTTTAATATAGCTGGAACACTGTCTGTTGTAATTGGAGCTAATTTCTCCACGTCTATCAGAAATTATTCTTTGAAAAAATGTAAAAGATTAACAATCTCTATGCCACAAATTCAATTTTTTTAGATTGTGAATTGACAGTATTTCTAAATATATTTGGAAGTTCTTTGGGATAAAGCATACCAAAAGTATTAGTTGAGTGGCATTTCATAACAGATGACACATCTAAAGCTAAAAGATGTGTTTACATCTTTGCAAATGTTGAATCAATTGGTCTGATATTCTTAGAAAAGTATTGTATTTTGTGGGCAATTATTTGATGGCTTAATTGCAGGTTTTCACTTATAGTAAAATATCTTTTTTAGTCTTTCCTTTGTAACTTTCTAATAAAATTTCTATAACTTAATAATTTCTTTTACCACCTTCCTATCTAAAAATTCTTTTTTTTCTGTGTAAGAATTTAAGCATTCTATAGATGGCAAAAGTTATAAGCCCAGTTTCTATTAAGAATCATATAAAATTTTTGTGTTGGTCATTTAATTCTGATTTCAAGTGATTAAGTTTTATCAATTATATTTGTTGGCAATTTTGTATTTGCTGTAAATGTCTCTTAATATTATCCTCTTTCTTATGTTTAAATTTTACTCTTTTTTTGCTGTGTTAGAGCAATTTGTAAATGCCATTTATCATAAACTTTGTTACGTACATCTCTCCATTTTATATTGATTTTTGTTATATACATCTACGTCTCCACTTGTTTCTGCATCAGTAGTATGGCTTCATTTTAAACCCAAAAACTTGGTAATAGTTATTTTTAGACTAGAAAGATATTAAATACATTGACTAAATAATAATTTTAAAATGTATTTAATAATTACAATTTACACAAGTATCACTCTGACTCTTCCTATTTTCATAATATGTTCAATAAATACACTATGATGTTCCATCAGTGTATAGAATAAAATCATTTTAACTAAACCAATTGGGTGACACCAATTAAATTGGTAATATGTTTATGTGTAATAATAGAAATGATGCATGTGTCTGACAAACACACCACAATAAAACAATAATATCTTATATAATGTAATAGTTAAATGCATGCCTATCAGAACAATTAGTTATGTGTGATGGAAAATAACACTGTTTCAGATTTTACATTTAAATTAATTAAAATCAAATAAAATTAAAATTCAGTTCCTCAATGCACTGGTCACCTTTCAAGTGTACAATAACAAATCTAGCAGAGTTCTACATGAATCAAAGATTCCAGTGTGAAAGACAAAACTTTAAAGTTAATTATGAAAAAGGTAAGACCATACCTTAGTGATCCTGAAGAGTGACAGAAGCATAGAACTTAAGTAAAATGAAAACCAACAACCTGTTATTAGATCATATTAAAATTATTTCTGTTTAATGACAAAAACCACGGACAAAGTTCATAGATAACAAAATTTGAAAGCAAGATAGAGTCAAGCATTAGTAGAAGTGTGAAGTATAAATCCCTTCCTATAATACTGGTAGAAATATAGATTGATTTTAATTGCTACAGAGAGCAATCTAGTACTATTAGTCAAAGGACATATAATGGTTCCTCAGTGACAACCCAGCAGTCCTCAAGGGCTCACATATGAGGATGCTTCTTGCAGCATCCCTGTGTTGTGGGGAATTGGGAGCCACAGGGAATCTGTCCTAGAATAGTGGGTAGGAAAAGTATGGTAGACGTCTTCCATGGAGAATTATTTAATAGTTAGAAGAAGCAAGTTAGATGTGTACAATAAGACATAGAAAAACCTTTAAAAAAATAGTGCTTAGTGAAAAAAAAAGAGTAATAAACAGCATGAGATTATATTTTGACACCATGGGGATCAATTAAAAATACATGCATACAAGATACCAATACACATTTTGAAAGAACACTCCCAAAATATATACTAAACACATCAGAATTATTGTCTGTAGGATAAGAACAATGGCAATGAGGTGGACAAATGATTACACTGTGCCATAAAGTTGGGAGTACGATTAATTTAATTTTCTATTTTCGAGGTCCAAGAAAATTGTTCCAAAGTACACAGTATGAAAGGATGACCTGAGATATCTTTTCACACACACAAAATTTAGTATAAAACATTTTTAAGAATATATGTTTTTGCATTGCTCAGACGCAGACAATGAAGTTGAGAAAGGAATCCATAGATGTAAGCAAGCACTCAAGCTCTTTTTCCCAGAAGCATCAGTGGAATACTATTGAAATCGGCTTTCTGATTTGATTTCCACTCACAAAGCACAAGGACAAGAGATAAATAAGTACTCTCCCGAGCTGGGGAAACAAAGAGATGCCTACTTAAAGTCAAAGGCCAGAAGCATAGGGTAATTTAGAAACAAACCTACAAAGAGACAAAGGGGAAAGTCGCCTACCTTGGCTTTGGCGCCATATAAAAGGGAACCAATTGTCCTTTGAGGTTTCATCATCTCTACTGACTTTCACTTGCATTTTCAACTCAAATTCCAGCTGTCTCTATGGTTTGAAAAATCTAAAGCCAGAAATTCAAGTGTTCCCAGGTTAGTAATATTCAAAACTTCCTGGAAGGAAAGACAAATCCTTTCCAGGAAACCCAATTTTTATTCAGTTCTCAAAGAATTCCTACAAATAAATTTCAAAGGAACATCATAAAATATAAAAGGAAATAGGGTACGATGAGTAAAAACTAGTTGACAATAAAATATGACCAGGCATATTGGGAAAAGAAGGAAACATATCAAATTTCTGAAATTTTTTATAGTACTGAAAATTGAAATACAATAGTCAGCAGATTAGATACAGCTGAAGACAGAATTATTTATCTGAAAATTAAATCTGAAGAAATTATCGAGACTGCCACACAGAAAGAAAATGAGATGTTAAATATGAAATGGATTGACATGAAGTGTAGATTGTGATGGTTTAACACAGATTTATTTAGAGTCTAATAAGAGAGAGATGGAGCAATGTATTAGCAATTGCTGACAATATTCTAGAATTGATTATAGGACTCTCTCTTGAGATTCAGGTAGCCCAGGGAATCTAAAAAAAAAAAAAAAAAAAATTCATACCTAGATTCAAAATGTTGATGTTTCAGAACACCAATGATAAAGACCTAAAAATTAGGCAGAAAAATACAAAAACCTAAAAAATAAATGGCAATTACACTGACAGCTGCCTTGGCAACAATGGAAGCCAAAAGATACCATTGGAGTGTTGGCAAGAGAGAACTGCCAATCTAGAATTGTACATATAAAGAAACTCCCTTTAAAGAACAAGAGGAAAATAGAAATTTTTCTCAGATAAACAAAAACTGATCTATAAATACTCGTTAAAGAAAATTCTAAAGGATGTTCTTTAAAAAGAAGGACTATAAACTCGGATAATTTGACCTGCAAGAAGGAATAACAAGCAAATATATTTGTTACTGTGACAGGTAAATCTAAATAACCATTAACTCTATGGCAAAACAACAGCAACATTTAACATTAGTGCTTAGGTAAAAGTAGAATTAATCTAAAATAATTGAACCGAAAAAACAAAAACATATTTATCTTATATCTTTGCGACGTTTACAAGGAAGAGAGATATATTGGTGAACTGCATACTTTATTCATTATCCCTTTTAAAATATCTAAGATAATCGCTAACAAATAGTGACACTTGAACAACAGGGGTTTGAACTGTGTGGGTCCACTTATACGTGGATATTTTTTCCTAATAAACAGCCCTCTCTATTCCTGGTTCCACATCCATGGATTCAAACAACTGGGGACCACAGACTTAACACACAACCTGTGGTTGGTTGACTTTCTGGATGCAGAACCTGCAGATACAGAGGGCCAACCATGGGGCATGAGCATTCCCAGACTGTGGTACCCTCCACGGATTCTGGCACCAATCCTCCATGGATACCGAGAGGCAACTGTATGTAAGTTCTGAAAGAACTGGAGGAGAAAGAAGAGGAATGAGAAGTTTAAAAATTTAATCAATCTGAAGGAAGACAAGAAAAGAAGGAAAAGAAAGGGGAGATATTAAAAGCACAAAATAGAATGGTAGAAATACATCCAACTATGTTGAAATGAAAGTAAATGTGAATGAAATAATACCACAGGTTAAGTTCTATCTAAAATAGAAACAAAAATTGTAGGAATAAATAACAATAGCAGACGTACAAATTTAGCAGACCTGAACAAAGAAAATGAGATACTTGACTAGGAAGACAATATAAGAAAGATGTTAATTCTCCTTGGCTTGATTTTTCTGTTCAACACAAGTGCACACAAATTTCCAACAGGTTATTTTCTGCATTTAGCTGGCTCTAAAATTTACATATTGCCAACAGTTAAAGAGAGCATTGTTGAAGAGAACAAGGTGGAGGGATGTGCCTGACCACATATCAGGACATATTTTAAACAATATGATTAAGACACATTTCATTGGTGCAGAGATAAACAGATGGACTTATGGTACAGAAGAAGAGACTCAGAGACAGACTTACACAAGCTTAGAAACCTGATTATTATGGGGCTGGTGGTGGAGACGGAGGGAAAATGGTGCAGAAAACAACCGCTTTTATATGGGGAGGAAAATGAACTAATATCCCTATCTCACATAATATACTAAAGTCATTTTAAGGTAAACTTATGACATATAACTAAAAAGAAAAACTATTAAACTTTAAGAAAACAATGCAGCTGACCATTACCTAGAAAAAGGAAGACTTCATAAAGATGTTAAAAGCACATTCCATTAAGGAAATGTTTGGACAATTCATCTTAAAATTAAGGTACAATTAAGATGTGAAAAGACAATACATATTGAGATAAGGTATTTGCACACATCACAAATATTTTTTCCTAAAACATGTGAGTATACTCCCAATATAAAAATAACAAAAATGACAAGTGATCTAGTAGAGAAGTGGGCAAATTATTTCAATGGGCACTTTGTATGAGAGAAAAATATATGAAAACATGTTCAGTCTCATTAATAAGCAAGGGAATTCTGATCAAAACTACAGTAATGTTAGTTTTATCACTAGATAAACAGTTTGAAGCCTGACAGTATCAAGAGTCAACAAGCATTGTGGAATGAGGCATTTCCAGCATTTTCCATGACTGAAAAGCAGGAGGGCAGCTGTGTACCTACCCCGTGTTAGAGGAGGTGCACCTGGGTGTGTGGAGGCAAGGCCAGCAATGGAGTGAAGGGACCAGTGGTTCCAAGCAAAACCAGTCACACTGACTATAATTTCAATATCTTCATTCAGTGGACCTGAAGTTTATTCAGTACATGAAATCGTAACGACCAAAATAAACCAACTAACAGTACCACGAAATCACAGAAATGCACAAACCAGCTGCCACCCCTTTTTGCTGACACAGGGGGAGAATTTATTTTATGGTATTACCATATTTATTTATTTGCAGTATTACCACATTGCCCCTAATATAATTGTTTGAAAAATCACTAAACTAATGATTATAAGAGAGAAGCCAGTACTTATGAAATGCTTTATTATGATCTGCACATCACAAACAAGTTTATAAAATATTATTTTTTTGTTTGTTTTATTTTGTTTTGTTTTGTTTTTTTTTCACATTCTCCATGAAGCAATGGGTTCAAGATAAAAAGAAAGCACCATTGATAAAGATAATCAAGGCTTTGTGGTTTTGTTCAACAAAATTCCATGGGCCTTTCTGAGTTTTAATATCCAGTGTCCTCTTGGCAAATCTGCCTCACTTCTCTGGGTGACAATTTCTCAACTGGTTAAAGAAAAGAGTGATAAATTGGACTTGCCAGTGCTGAAATTCTAAAATTCTAGGATATGTATAACTGAATTGCTGTGCTGTACACCTGAAACTAACACGATATTGCAAATCAACTATACTTCAGTAAACTAAATAAATAAATAATAAGTAAATAAAATAAATACAATTCTAGGAAGCACCGTTGATTAGTGGTAAGATGGCAAGTTTTCACGGCTACCTGCTGAACTTTACAATTCTAACTACATTAGAGAAGGGATATATTCTGCCATTTTCCCTCTGGCATCAGTTCTACGTTCATTCTTGCTTAAGCAACTCTGAGTCAAGCACTAGTGGTGCAAGTTCTAGGGCTTTGGAGTCAGACAGCACCGGGTCTCCCTCTCAAGCTAGTGACAATAATTCTCTTCGCCTCAGATTTATTTTCTATCTATTATCTAGAAAGTGTAGATGATATCCTTCCAGCAGGCTTGTTGCAGGGATTAAGCACCTAACGTCTCTCAAATGTCCAGCCAGTTCTTGGAACGGAGAAGCCCTCAGTGTGTCCCTTGCTGCCCTGATAAGCACAGAGAACAAAGAGGCATCAGCCAGAGAACAGGGCGAGGAGTATCCCATCTGAGCAGGGAGCACGTCATCCCACCGCTGGAGGCTCTGCGTTTGGCCCTCACTCCCTCTCCCTTCCTGTCCTCTGGGCCCTCCAGCTGGTTGACTTGTCACCAACCTCACCGCTGCTCCCTGGACTTGGATGCGCATCTCTGCTCCTGGGCACCGACCTCCGTGGAATGCCATTAGACACCTGTCACCCTCACCCTTGCTGGCGTGGTCCCAAAACCTCCCACAAATGTCACGAGCACAGCCAGACACCAAGCAGGCCCTTCCCAACCTTCTCCTTCTCATGGCCTCGCGACCCCAGGCTCTCTTCATCACTCTGCCTGCCCAGGACAAGCTTGCCTGAGGCAGTACAAGGGCTCTGGACCTTCATGCATCAGAATTTTCTTCTCTGAATGATTTAGGAATGAACATGGCCCAGGCAATATAAAAATATGAAAGATCCAAGATTTTTGTCGTTATATCCGGTTGTCTAAGCTTCCACCTCCTTATCTGCCATGTGCACCTCATTCTGTTACCCTTCAGTTTCCGGGCGACCATCCCCCCAGCTGCTCTTGCCACTCTCCAGCTGCCCTATTCATCGAGCATGGCTCCCTGAGTTCTGATCTGACAGCCTTGAACTTGCTTTATTAACTATGTGTCTGCATCCTCTTCATTTAATCCTCTGCTAAGCTGCAGGAATGATGTTTCCTAAAATGCAATCTAGACCATGACACTTCTTTCCCTAAAATCCTAAAACAGCAAAAATACAATCATTGGGTCCTTTGTGATACGACCCTAGCTTCAGCTCCCATTCTTCAAATGTATCTTACATTCCAAACATATTGACCTATATGCAGTTTTCCAAATTGGCCGTGTCCTTTCTTTTTGAAAATCATGGCTTTTGGGAAACAATCTCAGATTTAGAGACAAGTCTCAAGTACACTAATAAAAAGCTTCTCCCCTGCAACATCATTTGATACTAGGTTGCTGACGTGATGTTTAATCAACCTTCAAATGTTTTAGAGTATATTTTCTACAGATAAAGAAATTATCCTATAAATTGTCTATAACACCGTCAAAATGGGAAATTAACATTGATACACTATCATTCAATCTACAAACCCTATGCAAATTTTATGAACTGGTCCCCAAATACATGATTCTGAACTTGATCTGTTGGTTCTAAAGGGTGTTACTTTTAGTTCTAATTTCATTTTAGTCTCTTTCAACCTGGAAGAGTTACTCAGTGTTTCCTTGACTTTCATGTTCTTAACGTGTTTGAAGAGCATAGGTCCACTGTTTCAGGAATTTCTGCCAGTATGTGTTTGCCAGGAATCTCCTCATGACTCATGTGCTGTGGACATTCTATCATGTGGAACATATTTTTATTTGTTCCATAACTGACGATGTTAACTTTGTTTGATTAAGTTGGTATCTGCCAGTTTCTCCACTGCAAAATCATTGTTTTCCTCGTTCAAATTAACAAACATTTTACGGTACCTACTTTGAAATGATGTAAATATCCCATGCCTCAACAAAGTTATAGTTTATTAATGCATTTATTATGTATATCTATATAAACTCATAGTTTCCTATTTCATTCAATGAACTGTAATCCATTACTATCCTTATTTATTTTGAGACTCAAGTTTCTTCCAGACTTGGACAGTGGGAGCCTCTTCACGTCAGCATCTGTGTCCTTTTGATAGGTTCCCCTTCAAATTAACTATGTCATCATGGTCTGACACAACAAAATGTTGCAGGCTCGTGTCATATTTTCTCTGCTCCAGCCCTGGAATCAACCATTCCTTCAAGGAGCCCCAGCTCCATTTGGTGGAAAATGGTGTTGGAAATCAAGAACGGGGCCTACGTGTGCTCACTGCTTCAACCCTTCTCGGTGGATCAAGCTGTGGAGTATCTGTCTACATCACAGATAATATATGCGTAGACCGACATCTACCTATAAAACCATGAATTCACACGGATAATTCCGCATTCAAGGCAGAAGGATAGTCTGCAGCCTCCATACAGGTAACACCCTTCTCCAACATTAAGAACCCCACGCTTGTTATTTTTATGTGATTCATCTCCCTGGAAGTAACCCATCTCCAATCATTGCCTTTCCCTGTGTTGATGCCTCTCTAATCCCAACTGGGCTCAGACACCCCCTAGCTGGGCTACATGGTGCAAACTGGGACCTTACTACAAGCTAAAAGCCAAAAAAGTAAGGTTGCCCCATATTGTTTTCTTCTTCCAAGTATCAACTCCACTAGAGAACCTGCAGCTTGTATTTTGTGTTTTGTTTTGGTTTTATTTTAACATCTTTATTGGAGTATAATTGCTTTACAATGGTGTGTTAGTTTCTGCTTTATGACAAAGTGAATCAGTTATACATATACATATGTTCCCATATCTCTTCCCTCTTGCATCTCCCTCCCTCCCACCCTCCCTATCCCACCCCTCTAGGTGGTCACAAAGCACAGAGCTGATCTCCCTGTGCTATGCGGTTTCTTCCCACTAGCTATCTATTTTACGTTGGTAGTGTGTATATGTCCATGCCACTCTCTCACTTTGTCACATCTTACCCTTCACCCTCCCCATATCCTCAAGTCCATTCTCTAGTAGGTCTGTGTCTTTATTCCCGTCTTGCCACTAGGTTCTTCATGACCCTTTTTTTTTTTTTTTCCTTAGATTCCATATATATGTGTTAGCGTACTGTATTTGTTTTTCTCTTTCTGATTTACTTCACTCTGTATGACAGACTCTAACTCCATCCACCTCACTACAAATAACTCAATTTCATTTCTTTATATGGCTGAGTAATATTCCATTGTATATATGTGCCACATCTTCTTTATCCATTCATCTGATGATGGACAATTAGGTTGCTTCCATGTCCTGGGTATTGTAAATAGAGCTGTAATGAACATTTTGGTACATGACTCTTTTTTTTTTTTTAATAAATTTATTTATTTATTTATTTATTTATTTATTTTTGGCTGTGTTGGGTCTTCATTTCTGTGCAAGGGCTTTCTCCAGTTGCGGCGAGCGGGGGCCACTCTTCATCGCAGTGCGCAGGCCTCTCACTGTCGCGGCCTCTCCCATTGCGGAGCACAGGCTCCAGACACGCAGGCTCAGTAGTTGTGGCTCACGGGCCTAGTTGCTCCGCGGCATGTGGGATCTTCCCAGACCAGGGCTCGAACCCGTGTCCCCCTGCATTGGCAGGCGGATTCTCAACCACTGCGCCACCAGGGAAGCCCGGTACATGACTCTTTTTGAATTATGGTTTTCTCAGGGTATATGCCCAGTAGTGGGATTGCTGGGTCGTATGGTAGTTCTATTTTTAGTTTTTTAAGGAACCTCCATACTGTTCTCCATAGCGGCTGTATCAATTTACATTCCCACCAACAGTGCAAGAGTGTTCCCTTTTCTCCACACCCTCTCCAGAATTTATTGTTTCTAGATTTTTTGATGATGGCCATTCTGACCAGTGTGAGATGATATCTCATTGTAGTTTTGATTTGCATTTCTCTAATGATTAATGATGTTGAGCATTCTATCATGTGTTTGTTATCAATCTGTATATCTTCTTTGGAGAAATGTCTATTTAGGTCTTGTATCCATTTTTGGATTGGGTTGTTTGTTTTTTTGTTATTGAGCTGCATGAGCTGCTTGTAAATTTTGGAGATTAATCCTTTGTATTTTGTGTTTTGTCTGGAGTTTTTAGTTGGCCTCTGGGAGGTTTGGTACAGAGCTTACTCAGCCATAGTGGAAGCTGCCATAGGTTGATTTGCCTTGTTGTGTTCTGTTTTGTATTTGTGGGTTTTCTTTATAAGATTAAGAAAGGATCCTTCTATTCCCAGTTTCCTAAGAATTTTTATCCTGAACGAGTTTTGAATTTTATCACATGCTTTTCCTTCATTTGTGGAGGTAATCATAAGATGTTTCTCCTTAATCTGTAAATGTGGTAAATAATACTGGTTTATGTTCAAATGTGAAACAAAATTTGACTTTTTGAATTAAAGCCAATTTAGTTGTGATAAATTGTTCTTTATTATATTGCTGAATTCAGTTAATATTTTGATGGGAGTTTTGCATCTGTGTTCATGAGAAAGATTTGGCTGCTCATTTTCCTTTATTGTGATATTCTTTCTAGATTTTGTATCAAGATTATGCTAGCACTGTAAAAATGAGTTGAAAGGTTTTTAGTTTTCAACTGTCTGGAAGAATTCACCAATGAAGACAATTGGATGAGTTTTCTTTGTTGGAAGGATTTCATAACAGATTCAAATTCTTCAGTAGATGTAGGATTATTCAAACATTTTATTTCCTACTGTGCCAGTTTTGAAAAGCTGTATTTTCCTAGGGATTTCACCCTTTTGTCTGAATTCGCAAATTTATTAACATAAAGCTTTTAATAAAATTTTTATATTAGCTTTTCTGTACATAGTTTCTGTAGTAATGTCCCCCTTTGAATCCTTAATATTGGTAAGATATGCTCTGTCTGTCAGGAATTTACCAATTTGATTGGCTTTTTCAAAGAAGTAACTGTCAAGTTCTCTGTTTCCTTATATCCAAAGTGTAAATCTTATATATTTCATTTTTAAATTCAGTCTGACAATCATGGTCTTTTTATTTGGAACATTTTCTGTTTTTCTTTTCCTAACTACTTTTATATGTAGGTTTGAATCAAACATTTTACAATTTATTTTCTACTTGTTGCACCTGTTCTCTGCTTCATTTTTCTCATTCCATTCTTCATGTGGGCTTGATTCAACTGCTTTTAAAAATACTTTCTCTTCTTTCTCTATTTATCTGATAGCCTCACAGGCTTTTATTGTTCTTTCAGCAGTTACCCTAGATATTACAACACGCTTCCTTGGCTTATTTATAAGTATTTTACCACTTCCTAAGCAATGTTAGAGTTCCCTTCCTGCCTTTTGGCATATTGTTTTCATGCTGGGGGGAGGGGGGTAACTAAACTTTTAAATTTTGAGGTAATTATAGATTCATATGCAGGTGCAAGAAATAATACAGAGAGATCTGTGTACCCTGACCCTCGTTTCCCTTATGGCAACATCTTGCAAAACTATGTATAACAACCACAGTACAGACATTGATAGAGTGCACTGATCTTATTCAGAGTCCCTGGTTTACTTATACTTTATGTCTGTGTGTGTGTGTGTGTGTGTGTGTGTGTGTGTGTGTGTGCAGTTCTATCAATTTTATCACATGTGTGGGTCTACTGGCAACAGTCAGGACACAGAAGACTTCCATTGCCACAAGCATCCCTACAAGCATCCCTTATGCTGTATTTTTGTAACACCTCCCACCCCATACTGCTGCCCACCCCACCCACTCCTAACCCCTGGTGACGCTAATCTGTTCTCCATTTTTATAATTTTGTTATCCTGATTTATTTATTCTGTTTTTGAGTGCATTTCTTTGTATGGTGTTCTTACTGGCGGTGGCTCTGGGTGTGACAAGACACACGTGGGACATACCGTCTGCTCACCATCACATTTTACCATGTTGACTGAAGTGTGGAAACCCCACTCCCACTTGTGTCCCTTTACTGTCCCCACTTTTAAGTACCATCATCTTGAGTATCAGGTGTTGTTATAGTTTTTGTTTCCATTATCAAATATCATTATAAAACTCAATGAGAATGGTCTCTTGTATGTACTGGTATTTCTGTTTTTTCTTGTTCCTCCTTCATTCCTAATGCTCCAAAATTTCTTCTTTTCGCATTTCCTTTCTGTTTGAAGAACTTCCTTTAGCCATTTGTTAAGGGTAGGTCTTTATGTGAGTAGTTCTTTTTAGTTTTTCTTCACTTGGGAATGTCTTTATTTCTCCTTCATTCCTGAAAGATCATTTCCCTAAATATAATACTTATAGTTAACAGTTATTTCTTTCAGCATCTGAGAAAGTGGTCTCCCATCTGCCCTCCAGGGCTCCAGGTGAGAAACCTACTATCATCCCTATTGATGTCCCCTCTAGCGAATGTGTTGTTTCTCTCTGCTGCTTTCAAGATTTTTATTTTGTCTTTAGTTTTCCGAAGTTTAACTATGATGTGCCTTAGCACGGATTTCTTGGAGTTTACCCTATTTGTGATTCATTTGAGCTCTTGAACCTACAGGCTTACGTCTCCCTCCAAATTTGGATGTTTTCAGCTCCCAATTTCTTTAGATCCCAAGTTTTCAGCAACACTTCTTTTTTCAGATTTGCTCTCTTTCTCCTTTCCTTCTTGGACTCCAGTGAGGGATGAATCATTTGTTATTGTTCCTTAAGCCTCTGCAGCTCTGTTCACTTATAGTTTAGCACACAGGTCCTGGCCTATATTTGTGGATGACAGTTCCAATGACAATGTCATTTTCAGAGTCTTTGAAGTGTTATTTCCTCTGGTTTATCTGGTTCTGTTGGGAATTCCTTTGATCCCTGCCAATGCTACCAGAGGGCACAAGGGGAGTTCCCTCCAGCCAGGCTACATGATGCCTCGAGGTGGGGGAAAGGATTCTCCAGTTCATGGGATCCTCTTTATTGCCCCCCTCCAATTCAGCCACAAGTAACCCTTGATGATCCCCAGAAGCGTCTTTGTTCCCACTGATCTTCCCCCACCCAGAGGTTTCAGGCAGCTTTGACATTAGGTTGTTTTGTTTTCCCTCTAACTACTCCTAAAATTGTTCTTAGTATTTGGGTCTCAGGTTATTTTTAATTTATACTATTTTGGCTTCTTTCGGCTCCTTGAATCTGGGGGCTATTGCTTTTTATCACATTTGAAAATTCTTGGCCATTACCTCTTTTTTTTTTTTTCATTATCTCTTTAAATAATGACTTTGCTCCACTATTTCTCCTCTCCTGGAAATCTAATTACATATATGTGTGACATTTTCATCATGTCCCAAATGTCTCTGAGGTTCTTGTCTATATTTTCTACCCCTTTTCCACCTGGCTACCTTATTCCAGCTCATCACCACTCCATCTATGCCTATTTGCTATTAAAGGCATCTCAATAGTTTCAATTATTATATTTTACATTTTAAAGATTTTCCTTGATTCCTCATTTCCTAGTTCTCTGTTATTCTCCTTCTTGTTATTTAATTCCTTGAGCATATTAATTACAATTAAATTAAAATCAGTGTCTGATAACTCCAATTCCTGGATTTCCTGTGATTTTGATTTCACTATATGTTACCCCTACTGATTTTTGGTCATTTGGTCTTGACTCCAATTACTGGATATTCCTAGTAATTTTTTGTTGTCTGCTGGACATCGTGTATGAAAAATCTTACAGGCCATTTATGGCTCTAAATACTTTTATATCCCTGTAGGTAGGATTTATTTTTGTTACTGGCAGGCACTTAATGTAGCAGCAGGTCAACTTAATCCCACCAAGGACAGAGTTGTTTCAATCTTTGTGATGCTGATCTGTTTCTGGTTTTTCCCCTGAGAGTCTCAAATAAAATCCTTGACTTAGCAGGGTCTGACTTCTTTCATGGTTCCTGAACTGTAATTTTGGTCGCTTCTGCCCCATAAGACTAGAGGAAGTGCTCCTCCACCTCTTAAATATAGAGTCCATCTATCTGCAATTCCCTCATTTTAAAAAATTTGAAGCTTTAAGTCTCTCTCTGCTCTCCTGATAGGTTTCCGATGCCTTCTTCTTTTTTGTTTTTAATCCAGCACTTCTAGTTTTAATAGGTGGAAGTTTGTTCATAATAAACTATTGACCATTATCTGAAGAAATGTATCTCTTTACCATACATTTTAATACCTGATTGTATTGGGTTGGCCAAAAAGTTCATTCTGTTTTTTCCAGAATTAATAGTATTACTTTACAAAATCTAGGCTCTTTTTTTTTTTTAATTTTATAACCAGCTTTACCTATTAGTGCTATCACATAAACTGTAGTATAATTATTTCAGCTTCCTAGAATAATTTCATAGCACTTTGGGCTGAGATTTGTCAAAAACTGATATGTTTACTATTTTCAGTTTTTCCACTCAGAAATATGGCATAACTTACTATTAAATTTTTCTGTTAGACCTCTCAATAATGTTTCTCTTATATGTTCTGCACATATTTATTAGTATTATTAACAGATTATTTATTTGTATTGTGCTCTTATGAATAGAACTTTATTCCTAATTATATTAACTAGTTATTGCTGGCAACCAAGCCTGCTTTATATTTGGTAAGTTGGGTTAAGGGTTATAGTTACTTGTTATGAATTGTTTTCAATGTAGAATTTCTTAAAGACATTAATATTCTAATCTTAATCAATATCTATGATGTTGATTTAATGTGTAGCTTTCCCAAGGTTATTTATTTGGAAAAGATTTATTTTTAACATACCAATTAAGATTAATATCTCATTGAATTTGTAGTCTGTAAACTCTATTCAGAAAATGTTACAACAGATCCTTCAAGTGATTTATATTCCTGGTTTAAACCATTAGGAAATGAAATCCCCACCTTGCAAATTTATAATATGTTTTATATATATATATATATATATATATATATATATATATATATATATATATATATACACACACACACGACACATTTATTCTATTGCCTTACATTTTAACTCTTTATAAACTTTTGATATTAGGTTTAGTCAAGATTATGAATTATGTTGACTTTGTTTCCAGGCTATGGAAATGCAAGGTGCCATGAATATAGCACATGAGCTTTTACGCCCACTTGTGCTCCCAAGGCAGACATCACAGATTGATTATAGAAAATACCTCTAATTCATCACAGAATTCTTTCCCTTTGAGTCAAGATGTGGCTTTAGAATCTTTTACAATATTGTTTTCTAGGCAGTTATAGAAACAGGTCAGAACTGATATACAGGATAAAATTTGTGCTGTCCCAGCAATAATGTTTGTCACTTAGATGACATATTGAATTATTTTATTGTATGTTTCATAAATAGCATTAACAATTGGATTTAATTTTTAACTAATTTTATAATAATTAAATTTAATTTTCACCTTTAGTCCTTTGATATCTTTACTTTCTCATTCTTGATTTCTTTCAGTTTATTTTTTGGTTGGCTGAAACAAATTTTTATGTTATTATTTAAAGAAGGTTTACAAATGGTATATTTTCTTTGACTGTTTGGAAAGGTCTTTTTATAGCCTTTGCAGCTTAATAAAAATTTGGTGGCACATCACATTCTTGAGTCATATCATTTGCACTAAAAATTCTGTAGACACTACTTCTGCCTTTTTTCCCTCATAATACTGTTACAGAGGAAAACCAAGAGATTAAGTATATTTATTAAACATTTGTGGGTGCTCCATCTCTTCCTTTTTTTCTTTTTTTTTTCTGGATATTTATAAGAATGTGTGTTTTTGCTGTTATCTTTGTAGTTCAAAACTATTGCCAGGGTAAGTCTGATAGATATTTTATTAATTTTGCTTGTATATCAGTTCACTCCTTTATTAGTTCAGTAGAATTTTAATCTGCTCTGACTTTATTTGTTCCTTCTACTCTAACTGTTTTATTTCCTCCCTCTAAAACACCAGCGACACTTGGTCAGCTTTCTGTCTCTGTCCTTCATAATCCCCATCTTCTCTTCCATCTTCTTCATCTTTTTCCCTCTGTCCTCAGAAAGCTAGTAGAATTTCTCTCAGTTTTCACTTCACGTATTGATTTAATTTTCAACTGTGTGAGACCTGCTCTTTACACATATAACCAATTTGTAAATGTGTGAATTTAATTGGGTATAAAATTCAGTAAGGCTTAAACCCAGCTTTAAAGATAGTGATAGAAATATATGTAAAGAGACATAAGTTATTTTTTGAAGGACCAAATAGAAATTTTGGTCTGAGTTATTATCAGAAGTTAATAATAACTTAAATAAAAATTTTTCCTTTCTGCAACAGAAGAGTTGAGATGGCAGAGAAAAGATGCAGTAACCTTCAAGATAGAGTAATAGAAATTATTCAATATGAATAACAAAGGTAAAAGATTGAACAAAAATGAACAAAGACTTAGAGACCTATGGTACAATATCAAGTGTAGCAATTTATGGGTAATGAGAGTCCTAGAAGAATCAGAGAGGGGAGCATAACAAAAAGTTGAAATAATTAATGGCTAAAAACTTCCAAAATTTGATGAAAAACTATTTATCTACAAATCCAAGAAGTTTAATAAACCCAAGTTGGATAAACACTAAGAGATGCACACTTAGACACAACTTAGTTAATTTTTTTAAAAGACAAAGATGAAGGGAAAATCTTGAAAGCATCACGAGAAAGAGGACTCATGGGCAAGAGACAGACAATACAATTAATGCTGTCTTCTCATCAGAAACAAGGAAGGCTGGAAGGACATATTCAGAATGCTAAAAGGAAAACTGTCAACTAAGAATTATACATTTAGTAAAACTACTCCTCAAAAATGAAAGAGAAATAAAAATATTCCCAGCTAAAAAAGACTGAGAAAATGTGTTGGCAGCAGATCTGCCTTTCAAGAACTACTAAAAGAAGTCTTTCTGGGCTTCCCTGGTGGCACAGTGGTTAAGAATCCGCCTGCCAATGCAGGGGACACAGGTTCCAGCCCTTGTCCAGGAAGATCCCACATGCTGCAGAGCAACTAAGCCCGTGCGCCACAACTACTTGAGCCTGTGCTCTAAAGCCCATGAGCCACAACTACTGAAGCCCACATGCCTATAGCCCATGCTCCAAAGCAAGAGAAGCCACCACAATGAGAAGCCCGCAGACCACAACGATGAGTAGCCCCTGCTTGCTGCAACTAGAGAAAGCACTCCCACAGCAATGAAGACCCAATGCAGCCAAAAATAAATAAAATAAAATAAATTAATTAAAAAAGAAAAGAAATCTTTCCAGCTGAAAGGAAGTAGCACCAAAAGGTAACTCAGGTCCACAGGATGAAATATTGAGCACTGGAAATAGTAAATATGTGGATAAATATAAAACACTTTATATTTTTTCTTATTACTTTTCTTAACTTCTTTAAAAGACATAAGGTAGTGTAAAGCAAAATTTTATAATACTGCATTCTTAAATTAATAACCTATATAGACATGATCTATATATCAATAATAGCTCAAAGGAGGGGTGAGGGAAAGGAGATGTATTGGAGCAAAGTTTTTATCTGAAGTGAATTGTGATAAGATGTATAATGTAATCCCTAGTGTAACTAGTAAGAAAATAAAATTTTAAAATATGGTAAAAAAAATTAGAGAAATTAAAATAGTGCACTAAAAATATTTATCTAACAAGAAAAAAAGCAGTAAAAGAGGAATAGAAGGACAAAAAAAAGACCTGAGACAAGTAGAAAGCAAATTTTAAAACCTGACAGCCATATATCCATCCATATCAGCAATTACATTAAATTTCAATGAAAAAAAAAATCCCATTCAAAAGGTACAGATTATCAGGCAATATAAAAACAAACTCAATTACACGCTATCTACAGAAAATACACTTTAGGTATTTAGGTTCAAAGACACAAATAGGTTGAAAGCAAAAGGATAAGAAAAGATTTATAACAATAACCATAAGAGAGATGGAGTAGAATATTATTCGCAGATAAAATAGACTGTAAGAGAAAAAGTATATTGTTAGAGATACAGAGAGATATTTCATAATGATAAAAGGGTCAATACATCAGGAAGATATAACAATTATAAATGTATATGCACTTAATAACAGAGCCAAAAAATACATGAAGCAAAACTGACAGAACTGAAAGGAGAAATTCATCAACAATAGCTGGAAATTTCAATAAATCCCGTTCAATAATTGATAAAGATAGTCAGAAAATTAACAAGAATAAAAGATTTGGACAAAGCTCTCCACCAAGTCTACCTAACAGAGATTTATAGAACACTCCACTTATGGGCTACAAAGTACATATTCTTTTTCAAATACACAAGAAATATTCTCTAGGATAAATCATATCCTAGCCCACAAAACAACCTTAATACATTTAAAAGATTGAAATTATATAAAATATGTTCTCTGACCACAGTTGATTTTAATAAGGAATCCACAGCACAAAGAAATCTGGGAAAAACTCAAATATTTGGAACTTAAACAACACACTTCTAAATAACAGGTGGGTTAAAGAAAAAAACTTACAAGGTAAATTTTAAAATATTCTAAATTGAATGAAAATGAAAACACAGATATCAAAATTTATGAATGTAGCTCAAGCAGTGTTCGCAGGGAAATTTACATATTCTGCATCTATATGAGAGAAAAATGTCTCAGATCAATACCCCAAGCTTCCAGCTTAAGAAACTAGAAAAAGAAAAACAAACTAACCTTCAAGCAAGCAGAAGGCAGAGCACATGCACAAGCTACACTGGGCATTGGGCATTGTCATGCAATGTAGGATGGAATACAGATCAGAGATCAGGACCCTTTTTCTTCAAAGGGCTAGAGCATAAATAGCTTAGGCTTTTTAAGCTTTAGGATCTGTGGATCAACTACTCAACTCTGTAGTTGTAACATGAAAGCAGCCATAGACAGCTATTTAAAAAATGCAAAAACCATTTTTGGCTTAGAATAGAATATAACTTAGGCATTGGACCAAATTTTGTCCATGGCCACAGTTTACACATCTCTATATAGATGATAGAAGAGTCAACAAGAAAGAAGGAGAGAGAGAGAGAGAGATGAGGGAGGGAGGGAGGAAGAAGAAAGAAAGAAACAGAGAGAGAGAGAGAAAGAAAGAAGAAAGAAAGGAAAGAAGGAAGGAAAGAAGGAAGGAAGGAAGGAAGGAAAGAAAGAAAGAAAGAAAGAAAGAAAGAAAGAAAGAAAGAAAGAAAGAAAGAAAGAAAGAAAGAAAGAAAGAAAGAAAGAAAAAAGAAAGAAAGAGAGAGAGAGTGTGAAGGAGGGAGGGAGGGAAAGAGAGTTGGGGAGAGAGAGAAAGAAAGAAAGGGGGGAGAAAGAAAGAAAGAGAAAGGAAGAAAGGAAGAGAGAAGGATGGAAGGAGAGAGAGAGAGAAAGAAAGAAAGAAAGAAAGAGAAGAAGGAAGAAAGGAAGGAAATGAAGTCACTGTAAGCACTGAGCCCCATTGAGGAATGGATTATATCTTCTCAGTTCTGTACCCCCAATCAGTGAAAACATGAGATAGCAGAGTTTAGGAGAAGTGGGGCATCTTGTAGAGTCCCTAGGATGAAAATGGGGAAGCAGCTGGCTTATCAGTAGTAACAGTTTCTAGAAATGTGATTACTTAGTTTTGGTAAATCCTAAAGGGAAAGAACAAAAGATGCAATCGAACAGGTAGTAACTGCCTATTATACATACATTATTTCATTTCATCTTCACAAGACCCTTCATTTCATAAATATTTACTAAAGCTGAGGTCCACAGAAGTTCAGTTACCTGCTCAAGATGCCATAAATAGAAAGAGTCCAAAACAGGAATGGAAGAGCTTTGTAGCTCCAAAGCTCAACTTTTTTTCATGAAACTGAGAAAGGCTGGGACCTGGGACCTGGGACCCGGGACCCTTTGTTGCAGTGCTTGCACCTGGACAGTGTCTCCTCAAGCAAGAAAATACAAAGAAACTATAAGGGACTAAAAATAATTGTGCATGTGCAGTTGGGGCAAATTATGGAGAACAAGGTACAAAAGACCAAAACCCAGCTGCTACTTCTAAAGAACCGGGAGCAAAAACAGGGTGTTGGGAGCCAAAGCAGGGCACTGCGCATGCCCCCAGCACTCCAACACCACCAAAGGGGTGGGCAAAACACCTAAGCCACCCCTCTGGGCCGACCCCTGGACACACCCCTACCCTCACCCCATAAAAGGAACCAGCTTGCCCCTCCTCAGGGATGGAACAAGGGAACCTACTTGTTCTCACTCCCCACTACTGAAGCAGGAGCCCCAATAATGCTTTGCCTGAATTTCTTGTCTGACCACGTACCAATTTCTATTGATTGGGGAAGGCCAAGAACCCTGGTTGGTATCAAAACCAGCCTTACTTGCCTTGCTGGCCATGATGCCATAGTTTGCTGTTTCCACCACTGCTGTTCTTAGGACTTCTCTTTCAGTATTAATACAGGGAGATCACAACCTCGTCTTAGGGAACCATAAGCCCGGATTCTAGCAATGGCTCACTTCCAGCAGGTCTTCTTAGCTGTCACTCAACATGATTGAGCCTCCAATTTTCCCAGCTGTGTAATGGTCATAACGCTTCTGCCTATCTTAGTGGGTGACTAGGAAGAAGATCAAGGAAGATAATGCAAGCAAAAATGCTGTGAAAAGGATAAAACATTATCCAAATGATGGCAGAACTTTTAATCGTCTTTAATTGGCTTTGGCCTTATTATTTTTTTTCCAGATATGGACACACCTTTGTGAATCAATCACTGTGCTTTACAGGCGTGTGCAAGCTCTTTCTCCATCTGTTGCGTGACTGTATGTGGCCCTTGTTTCTGAGCAGGCCTCAGTGTGTGAGAGATCTCTATCTGTGGGTGTTCAGATATCTAGGACGCCCTGTTCTGTTGCTAAGTCAAAATTTTACTGATTGGATTTTAACCTTTTTTCCCCTCTAGTAGCTTCTTCTGGACAATATTTTTTTTTCCTGGAAAACTGAGTATAAAATGAGAGTACTCACCACCTCCTCCTAAATCATAGCATCATAGGAGGTTAAAAATTCCCACAAGAAGAAGACATTGTGACTCTCTCTGGTTTGGAATCTGATGAAACTCAGAATACTTAAACCTTTAGGCTAGATAAGCAACAAGAAGCTGCACGCTTATCTGGAAACTTTGAACTTTCAGTACCTATTTGGGTAGGAAATCTCATGAGATTAAGCTTTGTTGCCCGATTTCCGGAACTTCCTGGTTTTGAACACGCCAGAAACTCTTTGAAAAAAAGGAAAAAGAGAAGCCACTGTGGTGCCCGGCTGCTTCTGCCCAGGAGCAGAGTGGAGACAACCAGAAGGAAGTGCTCAGTGACCACCCTGACAAACCGCCCTCATAGCTACCTTGGCAGTGGCCAGATTCTGAACAACAGTAGTTGGATAACCTGTTGTTGGTAATATGGCTTTCCGATTTTTATTATACTTGGTGCTGATATCTTCCTTTGGAAGGGGGGTAGTGTAGCAGGCAGCCCAGAACATCCACTCTCTGAGTCTCAAATTCCTCATCTGAAAAACATGAACAGCGACGCCCACTTCACGAGATTGCCATGGTGATTATTAATAAACCAAGGCACAGCTCTCGCAACCTCTCCTGTACTGAAATGCCCATCTCTTTCCTCTTTTTTCCACCACTTTCCCACTGGGGGACTTGTTCTGATAAGGCAATTGCCCAAAATAAGATGGGTTATGTAATCCGCCACGTGCATTAGCAACCCCTGTGCATCAGGGAATTCTGCTGGGAGTCTGCATCCCAGAGTGGGGTAGGAGTGGAGGGGTGCGTGTGGAGGAGAGAGGAGGGTACCTCACGCCACTCCTCCGTGGGATAAATCTCCGGGCTTCAAAGATGCCTCTAGAACCTGCCTGATCCACTTTGCTTCTCCATCAACGTTTTCATCTGGACATTTCTAAGAATAATTGTGATCATCTCTGGCTGCAATGCAATGATTGAAAAGCAGAACAAGAGGAGGGAGGAAAGAGGTTTCTTCTTCTGTCTCCCACCTTTCCTAGATTAGGTGAGTGAGCCAAAGAGACATCAGTGGATCTGATTCTCATTTAATAGCTGCAAACCTGACCAAAGTTGGGCAAACAGGAAGGGAATTTAGGGAAGACTACAGAGGGCTCTCAGCCCAGATGGTGTATGTTAAACTGCAAAAATCACCACATAATTGCCAATTTGGAATTTTTCAGAATGATAAATCAGGTTTTTTTAATCTGAACATTTAGTAGGCAATGTTATCTTACTCTATCGTCATGTATTATCACCTTCATCTTCCTCATTTCTCCTTATTCTTAAATGCCCCTGAAATTAGAATTGATGTCCATTTGGTGCCATTTCTCTCTTACAATCAGTGTGTGAGTATGTAAGACCTAAGCCATGTATGTTTTGTTCATCATAGCATCATTAACACTGGCAATATCTCAGCACAGAGGAGGCACAGAATAATTCGGTAATGCTGTGGATTAAATACTGTGGATTAAAGCCCCATGGACGTAAGTGCCCTAAGAACAAATCTCCACCTTTTTCTGCCTGTGCATCTGCCACTCTAGGGCTTGGTATCTGGCCTTCCACATAGCAAGTGTTCAATACATACCCAATAAGGGAATGAATGGACAGAAGCAGTAAACATTTACTGAGCACCTTCTGGAGAGAAAATAAATATAAGACAAGTTTCCTGCCCTTCATGAGGATAGTTGAGAAGGGCTGATGCAGATACAGAGGGTTAGATAACAGTGTCAGGTGAGTTTGCACTCCATGCAAAGGGTACAGATAGCAAATCCTGGAGAAAACTCACCAAAGGAATGATGGCAGAGGGCTGGGGACGCCTTTGGGGGATGCAAAGACTGGAACAGCCCTCACAGGAAGGGCTGTAGGAAATGCAAAGTGTAGTGAGAAGACTAACATGTTGCCATGTTCTTTCTATTACAAAGAAAAACATAAGGTCAAATATAGTAAATAGCGAGGGCATGGTTTTAATCCAAATCTATCTGACTCTCCAAAGACTATGCCTTTTTCCACATGGGGATGCCTTCCACTGGCAGAAGGAAGAAGGAATTAAGGGAAGGGAGAGTGGTGGGAGAAGGGCCTTGACCTAGACTGCACGGCTAGGGAAATAGAAGCTGAAATGGTAAGATGGGGTAGAGTTTGCTTTCAGGGAGACAAACGCTGGAATCAGATAAACGCCAGATGAAAGACGCCTTCAACAGCAAGGTCTACAGATTGGATCTTGTTCTGTCTTAGACTAGGGAACTTTTAAGGGATGTTAAAAGGGGAATCAGTATTCTAGGAATATTAGGAAGGCTCTTACATAAGATAAATAAAAAGAGGAGAATCCCAAGTCACAGAATGGGGATGGTTGTAAGGGCCCAGATAAATGGTGCTAAGAACTTTGCTGAGTGAGTTATACATTCATTCATCCATTCTCTTAAGTATCTCTCAAGATGGTCTTCTAGGTGCTAAAAATACAGCAAAGGAACAAGACAGACGTGATTCTTTTTCTAATGGCACCTGCATTCTAGTAGGAGAGATAAGACAATGAACAAGAAAAAAGAAAGAAAGGAAGAAAGAAAGAAAGGAGGGAAGAAAGAAAGAAAGAAAGGAGGGAGGAAGGAAAGAAAGGAGGGAAGGAGGGAGAGGGAAAGAAAGAAATTCAGCAGGTGGAAACCATCATGAAGAATAAACAGGACGATGGGGCAGGTGGAGGGGCTGGTGACAAGTGTGAGCCTGGGGGACAGGGAAGGCCTCTCTAAGAGACGTGACCTCTGAGTGGGTGACAAGCAGTGTCGGGTGAGCAGGGAGGGGGCAGTGGGGGTGGGTCAGGAGGGCCAGGGTGAGGAGGGCAGAGGGGAGGGAGTCTGGAAGGAGGACTGAGCTCTGAGCCAGCAGGACGGGGTCGGATGCTGGGAGAGAAACAGGAATGAGGGATACGGTGGAGGAAGCTGTGCAGGTCCTGCGCCGTCCGTGCACGTGGGGCCCGAGAAAGGGCTTCCAGGCCGATTTCAGAGTCAGGACTCTCCAGGACAGGAAGGTGGTGGAAGAAGAGGTGAGTGCTTCCAGCTGAAGGAAAGAGGAAGTCTTACGTTTTATGAAGAAGCCTAGGAGGAGGCGGAGGTAGCCTGTGACTCATCTGTGGCTTGAGGCCTCTTTCTTCTAAGGGCAAAACTCTTTTCTTTCATACCTTGTGGAATTTCCGAGGTTGGAATTGCTGATGCCACAGAACTGATTTGCTGAGCCGGGTGCCTTGGGAAAGATGGTCACACCTACCTTGACCCACCACGTGTCAGTGTGAAATTGACAAAGATGCCAAATGGACAGGATTCTAGCATTTTCCCATCAGAACACACTTGACAAATTTTCAAGTTTAGTTACATAGAGAGAGCTCACCTCGTTTCAAAATTGCTTTAAAGTTGACTCAGAACAGAGACAAAGCTAGCAGATACATGAAGAATGAAATCAATGAGCATGAAATAGAAAGGAATGAGGATGGTGGAAGGCATGGGGACAAAACCTCTGTTGAGAATTCTTGGATGAGAGATAAAACGCACAGGAACATAGAAATGGATGAAGTAAAACATTTTGCTCCAAGCATCCTCGTCTGGTCAGAGTCAGGACAGAGAAGACAAACTGTGGGATCCCACTGTCTGGTCACAATGATTCTTGCTGCTTATCCGGGAAAATAAACTTCCTTGGCCCGGAACTTCAAAGGGGGGTACTTGCATAAGGAGAAAAGTTATTACGAACATCCCTGATTAAAAATTTGCCAGTAGGGAATTCCCTGGCAGTCTAGTGGTTAGGACTCAGCGCTTTCACTGCCAGGGGCGTGCGGGTTCGATCCCTAGTCAGGGAACTGAGATGCTACAAGCCATGCGGTACAGCCAAAAAAAAAAAAAAAAATGCCAAAAAACAATTGTTCCAAGTGGCTGTTTCCTTCACCAATCCCTGGGGGGAGAAGAAATCATCCTGCCAAATCAGTTGCTTTTCAGGATGTTTGAGAGGCAGAGAACAGGGCCACTTCTGGCGATCTGGCTTAGCACTGGAATGATTATCGGTTAACCTTGAAGCATCGGCGGGGCACTGCGGTCTCTGGTCTCCCGGGCACTGCTGCCTCTGAAGGTGTGGGTCAATGCTCAGCAGAAAGGTGTTGCACCTGCAGCTCCGAAGAGGCACCACTGCCTCAGCTTGTTCTATTTAAATTTGTAATAGAAAAAAAAAAAAAAAAAATTCAGAAGCGGGTCATCACCAGCCTCCCCTGTAAAAACACAGCTTGTTTTCTATCATCAGCAACCTGAGTTACACCAGAGCCCTGACACGTACATTTCAGGGGAGATTAGGAATCGCCGGCTACATTTACATAACATTAAAATCACTGTCTCCACGCACAAAATAAAATGAATCTCTTCCCATCTCTCCCAGGGGGCCTTGCCTGCGACAGAGTTCTGCCTGGCTTCCACTTTCGGAGCCCCGCTGATGTATGGGATCTGTGCATCCTTGGCTTTCCCTGGCAGTGGCTGGATTCCCCTGTGCTCTGGGCAGGGAGGGAGCAACAGGCCAGGCCCGCGGGAGCCAAACCGCCTGAGAACACGCGGGAGGTGAGGCCCAGATTGCGCACCTCCTCCCCGGCATGCCTTGCAGCTGCAGGAAGCCGGCCCCCTCCCCCCCCCCCCTTTTCAGAAACCACAGGCTCCTGCGGGCGCCGAGATCCCCTGTTTTCTGTGCTCTGCAAAACACGCGCACCACCTGCTCTCTTGGGAGTCGCCTCCTTTCACAGTTTTTGGAGGAGCTGGGACTGGGAAAGCACAGCGTGCCCTGAGCCCCGGGGGGTTGGCACTCCAGCCTCCTCATCCCCCTGGGCGCCAAGGGAACTGCCCCTCTGCCTCGTGCTGGACTATTCCGTCTCCTAGACTGCAGCACTGAGGGCGCTGTTTCCTGTGATGGGATCGCACCCCTAACCGCACGGCAAGGGCGCTAAGCAAACAAGGACGTGTGTTTAGCTGCCACTGTCACTCTGGAAGCAGGGATGTGTCTCAGTGGTATGAGGAAGCAGGGGTCTCGGGGTTGGGGCCGTGGCTGAGAGCTGCCGCCCCCCGCTTCTGCCCAGGGCACCCCCTTCCCACTTCCACCTGCCTGCTTCAGCTGCTTGTCACTTAGGACTCAGCCCAGGGCCTGCATTGCACGCCTTCTCGACCAGATGCTACCAGGGCCCCGCTGGGCTGCCCGGGACCGTGGCTCTGAGCTCCTTGGTCCTCTACCTCTGAAGCCCAGCGAAGGGTCTGGCCATCCGTGGGAGGTACGGGGGCCCTGTCGGCCTCAGCCATCGGGTCGCCAAGCAGTCGCAGCTGGAGTATTCCACACCAGGCCGGGGCCAGAGGTGGATTCCACAGCTGCCTCTTGAGGGCTGCCCGAGGCCTCGGGGCGGGGGTGGGGGGGTGTCCCTCCATGGTCACAGCCAGCCTTCCCGACCACGAGGCCAGCCCCCAGCCCCGAGGCAGCTGCAACTCCCAGAGCCAGTCAATCCCAAAGGCAGTCACCCCCCCGAGGTACGGGGCCTCTGCCCTTGACGACCCCTCCATCCTCCCGGTGCCCTGGGATCGGCTGCTGCATGCAGAAGAGGCAACTGAGGCCCAGAAAGGTCAGGCTACTCTCTCAAGATCACGTGACCCGTAAAGACCAGACAGACGAAGCCATCAACGTTGAGAAATCCAATACACTCGATGGTTTTCTGTTTCCCTGGCCGCCCACGAAGCCCGGCAGCTGGGCCACCTCGCAGGGCCTGCCCACAGTGCGGTCGCTCGGGGCCTGGGTGCAGGAGGCCCCGCCATTACTGCTCCACGGCTGTGGCCTTGAACTGTTGGTTGTTTCACCTTGACTTTGTGTTTGGCGTGTGGGGTGGAGGGGGCAGTGGAGAGTGTGCCAGGGGAGCCGTCTCCCAGCTGTCTCCCCACCCACCCACGGGCGCCCTGCCGCCTGCTCCGGCACCCCGCCCCACCCTCATGGCCGCCCTCCACCCTGCGCTGGGACCCGGCCGGGGTGTGGGACACAGGGACCTGGGGACCTGGGGACATGGGAAAGGTTAGGCACACACAGCTGTGGGCGGTGCCCTGGATGCTGGGAGGTCTGCAATTACCGCCTGAGTATCCCCGAGGCCAAGGGAGATGACCTCAGATAACAAATAAAAACCCTCATGACAAGTTAAGAGAGAGACCACAAAAGAAAGAAAACACGTCTTTCCTCTTTTTTGCACAAGGAGCCCGTGTCTTCAGTTTGCACAGGACCCACCCATTACGTAGCCCGCCTTGCCCACCCGGCGGGTGCCAGGGCAACTGGTCACCCGGGACACAAGGTTATGGACGGAGTGCTGGCTCCTGGGGCCCACACCGTCCGGGACTTTGGCTGATGCTCTCCTTAAGGGGTAGGGTGGGTTCGGAGGAGACAGACCCACCTGCTTCCTCTCTGGCAGCTTGGTTTCTATACGAGCCAGGGCCTCAGCGGCCAGCAAGTTGGGGTCAGACCACCTCCTACTCAAAGATGCGAGGTACTGCCGAGGATTTAAGAGCTGCACTCTCAACGCTTGTGGCTAAAATCAGGCTGCGATTTTGCATCTGCAATTATTTATGCCTGGAAATAGGGAAGTGAAATTCCCACCTACTGGAAAGACAGTGACAAGGGCCACTCTCTGGGGCAAGTGTGGCTTCGGGCTGTGCAAACAGTGCCTCACACGTGTGGGGGGGCTCGGGAGCCATGAGAGGCAGCTGCCGTCGCGCTGGTGTCCAGCAAGATAGGGACCGGCCTGCGCTTCCTCCTCTGAGATGTGGAAGGGGCATGGACTTCTCGGGGAGGTGGTGAGGGCTGGAGGAGACGATGCGGGCCTGCAGAAGGCCTGCGCCCACGCAGGGACTGTCACCCGCGGCTCGTGCCCTCCAAGGCAACCTGTTGCTGGCAATCCTGCCCGTACGGGACCTTCTTGAGGTGTCCTGGGCTCTGTTAGGCTCAAAGTCACTTTGGGGAACGCCTTTCTGTCCGTCATGCCCATGCTGGTTTCCTGTACAGAGCCTGCCTCGTGGGCTGCTTCAGTTCCTCGCAGGGAGCAGCCTCTTCTGCGCTGACCTGTGAATGACCTGGATTCCATGGTCACTGCGGGAAGGGGCCCTGAACGGCTGACACCACCGACCACAGTCATCAGTTACAGGACAGGGATGTGATCCAATCAGAGCCAAGGATGCTTCCTGGGGCCTCTGGACAGAAGAACTTTGTCATCTGCAAGAGCTTCAAGGGCCCACATCCTCCCTTCCTCTGGATGGTACGACGGAGCCCCCGGGTCTGGATGTGAGGGCGGAGCTCACCCGAGCAGGAGCCACCCTGTGGATTCCAAGGATGATGCCATAGAAGGCTGACCATGGGCAGGGAGGATCTCTGATGCTCTTGCGGATCTGCTGGGTCTTCTTCTTTCTGTGTCACCTGTTGACTTCTTATTTGAGCTGATACATTTCCTATATTGTTTAGATATAAGTTTCAGGTTTTTTGTTTTTTTTTTTTTTAAATGTTATTGAGGGACTTCCCTGGTGGCACAGTGGTTAAGACTTCACGCTCCCAATGCAGGGGCCCCAGGTTCAATCCCTGGTCAGGGAACTAGTTCCCACATGCATGCCGCAACTAAGAGTTCGCATGCCACAGCTAAGGAGCCCGCCTGCCAAAACTAAGACCTGGTACACCAAATAAATAAATAAATAAATAAATATTTTTTAAAAAATGTTATTGACTTGATAGGTATTCAGTTGTATCTCAGGGTTGTTCAACTTATATTTCAATTAAGTCATGAGTTAACTATTAGTTTCATCTCTTCTTGACCCCATGATGAAGGAGAGCATCTCAAAGTCCTTAGATGGATAAGTCTATGGACCATGGGATGGACCCAGCCTCTCTGGGAAGAGAAGACCCTGTCTTGAGTGTGGTTGCACACCTGGGATGACATGAGCCTGGCACCTGCATCACACGCATCCCCTGGATAGACAGTCAATCTAAACTATGAGGCCAAGTGGGAGATGGAGGATGTATGTAGTAGGGGGAATTCTAAGATGATCCCCAAAGGCCCTTTCCCTTATCTAACTTCCTTCCCTTGAGTGTGGGTGGAATTTGTGAGTATGATGAGATACCCATTATCATAATTATGTCATGTTATATGGCAAGATAGTTTTTGCAGATGTTATTAAGATTAACCACCAGTTGGCTTTGAGTTAATCAAGAGACATTGTCTGGTTGGACACGGTCCCTTTCGATTTGGCTCTAGAGGCCAGAGACAGGAAGTGAGCGACTCAGAGTGTGAAAGAGATTTGACATTAGGGACATTCTCCACTGTTGGCTTTGAGAAGGGTGGGGACCAGGTTGCAAGCACCATGGGCAGCTGAAAGATGCTGGCAGCTGTCACCTGCTGACAGCGGGGAGGAAAGGGGGACCTCAGTCTTCCAATCATAAGCAGTGAACCTGCCAACAACCTGGACGAGCTGAAGCACGTCCTTCCCCAGACACCCCAGATAAGAACTCAGTCCAGCCGACACCTTGATTTCAGCCTCAGAAGATGCTGAGCAGAGAAACCAGGCCCACTGTGACCGGGCTTCTGACCCATTAAACTGTGTGCCAAAAAAAAAGAAAAAGGGAATAGTTTTAAGACTCAAATTGTATGGTACTTTGTTATACAGCAATAGAAAAGTGATACAGGTAGCCAGACCCAAGGCCCTTCTTTCTAAGCTTCCATCCAGGGGCCTACAAAGCTGTTTGTACCTGAACTTTACAGTTACCAGGGAAAATAGAGTCTTTTATTTATTTAAGTTTATTGAAGCTGGATTTTCATTGTTGGTGACCAAAGCCCTACTATAGCCCTTAAGTTCATTTAATTTCTTATCTTATGATACATTTCAAGGAATAAGATGACCTGGACAAGGAGTATTGACAGTTTTAGAAACCTTGATGAGAATTTTTAATTGTTTCCTAAAAAGAGTGTGTTAATATATCCTGTCATTAAAAAGCCATAAATATGCCAACGTCAGCATAATAATGTTTATCATTATTGACCCTTTTATGTCATATGATGTTATATGGTGACCATAGGATATTAATTTGTGTCTCTGGGGTTTTTTTTCAACTTTCAAATTGGATAATGTATGATCAACTTCTGTGAATTGTCTGTTCATTAAGTTTGCCCAACTTTCTACTGGAGTCCTAATTTTTTCTTACCAATTTTTATGAGAATCCATATTAAATCTCTTATCATACTTATTGAAAATATTGCCCAGTTTGTTTTCCTTTTCATTTTATTTCTATTGTGTACTTGCTTGATAGAAATTTCCTATTTTTTTGTTCTATACTGTTATTTGCTCTCTTTATAATTTCTTATATTGAATATCAAATTTTTGGAATTATGCCAACTTTCTGATACATACTTTACCTCTGTATGCATTTCTGGGACTTTTCTCTGCTTTTAGTTTTTCAAAAATAACTTAGATTTATTTATTCATTTTGCTTTGGTGCATTTTTTCTCCTTTTATCCTATTTCTCAGGAGCCTCTCAGTTGCCTGTGACAGAAACCCAATTTGAACTGGCATGAACCACCCTAGATTCTCATTAAAAAGATGCTTGAAAAATAAATAAATAAGTAAAGAAATTAAAAGATGCTTGAGTGAGGGAATTCCCTGGCAGTCCAGCAGTTAGGACTCTGTGCTCTCACTGCTGAGGGTCTAGGTTCAATCCCTGGTCGGGGAACTAAGATCCTGCAAGCTGCTCGGTGCAGCCGAAGGGAAGAAATAAAGATGCCTGAGTGGTCTACAGCTCTGAAGGAGGAGCTGGACTGCGGAGCAGGATGACTGCAGGTGAAGAAGCCTTGGGCAGGGGGTGCTCTCTGCCACCCTCTGTCTCTTTTTCTCTTAACTCCCGGATCTTGGTACCTGTTTTTTCCCAGTGGCTGACCTCTCTCTGTGCTGACGAGGACACAGGACCATGACCAGACACCTTCCAGCCCATCACCCAGGGCGTGGAAAGTCTGTGCACGCAGCAGCGTGCAGGAAAGTCCAGGGAAGGCCCTACTGGCGCAGCCTCACAGAATCAAATTACAGTCGGTGAGTCTTTCTGCATGAAGAGATTTCTTGACTGTCGATACTGAGAAGACTTTAAATTCACCATTGTAAAGCTGAGCCCTCCATGATCCAAGCCTCCTGAACATGAACCAGACCTCAGACTGACCTCAAAGCTGAAAGCAGAGGTTCCATCCCTGAGCAGCCCTGGGGGCTTCGTGACAACCCCCGGCCATATCCCACGTTCTCCACAAATGACCATGGTCACCTGCCACAGGTGGAGAGAGGGGATTCCCCTGACCACTGCTTCTAGAGAATTCCCACATCTGCCATTTATTCTCAGAAAGAGATCTGGATCCTTAAATCTGGGCTCCTTGGTAAGTGGGCTAGAGTACAGGTTTCATTTGACCAAATCTAAACGTTTTGGATCAAGCTTTTCTCATTATTATGATCAAGAGTAGGGAGACCAGGAAAACAACATTCTTTACACAGCTTTGCTTGAATATCTCTGTCTGTTTATACTGTTTACCACACAATTTCCCTAGGCTCCGTTCTTCCTGAACAAGTTGGCCCCAGCATCATAGGGTGCCACATTGCAATGCGTAATGATAAATTTTAAGCCACATTTTTTGGAAGAGCAAGCTTTTCTCAACTTGGTGAAAACTTCTGTTTTCCCACTGCACGTTAGTTAACTTTATTTGCATCATTTGGGGCTTTGGTTTCAGTCAGCACCATTAATAATTTACTCTTGGACTTAATGGTGCTGTCGAGGGGATGAAGGAGGTCCAGGTGGTGTGAGCGCCCTGTGTGGGCGGCTAAGGGCATCTGGTGTGAGTTGCCAAGTGCATCGCAGGGTAATAAATGTATAACAAGCCAGGCCACCTTGCATGCGCTAAAAATGAACTCTGAGTTAAGTAAGAGAGGCGTTTCCATTGTCCTGCCTCTGCTCTCTGGGAACCTCCCTGGCCATGGAGCTGCTCAGACCCCACTTCTCAGAAGGAGCGAGGGGTGTGTGTCCACGGCCAGCCCCAGCGCCTGCAAATCCTGTGTTGTGTCAGAAACTCTGCTTCTCCATCAGTTATTTTCATCACGAGAGATCCTTAGCCGCGTTCCGGATCACGCGCCATGTGACAGGGCTCTGTGCTCCTCCACATTTTCTGATCTCACGCATTTCGCTGGGCCTGGACTAAGCCATTCCAGGGCCGCTTGTGGATGTGAAATGGTTAAACAGTGAAAGCTCACAGGTCTGCAGCTATGGGAGATGGGGGTGAGGGGTCTGCCCACTGGACCACATTCACAGTGGGGAAGGATTTGTTCTCCTCACACTTAATCCAGAGGAGTCATAGCTGTTCACAGTTCACTCTACTCATGCCCAAGTAACAGGAAAGCTGCCAGAACATTGCAGAATGGGAGGAAAGTCTCTCCCAAAGATTTAGCAACAACCAAAGCCATTTGGAGTGGGTAACTGCACTTAAAATGTGAATATCCATCACTTGCAGAGAGAGAAACTGAGCATCTTTTTCAGTCAGGGTAAAAGACGCTACACCAGAAAGATGGCCTCATGTGGGTCAAGAATGAGCTGGGAGCAGGGGGCACCCTGAGGAACATCCATGAAGGAAGTGGGCCAATGATTCAAGACACCGACCAAAAACAGGACCCAAATATTCCATTGCTCCCAGCTGAGAGCCTCCCCCCATCCCCTAACAAAGTGGGAGCAGTGGGTAGTATCAGACACTCTGCAAACTAGCTACAGTATTTTATACACGTGATTGGCATCTATAGCGATCCCCACTGGGTAGACCCCCAACCAGCATTCACTCCGTATGCAAACGCCACATTGCAATACTTAATGATAACTTTCAAGCCACAGAAATCATAAAGAAAACTTACTTTAACAATAGTAGGGAGACCAGGAACACAGCATTCTTCACAGAAGTTTACTTGACCAGCACTGTTTGTGCTATTTCCTATAGCGTCCAGGATTTCCAAATTTTAAAAAAGGTAAAGCCACAGAATTACTGCTGTGTTGTTTTCTGCTACTTCAGTATACTTAGGTCATTTCATTGTATCCAACCCAGCCCTTCTCCCTTAGGTAAGAGCCAAAGGGGCATTAGGCCTACCTCTCTCCCAAGAGGTTAACCCTGTTGGTTAGGGCAGAGACGGGTCATTTTCAAGGGTGGGCCGTGTTATGTGCTCAGGAGGAAGCGGGAGGGGTTAGTCCATCACTCTCCAGCCATTTTCTCTGGAGCAGAGCATGAGTTCTCTTCCAGCACAAACCCTGTGGGCGTTTGGGATGGCAGCCCTCCAGACGGCTGGATCCTCCTGCCCACATACACACAGAGGAGCCCAAGAACTGGAATTAGCCTCCATCTTGAATGAAGGACCCAACCTTGATTTATTCATCCAATAAACATTTATTGAGCACCTGCGTGCATATAAAAGAGGAAAGCTTCGGGATCCTGTCCTCGAACACTGGTAGCATAGCAGTGATCAAAACTGACTTGATTAAACCAAGGTCGGCGGTGGGAGGGTGCGTATGCAAATGGCTCCATCCTGGAAGAATCCAGGGTGTCACAAAGGGGGCTTTCTGAAATGTACTCTTCCCATCATGAAGATCAGAGTTTAAACAGTTGTCTCTGAAGATGGAGAAAACACAAGAACAGCTGTGCAGAAGTCAACACATTATGTTCTTAAAGAATGACATGCTTAATTAAGCGCATGCCATGTGCCAGGTACCCTTCTAATCCCTTTATGTGCCTATTTAATCAACACGACCACACTGATTGAGGCCAGACTGTGTGCCAGGCATGCTTTTACGTGCTTTAGAAACACTAATTCGTTTACCCCTCAAAGCCACCCTATGGAGAGGTACTATTATTATCCCCATTTTACAGAGGACACTGAGACCCAAAAAGGTGAAGTAATTTGCTCAGGGACACACAGAAAAGAAGAGGAAGAGCCAGGACTGGAATTCAGGCAGACTCGCTGTGGACTCCACGCTCTTAACTATGATGCCTCATCCCAGGTGGGGGAGCAAGTGTCAGGCACAGAAGCAGGAGGAGGCAGAAGTGGGGTGTCTGCTTCAGTGAGAGCCTGTCCCCGTTACCCAGTATATAAGCAGGGAGACCATGGTAGCACCTTCAGCTGGGCTGTGTGGACGATGGGAGAGAAGAGAGTGAGAAAAGGAAAAATAAGTTCATACAAAACATATGTGAGTTCAAGTCTAACTTCACCAACTGACCAGCTGCTCTGAACCTCAGTTTTACTCATCTGCAAAATGGGGATAATAATGTCTGCCTCCCAGAGGTGTGATGGGAATTCAGTGATGCATAAAACCTGTTCACACAGAGGTAGTGAGCAAAAAATGTTAGTCACTTATCATAACCCAGGTCCCTCCCTCATGAATGAAGATTTACTGTGGAGCCAGACAGGACTTTAAACTGCTCGCAGAGCATCTGCAGTGCCTGCAGAGATGCTGCTAATGGGTTCTAACAAGACACAAACATACAGGCCATTCATACAGTGATGTAACCAGGTAACCCTCGAAGTCCCTTCTGGTTCAAACACTTGATGTGCTGGGAGTCAAGATTACCATAATTATGGTCGTTGCATGGTCGTTGCCAACACACGGATCAATACTTATGGAAGAAAAATCACATTTACATTGGGAAATTAAATGAAGACTATCCTTGGGCAAACTTTCTTTGCCTTACATACACCCCATTAGCAGGAAGTGAATATATTGCATGTGATACATAGATATTTAAATACAAGTAGAAATCAATTATTCCTCAGTTCTTCTTTTTAAAATTTATTTATTTTATTTATTTATTTTTGGCTGCATGGGGTCTTCGTTGCTGCGTGCGGGCTTTTTTTAGCTGTGGCGAGCCGGGGGCTACTCTTCTTTACGGTGAGCGGGCTTCTCATTGCGGGGGCTTGTATTGTTGTGGAGCACGGGCTCTAGGCACCCGGGCTTAAGTAGTTGTGGCACGTGGGTTCAATAGTTGTGGTTCACGGGCTCTAGGGCGCAGGCTCAGTAGTTGTGGCACACTGGCTTAGTTCCTCCGCAGCATGTGGGATCTTCCTGGACCAGGGCTCAAACCCGTGTCCCCTGCATTGGCAGGCGGATTCTTAGCCACTGTGCCACCAGGGAAGCCCCTATTCCTCAATTCTAATAAGTTTGGAAATAACACTTTTGGAAAAAAGTTATAGTGACATTAGAGGAAAGGGGAATTCTCTTTGTTTAATTGAAATTTTCATAAAATTAAGTAGAAGATTTGACACATTTTCAGATCTTCCAAATGGAATCGTTTTTCTTTTGTAGACAGAAAATTAGAAAATAACTATCCATACGTTGCTGATGTCCAAATAGCAACAAATAGCATTAAATGACAATAGCAAGCAGCTCCTTAATATTGTCGATAGATGCTGTAGCAGTCAATACAGAGGATTGTATAAGTGAGATGTTTGGGAAAGGGGAAAAAAGAAAGGTGAGGCAAAGGTGATACATTTTTCTAATCTGATTTTACAGTGGCTCAATTACTCTCTTTTACACTTCATTTCCTCTGTGCCTCTAAATGTATACAGCTCATGAATGTGATCCACACCCCCTGGAATATCGCCTATCAACCTCTATACCTTAAAACCCAGCACCACGGGGCAGACCTCCTTCATCCTCTTTAATGGCTGGGCTGATCGATCTCATTAATTGGCAAGAGCTATTTATTTCTTTTCTAATAAATACTTCTTAATTCAATTAATCTCTTTCCTAGAGGACACGCTAAATCTAGAGATTGTGCTTTAATAGCAGAGGTACCATGATGCGGGAAGATTGCTATAATAGCAAATTCATTCTTTCCAGAACATTAGCCCAGAATTTCTAATAACCTCGCAGGAGCAATCGGGTTTGCACAGGAGCACAATGGCTAAGTCTCTGGCCCAATTTATTCTCTTACACAGATACCCACGCTAATTCACAAGCTTGAAATGTATCCGTTTTAAATTGGGAATTTAGAGGTCTTCTTGATAGAAAGCAGTAAAGTAGTATGCTCCAACTCCAGGCATGGCTAATGGAAATCTGATTCCTAACTGTTAGTTAATTACTTGGATATTGTGTTTTTGGTTTCTGTGACCCATTACATACTATAACATCTTTATTTAAATGGCATCTCAGGTCATATTTTCAACAACCTATTAAAAAAATAACTGAGTTATCTATAATAAAGGAACTCATTTATTACTAACAGTTCTAAACTGAATAAATTCTTCTTTCCCTTTTAGATGGTCAACAAATTAAATAATCAACAAATGTTCCTGTATCATTGTAGAGGCAGGAGGACCATTGTGTGCCTCGCATTGGCTGGCCCTGGGCTTCCTTGCAAACACTGATGGGAAGAGAATTTACACCTCCTGTGCCTTCTCCTGTTCATTTCTTTATAGATCCAACTCCTGGTTCCTGCATTTTCTAATTATCCCCGACACTCATACTGAAAATGCCATTCCTGAAGCTTTCGGAGAGAAAGAAAACCTACTAAATTTACAGATAAGAGAATTCCACGTAAGAAAAACCTGCATTGAGGTAGCAAAGGGGTTGAAGACGTTTCAGTAAAATGAAGGGTCCAGCTCACTCCTGCAGATCAAAAGGAGACAGAAATTCTCTGGTGTCTTGATAATAGACCAGGATTACAGAGCGTGATTCAGGCTCACAGCTAGGGTCACCCCAGCCTCAGGGGTGACTCACTCCCTTCACCCTCCACCCCTCTGGAATCTCTCTTCCTTATTCTCCAAGGTCCAAGGCATCAAGTCTTCGACGCGGAGGATCTAGAAAGCATGGGTGTGTTTGTTTCGTTAAACAAAGACACATCCTTTTCTGAAAAAAAAAAATACCAATTTTAAAAAGCCCTTTTTAGATTCTGTTATATGAGAAACGTCAAAACTTGGGAAACAAAATCCTTAAATGTACATCAGCAGGGAAACGAATAGATCAAAAATGACGTGTCTGCATTACAGACTAATACGCATTTTAAAAAAGAATGAAGTACAACTGAATGTTAGAAGTTGGAAAATTATTCACGACATGTTCAATTTTTAAGTATTGAGTAGACACAAAATTATTAATATACATAAAGTACAATGAATAGCCAACTAACAGCCATGAATCCACTTGGTGCATTAGGAAAACCAACTATATCGTTACTTTGAAGTCCCCCTTCCTAATTGCATCTCCTTCTGTCCTATGTTCTTTAGAAAATTATTCTTATTTCTCACCATCTATAAATAATATATTTGGTTTTTATGTCTTTGGACTTTACAGGAATAGAAATTTACCTTTTATATTCTTGGTGACTTGCTTTTCCCATTCAAGAAGAAGTTCATGACATTCATTCATATTGATGTGTGATGAACAGTTAGTTCATTTTAACTGCTATGTAGTACCCCCAGTTTTTAAAAATATTCACTTGCCAGTGGACTTTCTGGTTTCTTACAGTTTTGTTTTTACAAAGAGTGCTACTTTATATTCTTGAATATTTTAGTTTTTCCAATCTGGTGATATGACAATATGATTTTAACTTGCATTTACCTAATTACTAGTGAGGCTGAACATCTTTTCATGTGTTCAGTCATTTATGTTCTCTTTTGTAAGTGCCTGTTCAAGCCTTTTGTCATTTTGATATTGTTTTATAATCGACTTTTTAAATCTAATTTGTAGGAGTTATTTACATATTCTGAAAATGAGTAGTATACGTTCTTTATAGATTCTGGAAATGACTATGATATGTAGGTATTTGTGAGAGAATCCCTCAGTTTGGAGCTTGTCTTTTCATTTTCTTTATAGAAGTTTTTAACATTTTCTTTTTTAAAATGTGCTTTTTGTGTCAAAACTTTCCTTACCTCAAGATCATGAAGAGTTTTTTCTATATTTTCTTCTGAAATAAAAGTTTATTACTTCACAGTTTGGTCTTTAATGTCTTCATTTTAAAGGAATGGATTGAGGAAAGGGTTAACTTTCATTTTTTTCCTTCTGTAGGTAACAAATTATCCTCTAATTATGACTTACTGAAAAAATTTTCCTTCTCCATCATTTGCAATTTTAGCTCCATTATAAATTGTTTCCATGTATGTATGAGTCTATTTCTAGGCTCTCTGTGCTGTTCCACTGATCCACTTGTCTATTTCTGGACTAAGACCAGACCATAATAGTCACTATGTTATTCACAATAATTCTTGTTAGCTGATCAGGAAAATGGTCCCGCATTTTGAATCAGTATTTTTTTAGCTACTCTTAACTTGTGGATCCTTTCCACATAAATCCTAGAATTATCTTTTTGAATTCCTTAAAAAGGTAGAGATTTAACTGAGATTGAATTGAACTCCTCAATCAATCTGGAAAATTGACATTTTTTAAAAATATTGAGTTATTCAATCCATGAACATAGTACATCTCTCTATTTATTTAAAACTATGATGGTAAATTTATCTATTTATCTATTTTAGTCCTGTGTGTGCAATTGTATTTCTATATTATGAGGCTATTTCTCAGTTTACAAGTTTATTACAAGAATTATTATATTTTTCTGACAATGATGTAATAACTCTTATTCTCTCATAATTCCCTTTACCTTAGAGTCTCTTTTGTGTGATGGGAATATAGCTACACTTCTTTGTTTGTTTGTTTTGATCTCTATTTGGCTACTGTATCTTTTCTGATAGTTTCATTTTCAATCCTTCTGAAATCTCTATCTTATATCTATTATTAAAAGCCTATAGCTTTGTTTATTTTTAAAATCCACCCTCAAAATCTAGTTTAATCTCAACTAGAGAATTTGGCCTATTCAAATTTATTTTAAGTAATGAAATATTCTGATTTATTTCTATCATTTTGCATTTTCTGTGTATTCTGCCCTTTTTTTTCTTTTTTACTATTTTCTTGTTTCCTTTTGAATTGTGTTTTTTCTTTACTAATAGTTTGACAGTTACATACCTTATTCCTGTTTTTTTGTTTTTAGTGGTCACCATAGAAGTTTTAATATGCACACTTAACACATAAAGTTAATAAATATTTTTACCTCGATTCACAAAATGTTAGGACCTGAGGCTCCTCAACTCCAGTCCTCTTCCTTCTGGCTTACACGCTATTGTTGTAGCTGGAGCCCAACAGAGCCTGGGGCCAATGCCTTAGAGTTTGTCTGGGCGATTTTTTCCTGAAGCTGAAGTTCATTTCCAAGATTTTCTGTTCTCCCAGGTTCTTCCATCACCAGCTTTGGATGGAATCAGAGAGCTCATCCACAGGCTTTTGTGAAACCAGAGAAAGTGACAGGAGGAACAGAGTGCACTTGGATGCATCTTTACCAGGATGAAAATGACCAGGGAATATTCTCCTCATACCTTACCTGCCCCTGGCTAAATCCAATCCACCTGGGCTCAGAGTGCCTCAGTAAAAGGCTGTGTCTGTTAGCATCTTCTAGGTTTGGGGGCTCTATGTAGTTGTAAGAATAATCTAAAGTCCTTTGAAAAGAGGGGAACTCTGAGGCTCTTAGAGGAAGTGACTGAGGTCACCCGGGAGTCAGTTGGTAGGACCAGAAATAGACTTCAGGTCTCACTCAGTTCAGACAAGACAGCATGTTCGCTTTGATGCTACCAGAGAGAGAGAGAGAGAGACCAACAGACACCATATTTGTGAAGTTGATACAAGAGAATAATCCACTTAAGAACAGTTCTTTCTTCTCCCCTTCTACTCAAGCCCATCTGAAACTCCTCTGCTGACTGGTGTCACTATTAGGAATATTCCAGCTACAAGAAGTCCTGAATGGTAAGCACGGCAGCTGCCGTCCCCCACAGCTGCGACCACGTCTTCGTCTTGTGATTTCCGCAGCGCTCAGCCTGTGCCTCTTGGTTTCTCCTTGCCCTGCGTGCTGAGTGTGAGAAAATTCTGTGTGGGAGACTTTGTCTTGAACCCTTGGGGCGTGTGCCACCGCCGGCCTTTCACTCCTGAGTACACTGGCATGAGGGACGGCTCTGAAACGGCGTCAAGACAACTTTAGGAAACCACAGGGAGAAGGCACACTTCTGACTTGCCTCTCACCCAGGTCTGAAATCCCAAAGGCAGGGCTTCAAAGAGCAGAGAAACTCTGGAGAAGAGATTAGTTTTCCCTTGGTTTCCTCCACGGTGGGGCAGCTTGAGGCCCTACACACCCTCCTCCTAAAAGAGACCAAGGCCACGCAGCAAGGTGAAGTTTTGCCTTCAGATTTTCTCTCTTTCCCAGAAATAAGAGGTTACAGAGAAAACACAAATGGAATCTAAATCTGGCAAGATTTGCAGAACCTCGAGGTTTCGCTGGGTCAGGAACAGAGTAAAAATAGTCTCTCAGGATGAATCCTGGCCAGGAAAATAGAGACAAGTGAAGGGCAAGAAAATGCATAGTAAAATTTCACTTTTTTCCAACTTCCTGTTTGGTTTCACTGTTTTTCTCTGAATCAGTCATTTCTCCCACCGCCTTCATGGCATTTCTGATGTGCCAACTAGGATACCAGAATCCAGGGGATTGCAGAGTGGGGAATTTTCACAGGTCTGCTCATCAAATCTGTGGTAAAGATGGATCCTGGATGTGGACCCTCTGCCACAGAGCTGGCCAGACCAATTCCTATGATGCAGGACCTCACCCCTCAGCACAAAATATGGCCACAAACAAGCCTTGAGGGAGACTCAAGAGGCCAAAGAGAAGGAACGACCAAGGGTCACTTCATCACCGGATGCTCCCAGCTGTCCCCGATGAGCAATTGCTCTCTTATTTCTGGAAACCTCCAGGATGGAGACATCCCTGCTCTCCCCGATGGCTACCTCCTCTCTGTCCAACACTTACGTTCATTTCCCTCAGGATGATCCAGCCTGTTCTCACCCAGTTCCTCCTTCTCTCCTGATGCTCTTTTTATATTCTAGGGTCATAACTTAAAGATTCCATGTACCTGTCATTCGGGTCATAATAATCTGCTTTTAAAGGACTATCTAAAGAAATTCAACTGCCCAAGGTCAGCAAGCATGAGAATAACCCACACGCTGAGATTCTCTTTTAGGACAAGAAGTCAAGTTCCTTAGGTTGCAAGTAACAGAGACCCACTCAACCTGCCTTAATTAAAAAGAGTGTTCTCATGATCTTTTCTTTCTTTGTTTCTTTCCTCATAAGGAATAAGGGGTGTCTGTGGTACCCAAAGTCAGAGAGGTCCCCCAGGGCTTATCAGAAGTTAGAACCAGGAGCAGGTAAGCCCCAACTGAGCCAGGAACCTCGGCAGCTCCCTCCACAGCAGCAGGTCTCACCGTGTCTTCCCTCTTCCTCCCTGAGTGCCTCTTATTCCTATGAGTCTGCAAAATGCATTTCCTTGTTGAGGCATCTACGTGCACAACCAAATAGAACTACCTCAACCTCAGGCTCATGACCTTCCTTGGATATGAATCAGCATGTCAAGTAACAATTCCAAATTCCTGGGGAAGAAAATCTAACTGGCCCGTTTTAGTTTAGGAGACAAACCCTAGTCCAATAAATTGTGCCCAGAAAGAAGGGGGACTTATGGTTGAGATAAAGACATATTCCCACCTTGTATGGGTGAGACCCATGTGGGCTCCCACTACCCATCTGCTATGAGACTAGCAAATGACTTTCATAGGCTTAAAGTAATTAATAAGCTTTGTCCAGGCCACTGTGTCTAAGAAAATGGCCTCTCTGGAACCTTGGAGGAGAGATGCACTTGCATTCTTCCCATACATTCTTTACTTTGTTAGAACTACACCTCAGGGGAGAGAAAATATCGAGTGGGCCTGAGCGCTCTCTGGGTATGACCAACGGGAGCCCACATCCATCAGCTGGGCAGATGCAGTGGTAACAGACCATGGGTTAGGTCACCGACGGATCAGTTATTAGTCACACAGTCCCTGGGCGCAGGTTTAGTCCCAATAGCAAGCCCATACCCAGCGTGTGCTGCTGTCACCAAAAATGTGTATGCAGGACAGTAGGACAGCCCCCCTCCCCCCCCATTGCTTGGAAGAAATCACAAAGCCCCAGTACTCTGGATCATCTTTGTTTGTAAAAGGTGAAATTAAAACGTGCATTAAGACTTAGAAGGTGGATGACCAACAGAATATCAAACCGTAATTATGTCCAAGTTTCAATAACATCTTAAATCACCCAGTGCATTGTTTCAGTCTTTTGGAACTGCTAAAACAAAATGCCAGTGACCGGGTAGCTAATAAACAATAGAAATTTACTTATCATACTTCTGGGGACTGGAAGTTCGAGATCAGGGTGCCAGCACGGTTAGGTGAGGGCTTTCCTCCTGGTTGCAGACTTCTCGCTGTGTCCTCACATGGTGGAAGGGGCTGAGGATCTCTCTGGAGCTTCTTTTATGAGGACACTAATCCTCATTAGAGGGTGTGGGATCCACCCTCATGGCTTAAGCACCTCCCAAAAGCCCCGCCTCCTAATACTATCACATTGGGCATTAGGAATTCACATATGAATTTTGGGGGGACACAAACACTTATAAAGAAGCCTCTGATGTCCTTGGGGCTTTCAGTCTATTTATCTCCTCTTCATAGCACTGATCATCCAGAACGGCATTAGATTTCATGTTCGCCTTCCTCACTAAACACTGGGGCTCTTGACTGAAGACACCATAACTTACCATGTCATAGGCTTAGAGCCTGGCCCAAGACCTGGTATGTAGCAATAAACAGTTGACAGTAGATGGATAGATAAATGATGTATGGAGGAAAAGACTTAGGAGTTGAAGGCTGAAAGAAAGGAAGGAATGGACTGAAAGGAAAGGAAGGAAGGAAGGAGAGAAGGAGGGAGGGAGGGAGTTCCATAGCAAACATGACACCAGAGTAAGCCTTGGTGTCATCTATCCTGTGGATCAGCTTGGCAAGCAGGTGTGAGCAACCTCCTGGACCAAACAAAACATCAACACAGTGCTGCTACTTGGCTTCACCCAAGGAGCTAACAAGCTTGACCCCCAGGCTAAAAGTTCCAAGTGTCACGTTGCTTTGGGGATTTCTCTGCCTCTCCTGTGTACCCCTTTCCTCTACTCAGGCACACTGCTTTGGGGATTTCTCTGCCCCTCCTGTGTACCCCTTTCCTCTACTCCAACAGTGTTTTCCCCACATCAGACAGAGAGGACAATGCTATGGCCATTTGCTTTTGCGAGGGACTAGGTTTCAGTGTAAACATGCTCCAGCAGTTTTAGTCCAGTGGTACTTAACCTTCCTGGGTGGATGCCTCACAGGCCTATCGATGTCCCGATAAAAGCTACCACTCGCCTTCTAGGAAAACACACCCTTACTGCCCCTCAAATGCAGAAACTCCGACACCATTCCAGGAAGCTTCTGGGGCTCACAGCCTTGAGATCTGTGGTCCAGGGCTACTGGACTCCGTGTTATTTGGCTCAGGATATTTTTTAATGTTAAACTTCTGCTGTCTCATTGGTAAAGTACCTAACTTAGAGGACATTCAGGCACCAATAACCAGATGGGGAGAAAGATGCTTCGTTGATCTGAATCAGACCTCAAGGTGCAGGAAGGAAAGCCTTGTTGGTCTTCCTGGTAATTGGGAGAAGAAAAGGTACCAAGGATGGAGATGCCCTTCTCCCAACCCCTCGGCTCCCACCTGTCCTGCACACACACACACACACACACACACACACACACACACACGCACACACACACACACACACAAACACTGGCCATTGGACAAAAGTGCCAGAAGACTATCACCTCTAGGGAGCAGCCCCCATGGACGATTGATATGAATCAATGGATCAGCCGCTCAGCTTCCTTCAGGTGGAACACCTGGGCATGCTCCCTTGTCTCCCAGAGGCCCCATGGGGTGCAGGTGCAGCTGCCCACAGTGTCACCTGTGCACTCATGCACCCGTGTTGGTCTCCTTCCCTCCCCAACTCACCTTCCAGCTCCACCACCAGGGCCTCCTGGGATCAGCTCCAGAGAAACTACCTGCATGTCAACCCTTGTTTCAGAGTCTGAATGAACACAACCTGACACAGGTGGTGGCCAGAACTTTGAACAATCAGATACGATTCTGAGAGGGCTTTATAAGATGGTCAACAGATTTCACCATCAGGTTCAGTATCTGGCCTCCTGGAAGAGAGGAGCAGGAAGCAGGTGAGGGTGCGGCTGTGCCTGGGAAGTAGAGGAACAGAGGGTGTGGAGAGCTCACCTCCAGGCACCTGAGGGTGTGGCCCTGACAGGAAATGTGGTGGGTCTCATGAGGCCACCCTGACGGAGTGCCCCCAGGGTGGGGGGCTTACACAGCAGACCCTACTTCTCACAGTTCTGCAGGCTGAACATCCGAGATCAAGGTGCTCATAGATTCTGTCCTTGGTGAGAACCCTCTTCCTGGCTTGTCGATAGCCCTCCTCACTGTGTGCTCACACAGAGGGGAAACAGACAGGGGGTCACTCCTCTTTTTCTCCTAAGGGCACTAATCTCATCCTGAGGGTCCCATCCGTGTGACCTCCTTTAAACCTTACTACTTCCCAAAGGCTCCACCACTAAATACCATCACAGTGGGAGGTTAGGGCTTCAACAAAGGAATTTGTGGAGGATACGGATATTCAGTCCATATCAAAGTGTATAATTGTTTTAGTTGAAAACTATACATTGTTTCAGTTAGCACTTAACCATGTTTCTCAGATGGCATTTGCTAGCCAGCTTGTTTCTGTTGTTTGAAGTAGCTGTACTACATCATCAGATGTCTGATCTGTGTAGCTCATTTTCCAGGGGGCAGCAGCCACTCTAGCCATGTGTATTTAGGGGAGGTGGGTCCTAGACTGCAGGAGCCCAGGAATTTAAGGGGAGGGAGGGAGTCCAGAACAACACCGCCAAACGCCTCTTTGCAGACACCCTAGGAGACTCTTCCAGTCAGGATGCCACATTTAAGCCCTTAAGGAGTGGCTCTCAAAAACCATCAGCATCAGTATTACCTGGGAACTTGTGAGACAAGCAAATGAGGGGTCTCACCCTAGACCCACTGCAGCATGAATTCTGACTGGGCACCAGAAATCTGTTCCAACAATCTCTCAGGGTGAGAACATGGGCTCAAACTGGAGAGTCACTCCCCGAGGAGGTGGCAGTCCTAGAGGGGTTGTCCTTGTAGGTATAATTTTCTAGCTTTGGGGGTTTAGAACCAGAGGAGTGGGGAGTTGAACACCTACCACCAGTTTTTTTTTTTCAACATCTCACACCAGACAGGTTTTCCTCAACCCTGATATCACCCAACAGGTGCTGGCATCAGTGGTCTGGACCCTCGTTGAAGATTTATGAAGTCAAGAAAAGAAGCAGAAAGTGTCCCAAGACTTGTGAGCAAAAGGCAAGAGGAGAAGCCAAAAATCTTTCTGCCAATCTGTCATCTCTGTGCAACTTCTGACCCTCCTCTTCCCCAACCACCATCTCCCGCTTCCACACAAGTCTGGGATGGCCCTCAGTTCCTGAAGGGATTCTCATGCTTATTGTTTAAATCTTTTTGTTAATTCCCCCTTAATTCCTGTGGTTTTATCAGGTTTAATTTGAGGGTAGGGAGCCAAAACTGTTGATACACCATTTTGTCACCTACCCTGAGAATTCTAACCCTATAAGCCTCGAGACCTAATTTTCTAGAGCAATCTACCCGTGGCATTCTAAATAGACCAATCACTTACAGGCTTCTTTTAAATAGCCCTTTTTTTTTTATTGAAGTATAGTTGATTTACAATGTTTTGTTAGTTTCAGGTATACAGCAAAATGATTCAGTCATATATATATATATTCTTTCTCAGATTCTTTTCCATTATAGATTATTACAGGATGTTGAATATAGTTCCTGTGCTATACAGTAGGTCCTTGTTGCTTATCTACTTTATTTATAGAAGTGTGTATCTGTTAGTCCCAAACTGCTAATTTATCCCTCTCCCCACCCCAGCCTGGACCTTATTTTTTAAAGAAAAATTGAGCAGAAAGTACAGAGATGCCCTTTATACCTCCTGTCTCCACACATTCATACCCTCCCCACTATCAACACCCCCAACAGATGGTACATTTTTTATAATCCATGAACCTATACTGACACGTCAATATCACCCAAAGTCCATAGTTATATTAGGGTTCACTCAGTGTTGTATATTCTATGGATTTTGACATATGTATTATGACATGTATCCACTATTAGAGTGTCATACAGAGTAGTTTCACTGCCCTAAAATCCCCTGTAACTCTGCCTATTCATCTCTCCCTGCCCCCTAACCCTTGGTAACCATTGTTTTTTTTACTCTCTCCATATTTTTGCCTTTTCCAGAATGTCATTTAGTTGGAAGCATACAGTATGTACACTTTTCAGATTGGCTTCTTTTACTTTGTAACATATACTTAAGATTCCTCAGTGTCTTTATATGGCTTGATAACTTGTTTATTTCTAGTGCTAAGTAACGTCCATGTCTGGATATTACACAGTTTATTTAAACACTCACCTATCGAAGGACATTTTGGTTACTTACAAGTTTTGCCAAATATGAATAAAACTGCTATACATACCCACATGCAGGTTTTTGTGTGGACCTAAGTCTTCAACTCACTTGGGTAAATACAAAGGAACACACTGCTGGATCATATGGTAAGAGAATGTTTAGTTTTGTAAGAAACTTCCAAACTGTTTTACAAAGTGGCTGCACCATTTTGCATTCCCACAATCAATGGATGAGAGTTCCTGTTGCTACACATTCTCGTCAGCACTAGGTGTTATCAGTGCTAGAGATTTTGGTCATTTAAATAGGTGTGTAGGTGTATCTTATTGTTGTTTTAATTTGCAAATCCCTAATGACATGATGTTAGGTATCTTTTCATATGTTTATTTGCCATCTGTATCTCTTTTTTTGGTGCCGTGTCTGTACTTCCATGCTTTTTATTCTAATGAGATGTCTGACAGCAAACCCTATAAGGATGTTTCTGCATGGAATTATTGTAATGCTGCCTTGCAACTTTTTATTTTGGATCAATTTTCTCCAAAACTAAAGTTGCATCCCCATTTTATAAAACTAACAACAAAATGAGCTCAAGTATTTGATTTGTCACTAGTAATATAGCTGGTCACTACTCTTATAGCCCATGAATTGATATTGTTAACCGCATTATCATTTTTACAATCATCCTGAATCTTTTTTTAAAGTTGGTGACTATATTTTTTCCTCAATGAATAAGTAATGGTTCTGTATATAATGACTTGTAATTTCTTAAGTATCAGAAAATACAAACCGTTGGATCCAATTGTACTGACTAAAATCACTTTTTACTTTCAAATGTACTATTTAGTTGCTTTCTTTCCAATTATAGCATACATCTCATCTCTCTAACATAGAAAGCTTTAGCTTTTAGGTCACAGTTTTTTTTACGAAAACAAGTAAAACCCATGAAAAGCTTCCAACTTCTTAATTTTACACTAAAGTTTTATTTTCACCAACTAGATGAAGACCATGCACTTTTTAAGGAACAACAACAACAAAGGAAACAGACATTTTAATACAAAATTATTTCAGGGAAAGAAAATACATTTAAGTAAATAATCATGGGTGATAAAAACACACCAGAGTTCCTCTTACAGATAAATTCAAATATCCCAAAATGCAATGAAAATTGACATTAAGATATGACATTAAGATTGTCATTAATGCAGTCAATGAAAGAAAAAACAGATAAGTTGGACTTCATCAAAATTTTAAAATTTTGTGCATCAGTAAATCAAGAACACTATCCAGAGAGTGAAAAGACAACCCATAGAATGGACCAAAATATTTGCAAATCATGCATCCAATATGATTCTAGATACTAGAATATATAAAGTCTAGTATATAGCCAGAATATCTGAAGTGTTCAGAATATATAAAGAACACTTACAATTCAACAACAAAAACACACACAATCCAATTAAAAAATGAGTAAAGGACTTGGATAGACCTTCCTCCAAAGAAGATATACAAATGGCCACCAAATATATGAAAAGGTGCTCAATGTCATTAGTCATCAGGTAAATGCAAATTAAAACCACAATGAGATACCACTTCACAACCATTAAAATAGATATAATCTAAAAAATGGAAATTCATGGGTATCAGTGAGGATGTGGAGAAACTGGAACACTTATACATTGCTGGTAGGAATCTAAAATGGTGCAGCTGCTGTGGAAAAAAATTTAGTAATTCCTCAATAAGTTACACATAGAACTACCACATAACCCAGCAATTCCACTCCTAACTCTATACCCAAAAGAATTCAAAACAGGTACAGTATTCAAACAAAATCTTGTACACAAATGTTCATAGCAGCTCTGTTCACATTAGCCAAAAGGTACAAACAACCCAAATGTTCATCAACAGATGAATGGATAAACAAAATATCACACAGTGGGATGTTGTTCAGCCATAAAAAGGAGTGAAAAACAAATACATGCTACAACATGGATGAACATTATTCTCAACAACCTTCTAAGTGAAAGAAACCAGACACAAAAGGCCACATGTTGTATGATTCCATTTATAAAAAATATCCATAATAGACAAATTAATGGAGATAAAAGCAGATTAATAGTTGTCAGGGGCTGGGGAGGGGTGAATGACAGCAACTGTTTAATGGGTATGGGGTTTCCTTGGGGTGATGAGAAAATTCTAGAGATGATAGTGGTGATGGTTTACAACACTGTGGATGTACTTAACATCCCTGAACTGTACACTTTAAATAGGTTAGGATGTAAATGTTATTTGATGTGTATTTTACCACAGTAAAAACAGTCAAATGCTTCAAAAGCATCATCTAAATTTGTTTCATTAGCCAATTTTATTTCAGAAACTAGTGCTTTCACTATGTAAAAATAGAAATTCTCTGTGTTTAAAGCTTATTTTCTATGTGACAGTTGTAACGTTTCCCACCTTCATCTCATGTTCTAAAAGAGCATTTTGTTTGTTATACTGGTTTGAAAAGTATGTCTACTTTTTTTAGTTAATATGGCTTCCACAGGTGTGTGCTAAATCTTGGGGTTCAAGATGTGTGATAGATTCATCATACATGCTGTTGGATACAAACAATAAATGCTAGAGAGAGTGTGGAGAAAAGGGAACCCTCCTACACTGTTGGTGGGAATGTAAGTTGGTGCAGCCACTATGCAAAACAATATGGAGGTTCCTTAAAAAACTAAAAATAGAACTATCATATGATCCTGCAATCCCACTCCTGGGCATATATCCAGACAAAACTATAATTCAAAAAGATACATGCACCCCTATGTTCACAGCAGCACTATTCACAACAGCCAAGACATGGAAGCAACCTAAATGTCCATCGACAGCTGAATGGATGAAGAAGATGTGGTACATATAGACAATGGAATACTACTCAGCCATAAAAAAGAATGAAATAATGCCATTTGCAGCAACATGGATGGATCTAGAGATTGTCATACTAAGTGAAGTAAGTCAGAAGGATAAAGACAAATATCATATGATATCACTTATATGTGGAATCTAAAATATGGCACAAATGAACTTATCAATGAAACAGAAACAGACTCACAGACTTAGAGAACAGCCTTGTGGTTGCCAATGGGGGAGGGGGTTGGGGGAGGATGGAATGGGAGGTTGGGTTTAGCAGACGTGAGCTATTATATATAGGATGGATAAACAACAATGTCCTCCTATATAGCACAGGGAACTATATTCAATATCCTGTGGTAAACCATAATGGAAAAGAATATTTTAAAATATATGTATATGTATAACTGAATCACTTTGCTGTACAGCAGAAATTAACACAACATTGTAAATCAACTATACTTCAATTTTTAAAAAAAGAAAAGAAAAAATGATGTTGGAGACATATTTATGGGTCTTTCTAAATTTTGTATATCTGGGTTTTATTTACCAGTGTGCAATAAACTGGCTTTCACTTTTCCAATAAAGTTGATAATTAAGCTATCAAAATATTTGCATCTAACACTCTTGAACTCATGGATATCTTAGAATTAAATTCATTTTCAAAGCAGTCTTTGCTTATTATATATTTTTCTTTTTCCTTATGAATTAATCAGTTATCATGATGGTTTCCGACATAATTTTGCCCCAACTTAGGTTCTTGTTAACACTTTTTTAATTCTATGAAGCAAATCAAATGAGGTATCTCAACTACAATTTTTTACATTACATAGCTTTACCGATAATATTAGATATTAGTAATAATACTGTAATACAGACAAAGAATATAGAAAATTATTAAGAAGAAAGTATGTCACTCAAGAACCTCTCACCCACAGGTAATGTTAACATTTTAGTGGGAGCCTTGTAGATATATATATGAAAAACCTGTGAAATGCTTAAAATCATTTTGTAACTTGAATTTTCACTCAACTACTCATAGTGGGTATCTTTTCATCTCAAAAATTCATCTACATCATCTACTTTTACAGGAACTACTATAAAAACTACTCATTTATAGGAACATATATTTATAGGAACATATCAAATTTTATCTTATCTTGTGATGAATATTCAGTTTGTTTTCAATTTCTGTTTCTAAAAACCTCATTCCGAAGAACCAACTACTATGTATAAAATAGATAACTAATGAGAACCTACTGTATAGCACAGGGAACTCTACTCAGTGCTCTGTGGTGACCTAAATGGGAAGGAAATCCAAAAAAAAGCAGATATATGTATACATATAGCTGATTCACTTTGCTGTAGAGCAGAAACTAATACAACTTTGTAAAGCAACTATACTCCAATAAAAATTAATTTAAAAAAAAAAGAAGACTCAGAGTACAATGGAAAGAAGAAAAAAAGGACCAACAAATCATACACACACACACACACACACACACACACACACACACACACACACCCTTAGTTCTTGAGCATGCATTCCTTGAAGTTACAAAGTACACTTATACATTTTACGTTTTGATTCATATTGACATGCAATGCTCAGTGGTGCACTAATCCCCCCTATGAATGCCACCAAGGAGCCCCACTTTCTCCACTCCCTTAACAGCAATCTTTGAGGTGTGATAAATAAAAAGTCATATCTTGCAACATATTTTAGTTTTCATTTTTTAACCGCTACTAAAACTGAATCTTTTTCTTGTATTCAGTGGCCTTTTTGTTTCTTTTGTAAGTTGTATAATGAAGTGATTTGCCCATTGCTTATTGAGTTACTTCTTTTTCTTTTTTTTTATTAATTTGTAAGAGCTCTTTGTTTATGAGCAAATATATGTATATATGGACTTTCTTTCATATGCATTGCAAATATTATCTCAAGCTATCATTTGTATTTAAATAGTGGTCTTCTTGCCTTCTTTTTCTTTCTTAAAAAATGCTATCACAGAAATTTTCAAGTATATACAAAAACAGATAATCATATAATGAATCCCCATATAGCCATCACCCCCATCAACAATTATCAAAGATATTACTAACCTGGTTCCATCCCTCAACTGCTTTTTTTATTTATAATTGTTGTTGTTGTTGTTGTTTTGCTGGAGTATTTTAAAGCACAGCTCACTTTACCCATAAATAGATCAGTAGGCATCTCTAATTGATAAGGACATTTTGACATATATCTACAAGACATTTTCCCAACCTATCCATCTTTAATACTAAGAAAATTTCACCTACCATGTGAAACTTTTTTGGATGATATATATCCATTTCAAAATACCACCCCCCCAAGGTCATTTTGCTTAGGCTGTTTTGCCTTTTTAACCAGAGGCAATTTCATCTATTTACTTTGCATAATTTCTTATACACATTTCTATAATTCTTATCATATGCTCTTTCCCTACAAAGAATTTTTACTCCACTCAGATGTTCTCTACACTTTCATCACATTCTCTTTTCTGAGCATCAGATGATTGTAGGCCTTTGAACCTACACACTGTTGTAATTCTGACCTTCACGGCCTCTCTTCGGTTTCAGCTCAACATTTCCAGTTGAAGTGACAGTGTTTGCTGAGATCTCAGGGTCTCCCTGCCAATTTTCCACGTTGTAGGCATTTACATAGGCATTTGGGGAAGTCATGGGTTTTCCCCAAAGCATTTCCTACTTACCAACAGCCTAGCTCACAGCAGAGTTCAGAATTTCCCTCAGATCGATACACTTACTTTAGTCTGATATTAACTCATCTTCCTTAAATCTCCCCTTGCTGATGCAGGAGGCAGCCTTTTCCAAGAGTTCTGATCTTCACCAGCTGTCTCTCTCCTTTTACTCAGGAGGACTTTCCCAGGAAAATCCTGCTGCAAGCAAGAAACATCAAGCTTCTCTGTGAGGGCACTGCACAGATCAAAGGCAGGTGGATCTTTCTCTCTAGCACGTATCTATTTTACTTACGTTTCAGGTAGGAGAATTGTCCACTTCTTCACTCCTTCTCACACAGTCCTGAAGTCAAACCATCCAGGTTTGGCCAAAGAGGTTTAGTCAGTATAGGTTAGTAGGTGATGGAGTTACTGGTTGTGTTGGTGCATGTTTCAGGGTGTTATAAGTTCTGACTGCTTTTGGAAGAGTTAGCCCTCAGTGTTTGGGGACTTCTGGGAAGCACGGCACTAAAGGAGAGAGGGAGGGTGGACTTACAGATAATGGGCCAAGAGCCTGCAGAGCTTTTTGCCAAGGCTGTTCTCAGGTCTATGCAAGCCCACAGAAAAACACTGCCAAAGCCAAAATCAAGTCATGGAGGATCATTCTGGGGAGACCACAGAGACCATCTTGTCAACCATTCCAAACTTATGAACAAAGGAACTGATGCTCAGCAAGGTGACCTGAAGGACTTGCCCAAGGCTGGAGAGAGAAGCATGACCAAAACCAGGTCACCTGACTCTAACGACGGACACTGTCCATCTACCCAACCAAACCAAACTGTCTCTGGCTGGTGACACTCTCCACCTACCCAACCTCTACCAAAGCTCAGAAGGCCAGTGATGCTTCTCTAAAGCATCTCATCTTGTCCAGAGCCTAAAATCACCTCAATGAGGTTGACCACCATGGTCAAACTAATTCCAAGGGACTTCAAAGATAACTTGCTCCATCTGGGATCCCATCAATTGCCATTCTGGAATCCCTCATCACGGACATCAGGAAGATGGGATTAGATATTGGCCTGTTGGATGAGGTAAGGTCTACTGAAACAAAAGAGAATGGTTGGCCTAGGATAAGATGAAAAATACACTTCAAAGGGAATAGGCTACTACACCTGCTGTCCTCTGGAGGCCCCAATCCAACACATCAATTCCCTCCTACCCTTGGCCTGCCTCCGTCCTTAAAGTACTCGGTCTTTTGTCTGTGAAAAGACAACAGGATTGGGTGTTTAAGAGAAGAAATAAATAGTAAGTAGTTCTCCAGGTTTTCCGCAGCTATGTCTCATATTTGACAATCTCACACTCACCGACTTGACAGTCTGCTTTCGCTAATCCATATGCATATAAGGTGTATATTACCCCCACGTCTACGAGAGTCTCACTTAGCCAACGACATCTGTCTGTGAACTGTCACGAAATGCTAGAATGATTCTTTTTCTTTTGTGGTGTCAATTCCTCTATCTGTCATTATGAACCTTGTTAAATACCCTCCTCCCTCCCCTTATGAAAGGCATGAACTGAGTGCTAAGTTTCAAACATACCCCCTTAGCACATCCAGATGGGGAGAAAAAAAGCACATCTAGCTATCTACTTAATCAAACATCTACTTTTACTCCATCAACGGGGAGGAGGCCCTTTTGTACATTTAACAAATTCAAGCAATTTAGCAACTGGGTTAAAACCTATGTAAAGTACTTCAACAACATGGGAAATAAAGACACTGGTCTTCTGTCTTAGAATTGGTTAATGGAAGACGTGAAGTCTCAAAGCGCGCACAACCGTGGGTTCTTACGGAGCTGCCCTAATGCACTGCTGGGAAAACCTTGTGAAGTTTTCCATCACGGGGGGAGGTGGGTTGACAGTTTTTGCCTTTGCTGTCAGTTCCACTGTGGGAGGCTCCTAAATTTATTACATCTAGGAAATAATTCTGGTGCAAGCCTATCCTGGAGGAAGCAAAGAAGCAAGGCATGCAGCCCGCTCTTCCGAATGTATTGTCTGTTATTACTACAAGGCTGTGGGCTGAGTCTTGGCAACTCCATGGGCAGGGACCTTGGGCGCTTCTCGGTCTAAACTTGATCAAGGGGAGGCAGAGCAAGAAAGAGGTCCCTTTGGCCTTTCTTCATCTACCAGCTTGACAAGCCCCAGCTAAACAATATATTCAGAAAGTAAAATGGAATCATCACAGTGGAGCAGCAGTGTTTTCCACTGGTGTGAACGTCTCCATCAAATACCATCTCTGCTAAGTCATCAAAATGCGCAATACCACCTGTTAGAAGATCAGATGTCAAATATTACTTTTGGATCATCAAGAAAGAGCTTTGTCTCTTTTTTTGCAATCTCCTCACTTTGGGAGGGTCCATCACCTCAGTTTCCTCATCCACAAAATATGAATAATAGCGTGGTCCAACCTCCTGGGGAGGAGAAGATAGATAAGTGCTTTTTGCTGAATAGCTCAAAAGCCACGCAAATATAAATCACTGAGTACTGCACACGCTGCCTTGCTGCTGCTGTAGGTGCCTGGAGCTGTCACTGAAGCCTGCGAGAGCTCCAGGAACCTACAAGATATATGTGCTGGGAGAGCCAGGTCCAGCGTCTTTTGGTGGTGATGACTGAAACGCTGTTGTAGTGGAGGGGCAGCTGCTAAGTTTATGGTTATCGACCGCTGAACTTGAACTTGCTCTGAGAAGCCTGCTCCATCAGGCCGTCCAGCTCAAAGGGCATCAATCATTTGGTGCAACACTGTGTCTTATGGGCTTAATGGTACTGGAATCTGAAGGGCCAGAAGCTGCCCTTGGAAGTGAACAAAGGGCTGCTCACAGGCTGGAGGAGTGAGAGGAAGATGGACCTGACTTTTGCTTCACAAATAATCTAATAATAAAGGAATTAAACCAACACGCAGGTTCTATCGATCTATAATAGTGATTGAATGATCAATAAATGCACATCTGCACTCTACAACTTAGTAAATGGAGCCAAATCTCTCAGTTGCATCCTCAGGTTAGTTACTTGGCTTGTCACCTTTTGGTGATCGTGGAATGTGACCCCAACTACAGTTAATCATCTTACAAACATATATATAAATCCCCCATCTCAACTTGCACCAAGTACTAGCAATAGCCTTTGCTATCATCTATCAATCAATACATTATCCTTTCTCCCCAAATGCAGGGTCATTTACTACAACCTATTGGAAACGTGCTGCTTGGCAGAGAATGTTTATGAGATATAATCATAGAAAATAAAGGGATATTATAATGAGAAGTCAACCCTTCAGTTTAATTGCAAAAGACTGTTTAAGCTAAAGGAAATAGTGTATTTGAGCTCTGAAGTGGAAATAAAGTTGCCAGTTTCTGAAATGCATATCATAGAAAATGAGTTCTTTTTCTTCATTAGAAAAAAACATATCTGCAAGTAATAAGAATATTATGAGTAAATACTAAAAGAATACATAGCCATTGGGCTGTGAGTAGCTACAGAATACATTATATCTTTGAATAATTTCTAAATCACTGACTTAGAGAAATACTGAGTCCTGGCCTTGGTAAATTATAATCTGTGTTCTTATCCTATAGAAATGAAAAGGATCATCGCCCCACACAACCAGAACAGGAAAAGTTTATTATGAATCTGAAGTGTTGCATTTTTAAATTAGTCTTTGTCTCCTTTTTGAAAAATAGCTTGAAAATGAACAGAATAATGTATGTATAAGGATAGTATGAACTAAATTGTCAAATTCTCTATAGACCTAAGGAGGAAAGAAATGTGGACCTTGCTGTGCTGAAGTTGCTGTTGCTAAGGAAGCACTAAATAGGTGAAGGCGAAACCCTACGATGTGCCCCAGGTGGACGGAGGAACAAAGAGGAGGTAGGTCCTTCCAGCTCTAAGGCCAGGAAAAAGCAGTTCCTATGCAAATTTGAAAACAAAGATGACAACTCTTTGTTGTTTGACTTAAACAAAATTGTTTTTCCTGAGTTAGAAAAGTCAGATTAACCCTTCAAAATCAGTACCCATAAATGGAAATATCAGTTAACTCTTCCAGTCACTGTTCCAGGCACTGAGGAAACAAAGGAAAAATATTCTATCTTCCTAGAGAGTAAACAAAATAAGTGTTAACTCTACAACATGGTACAGATGGTAAGGGCTGCAGGGAAAAAAAGTAAAGAAAGAAGGAGAACAGGAGATGCTTGGGTGGGGGTGGGGGGAGGGTTGTCGTGCCTTACAGAGGATAGAAGTGACAGTCTCTGAGCCAAGATGACATCGGAGCAAAGATTTGAAGCCAGCAGGAGGGCAGGCAGGAAGGTACCCGAAGGACAGTGAGCTCGTCCAGATGCTTGAAAAGTAGCAAAGCAGAGTAAAGCGGCTGGAGACAAGTGAGCAAGGGGCACAAAAGCTGGACATGAGACATGGCAGAGACATGAGGAAGGAGAGAAAAATCACACATCCTCAGGACTTCGGCTTTAGTCAGAGAGTGCCGGCACATTGTCCAGCAAAGAAGCACACAATCTGACTTCATTTTTCTCAGGCTCTCCCTGGGTGCTGTGAGGGGTGAAGACAGAAGCAGAGAGTGACTAGGAGGGCCCACAGTTTGCAGATGGAAGGCGACCGTAGTTTGGACCAATATGGTTGCCATGGAGATGAGAGGAGGTTGGGTTCTGGATACCTGTTGGAAGAAGAGCTGGCACGAGGTCTTGGCAGATGGGATGGGAAGAGAAGGAGGCATCCAGGATACCTTCAAGGTTTTTTGGCCTCAGCCATTTCCAGTTGCTATTAGGTAAGATGAAGCAGGTTTGAGGGGAAATATCAGGGATTTGGTTTGAGGCCATGGTAAATATGCGATGCCAATTAGATCTCCAGGTAAGGTGTACGAATCCTGATTTCAGAGTGAGGTCTGAACTGCGGATGTCAGGATACACGTGACATTGAAAACTATGTCTGGGGCCTTGTCTGGAGAGCTCCAGCATTTCAGGAAGGAGACTGAGTAGCCCATGACACAGGGAAAAACCTGTCAAATGTGGCCTCATGAACATCTACCTCCCTGATGTCATCAGGTTCAGAAGAAATGTTTATGGGTGTTTTAGGTAAACTTTAAAGCCCTAGATCAATGTTCACTTACTACTCCTGGAACCAGCTGGACTTTGCACCAATCACTTTGAATTAATTCTTCCCAGCCCTTCTCAGATAAAGGAACAATCAATTTGCAACTTGGTCAAGGTGAGTTCCAACTGCGAGCCTGCAAACCCCTTTCAGGCACTTGGTCTTCTTCCTCACCTGCTTTCTGCTGGATGTCACCTCCCAAGAATCCTCAAGGACCTCCCTAATCAGGGGAAAGGAAAGAGAGGGGACTAACATGGATTACCGGGCATCAGGATTGATGATTTACCTCCAGGCTCTCAATCAATCTTTAAGCCAACTCCGTGAAGCAGGATTGACTTCTCCTGTTGTAGATACAGACAAGAACGTGATGCTCAGAGAGGTGATGGAATTCAACTAAGTTCCTACCGTGGCCTTACCTGGAGCTGGGAGAGACACCAAGATCTTCAGGACAGTTTCCACTATAGAGCCCCAAAGCTCAACCCCTTCTCCAAAACCATCCCAATTCCTCTACAGATGGGACAGGAAAGATTTACGATGTATTAACACTGAAAAGAGAAAGTTGCTCTAACAATACAAAAATAGCTAGACTCCATGTCTATGTACTTTACGGATTGGAAAGCCCAGTCACAAAGCTTCATCTTTCCTGGACGTGTCGATCTGATCCCTCTACCAAGACTGGTGCTGCCAAGATTGGCAACCTGGCCTCAGGGGAAATAAAACACTGAAAGTGACCTGGAAAGAAAGACTTTCCACCAGTGGGAGGAGGATGTCTTAAAGGTCCTTAATGAGTCCTTGGAGGGATCTCAGCTCTCTGCTGGGAAACAGGGCATAGGCAGGGGGCGTAGCCGAAAGAAGTGACCGAGATTTGTATTCCAGCCCAACCACTTAGAAGCTGAATACTTCAAAAGTATCGAACACTGATTCAGTGCTAAGTGTCCATGCAAGGTTGCTTAGCGCACATTAACTCATTCAGACTGTGGACGTTACTAATGAAGATTTGACCGTTGGTGGTGGTGTTATATTCCCATTTTACGGAAGAGGAAACTGAGGCCTGGGGAAGCCTAGGAGCTTGCCAAGCTCCCAAACGCAAACAGTTTGGCTCCAGAGTCTGGCCCTTAACCTTCAACCCCAGGCAAGCCACACTCTCTGAACTTGAGTATCCTCGTTGCGTTGTTAGACGGAAAATAATCTGGCAATAATAGTCTGGCAATGTCCTCCACAGAGCTGGGCTCAATAGGGCTGTTACCTGAATGTGACTGTTCGCCTTTGGTTAATTGTCTCTTTTGAGGAAACTCTTCTAAAGCCCCCGCAGGTAGAGAAGACCAGCACTTCCTACACCAGCTCGAGTACCACTGAGCAGCTTCACCCTCTGTGTGCCCGCAGGCTTTGTGTCTAAATTTACCACAGCACGTTGCACGTCAAAATGCAGTTGTTTCCGCTTTTCTGGATTAGCAGTTGGAGGCCCTTCAGGGATAAGACCACATCTGATGCTTTATCGGGACTACCTGTCTCTCAAATACCACCCGCAAAGGTAGACGTTCAATGGATACTTGCTCTTTGCATAAACGAATAAATGCATCCCACCGGAAGGTGTGACACCACCAGAAATAGTGTTCCAATCCCAATCTTACCCCAATCAGTGGGGGGAGGGTGACACTCAGCTCTCGGTTTTCTTTATTCTGATCTGTTCAGATCACTTCAATATCTGCTTTTCTTTTACTCACACAAAACATCTTTAAACCTTTTCACTGGAAAGATTTTGGGTGAATCTATCTTCTCCAAATCACTATATCTGACTCAGTTTGTTTTTCAGTTGCTTCTAACCAAATGATATTGATAAAAAGTCACTGTTTTTGAGAGTCTAAGTGTATTCTTCTTACAAATACCAAAGGGAATAAAATGAAAGAATTATCATAAAGTGGGAAGGATTTGGCTGTCAGCTGCATCACATCCTTGATTCAAAACCCAGCTGCACTGCTGCATTTCTCTGAGTTTCAAAACCAGGAGCCACGGAGCCTCTGGAGAGGACATGGTGCACCCTGAGGGGTCTCCATCTGGGTCCCCAGGCATTTCCCACCCAGGCTCTGCCAGCTGGACAGTCTTGGCTCTACATGAGCCGCCCCCCACATTTCCCCACCCCTGAGTCCTGGTTCTTCACTTCCAAACCCAAGGAGTGAGTCCCAAGAAAAAGGGTCGAGGCCTTGCCCCAGGCTGGAAAGCTTTGGTTTTCAAAAACAGAAGAAGCAGAAGCTGGAGATCATAAAAACTGGGAAAAAGAAACCAGAGCAGCAGAGCCCTTGTTGCAGAAGTTTCATCCCAGTCCTCGGTCTTTTTCCTCAAGTTCATGATCCTTTACACTATACAGAACCACAAGCGTTCTGTATGAGTTTCACACTACAGAAAGATAATAGAATTTCATTTTTACAGAAAACTTTACCTATTATTTAACAAGATACTTACTATTTCTGAACTGCTGGAGGCAAAGGGATGCTCATTTTATCGCTGTTTAATAGATTTTCTTAAAGAAAAAAACACCATCATCATCGTAATTACTTACATACATTATCTCATTTAATTTCACTGAATTCTAGCAACACCATTGGAAAGTAGGTATGCTCTGCAGATGACAAACTGAAACTCAGAGAGGTTAAGTAACTTACCAAGACTTACACAGCTAGTAAGAAACAAAACTAATAACCACACTTATCACCTCAACTATCCTTTTCCTCTACAAAATTCACTCTCCTTTAAAATGCAATCCAGGCTCCGCCAGAACAAAAGCGCCAGTAACTAACTCCATTATTACAGTAAGTTCTGAATAAGTAGACTTTGATTAATTCTATAGGTGTTTTTATTCTTTTGAGAAGATTATCTCGAAAGAAAAAAATGGTAATTTAGCAATTATTGTCTGAATGAACTAAGCTATTTTTAACACTCTAACATTATGGAAACAGCTATCTATCTATATCTATCTATCTATACACACACACATATATATATATATTTCTAAAGAAACAAAATGACACCTATAAATTTTTAGAGGATCACACCTGTTTCAATTTCCACTGATACATTTTCTCCTCTAGTGTGTTTTTTAATGTTTATCGTTTTTAATTTATTTTTTATCGAATGAAAGATTCTTTAAATTATATAGTGCTTTACAGTTTAAAAAGTTTCACACACGTGGTTTCACATAATCCCATAATAACCCTTTTTTTAATCCCCTACCCCTATATAGATCCTCCAATATGCTTTGACTGTTGTCTTCAGTAGCTTTAACTTCTGATGGAAGGGTCATCTCTGGCCCCACGGAGTCTTATCCACAGACCCAGGCTACAAGCCGAGTTCCTTCTGTTCCACATCTTTGCAGTGGTACCTGAGACTGGCCAATAATAGTAGAGTTCATAATAAATAATAATTACTGCTCACAGAGTCCTCCTCTGCTATGGCAAGAAGCATATGGCAAGGAGTTTTGTATGTGATCTACTTTATTCACCAACAATCCCGGGAGGTAGCTTATATTGTTACCATCAATGTATAGATGGGGAAACTGAAGCTCAGAGAGGTTAATGACCTCGGTCAAGGTCACACAGCCAAACAGTCTGGGCTCCTAGCCTCATGCTCTTCTGCCTCAGGAGGCTTTGCCTTGGTGGGATGAACACATCTGAGTCCTTGACACACACTCCTGGGGACCATGGCACACATTTAAAGAGAGGAGCCTGGGGGGCGGAGCTAAGAGTGCCGCACTCTTCCAAGGTCATGACCCCTCCACCATGTCATCTGCCTCCCTTGGGGCCCTGCACCCTAGGTTTATTGCCTCATTGAATCTTGACAAGGACTCTTTAGGATGAAGTAGCGTTTATTTCTTTTGCAGATAAAGAAGAAGAGGCTCAGAGAGGTTCAACAACTTTCCCAAGGTCACATAGGTAAGGGAAGGACTAGGAATTAAGTCAATGAACCTTTTACAAGTCCCGCCTCCTCTGGGCTTTTAAGCATGGAGTTAACTGGCTCGGGCTCAGCACAGCAGAATTTCAGGACGAATCGAGTAGTAGTGTCGCTGAAGTGGTCCAGCAAGAACTTGGCACATGCTGTTTGTAGCTCAAGGATGGTAGGAGAGACTTCTCCCAGGGATGGCAGAGGCGAAGGTGGTCAGCAGGGCCCCCGGCCCCGCCACGAGCAGCCTCCTTAGACGGGCCACAGCCTCCCCTAGCCTCACTCAGCTGCCCGTCCCCTTTGCCCGGAGGCACTTCTCTCCACTTGGAAGGCCTGCCCAGCCTCCCGCTTCGAGGCCACAGAGCCCTTCCTCGCTCTTCCCATGGAAAGACGCGGTCCCGTTTGTTTGTCGCGCTCACGGGGATGCGCCGGCGTTTATCTGACCCTTACTGATGCGTCCCTGCAAGTCTTGAAGGGCCGGGGTCTTGGCTCGTGTAACAGACCCTCCCCTGGCGCCTGGGCGGGGGCTGGGGGCGATGCCCAGCACAAATCTGTTGAATTCATGACTCCTGCTCGTCTGCTCAGATTGAGCGCTCTCGCCGGGCTCCCGTCGGGTGAGGCCTGCCTGATCAGAACGACGGATTCCTCGCGGAGGACGAAGAGGTGCGCCATCAGAGCCGGCATTCCCGTTTGAATCGATCCTCAGCGCCTTACACTCGCGCTTCGGGGCTCGCGGAGGGAGAGGCTGAGGCGCAGAGAGCCGAGGAGGGGTTACAGGTTCGCCTTCCGAGCCGCCCGCGCGCCCCGCCGCCGCCGCCCTTTCACACTCGCGTGTGCACACAGGCCGAGCCGGAAGGCGCGATCCTAACTTGTGCCTCGAGCGGGTGGGAGGGAAGAGAGACGAGAGGTATTCCATTGGTTGTCTGGGAAAATGAATTGCACCTTCCCCTCACTTGCGGAGGATCAACTTTTCCCACCCCCTCGGGTGGGCACTCATAACCTGGGGTCGCAGCCAGAACCGGGGAGCCAAGTGGCCCGAGCTGGAGGGAAGCGAAGCCGGGCGGGCAGTGGGCTGCCCTAGACGTCGGGGAAAGTGCTTCACGGGACCCCGAGTGCCCCGGGCGCGCGAGCACGCGGGTGCCCCGAGGAGCGGCCCGGGGCTCAGGGTTGCGGGTCCCCGGGAGGGCGCCCCGGCTCCAGCGGCCCCGCACGCATCGTCCGCGCCGGGCCCCCAAGGGTTAAGCGCGGGCCCCGCGGCGCGTTGGCAGACACGCCAGCCAGCCCGGGACGCGGAAAGGCGGTCACCGCCGGCCGCGCGGGGCCGCGGCGGGATGCGGCGCTGGAATGAGGAAGCGCGGCGGCGCGGGGAGGGCTGGGGCGCGCGGCGCGCGGGGGTGGCGGCGGCGCGCCCAGCGGGCCCGGCGCGGGCGAGCGGGCTGCAGCCGGCGGCGGCGCCAGCAGGTACGGCCCGTGCCCGCCGCCGCCCCGAGAGCCTGGCCTGGGGGGGCCGGGGTCCAGCCCAGCGCGCCGGCAAAGTTTGCGCGCGCTGCCCCGGAGTTGCGGTCGGGACGGCGCAGCGCGAGCGGGCGACCGGCGGCAGGGGCGGCACGCCCCGCTCCGCGTCCCTCTGCGAGCCCCGCTCCGAGTCCCGCCCCGCGCCCCGTCCCCGTCCCTCTCCGAGCCCCGCTCCGCGTCCCGCCCCGCTCCCCGCTCCTGTCCCGCTCGGTGCCGGAGCGTGCGCGGGGGCCGAGGCGGTGGCGGGGCAGGGCGCGCCGGGACCGGCTTGGCGCGCTGCCCCAAAGTTTGTGGAGCGCGGGCTGCGGGCGCGCGCTCGGGCCGGGCGGCCGCAGGTGGCGGAGCGCTGGCCCGCGGGGGCGCGGCGCGGAGCCCAGGTGCGCGGCCCGTGGGCGGCGCTGTGCGCGCGGGACGGGCCGACCGGCCGGGAGCGCGAAAGCCGGGTGGCGGCCGGCGGGGGGTGGGGAGCGCAGAGGAGAAATGGGGAACAATGCGAGTGAGCAACTTCAGGAAGTCATTGTGAAAGAAAGCTGGGAAGAGCTGGGCGGCCGAGCGAGCCGGGCGCTCTGACAAGTGCCTGCGCGGCCCGCGCCCGGGGCGGCGTCTGCGGCGACGGTCCTGGGTCCCCGCGGAGCGCAGCCGAGCCCGGGCGGGACGCTTGGCCGCGGCGAGGGGGCCGAGCCGGCGAGCCCGGCTCCGAGGTTGCTCTTGGCGCCCGAGGATCGGTCTTGGAACCCCAGAGTGCGACGCACACATCCACGTGAGTGTTTCCAGGTAGAATTTCCGTAGGAAAACTTGGATTAAAAAAAGAGAGAGAAAGAAAGAAAAGACGAGGCGGTTAGATGTGTAAGTCCTGGTTTCGCTCGGGTCCGCCTCTCCTCTCTGGGGACAGTGGGAGCGCTGACTTTTGTCAAAGCCTGGGCCACTTGGTGCTGTGACTGCAGGTGCAGAGCAGGCCGGCCGTGGGACACCTTTGAGCCGCCCCGCTGTCCCCGTGGGGAGGACGCCGTGGTCCCGGTCATGTTTAAATCGATCTACGCTTATATAGTGAGATCACGGAAGTCAGCCTTTGTAAAGTCATTCATAACGCGCTTTCTTTTCTCATTTTTGACGTGAGAGCTTTTTGTTTATACTGTAAAATAAATAGATCGAGTCTGAGCTTGCTTTCCGCAAAATTGGAATTATCCCGGTTTGAAAAGTTGGTAGTACTTTTGCCGAGTGCCGTTTTGGCTGTCAGGTTACGAAACCCCTCGGTCAAAAGGCGTCGGGTTACTTGCGACTGTATTTGAAACGTGTTTGAAAAATTCGTCAAGGATCCTTGGTGATTCCTAAGGAATCTCCTGAAGGTGTGATTGTTTTTTCTTCTAAGTTGGAGGCACGGAATGTAGCATCTGGAGAAGCAAAAAGGGTTACGATTCGATTCGCAGGGTCTGATCCGGCACTTCCAAATGCAGCTTTCAAATGCAGTTTCCATTCTCTCTGGACAGCAGCTCCCGGAGTGAATGTCAAGGCCCTGTGCTTCCCTCAATTTCAACACTCAAAATTCCCCACCCGGCTCCCCACGGGGTATTTCAGCTTTGAGGTACCTTATTTTAAACTTGGAAAGACAAACTGGTATTGAAGAAATATCTCCTTAACCGTCTGTTAAAAGTTAAAAAAAAAAAAAGGAAGCTGAAAATTATTATGCATAATATTTAAACTTTCATGGAAATTTCAGTGATTTTAAGGATTGGTTCACTTTGGTTATGAGTTGAGGGGAGAGTGGAACCTGCAGGAAACGGTCTGAGCCTCTTGAATTCACTGCTTTGTTTGAAGATGTTTATTTGATGAGGTTATTTGGATTCATCTTTTATGTGGGATTTTTAAAGTAATAATTCAAGTATTATGTATATTATATGTGTTGCAATTTTTTCAGTGACAAATTAGATTATTTGATATGTGGCTTAAAATTTAAGCAGTCACAGATATCTCTAACCGGAAGATTACTTGCTTACATTCCAGATTATACAGAACGTGTTAAAAAATAATTTGTGTGCGGAGATATAAATAATGATGTTGCATTTAAAAATCCTATACAACTTGGGTTTGATATAGTGTATCCGATTTCAAAACTTCCCATGGTCATACATGTTTATACCTTTTTTACATGGGGAAAAAAATGTGTTTCCTGGCCTCAAAGTCCACCAGAGCTGAAGACCAAAACATGTCACTGAGTTAAATGGTCAGGTTTTCTTCCCGTCCTGTTTCTTGGTGATAGTTGAAAGCAGGAGTTTTAGAAACTCCTCCGTGCTTCTTTAATTCATCAATATTTTAATCAAAGTGCTACATCTTGGGAAACTACATATCCTCGGAAATTCAGTACCATCGTAACAATAAAAGCCCATCATCAGGGCCTCATGGGATGAGCCCACAGGTCCGTGAATCAAAGTATGTTGCATTTGGGTCTTTTGAGAAGTGTGTCTGAAGTCTCCTGAGAGAAGGTAACCAGTGGTTTCCTTGCAGCCATTTCCCTTGTTGAAAATTAAGATCACAGCCAATTTCCTGGCCAAGAGGCTGCAGCCAGTAGTGCTGGAATGGACCACTGTGTCTTCCTCACTGGAGGCCTAGAGTCTGAGGATCGTGGTTCTTTGGTTTGGGGATCTTTTCCCCTTGGCTTGGATTTGTGTGTCTCACGTTGGGTCATGTGTAGTAGCATATCGTCAATATAAACGTCAAACTCTTGAAGTTTGAGAGGACCCGGAGTATATATACAGTCTACTACGTGCCATGCTGTGAAACACCTCCACCCCACCTGTCCACGTGTCGTGTGTATCCTTCACGGTTACATGTGTATTAATAAATACAGGAAATAAAGACATTATGTGACCATATGCACACAGACACACACAGGGAGTACACACAGCCTGGGGAGAGACGCAGGGGGCAGAGTGGGAGAGGGTTATAACATCAAACACACCTGACCTGAGTACTAAAGCACCTCCTTTTTGGGTTTGTTGGTTGGTCTGTTTGATTTTTACCTTTTACTAAAACAAGACAGATTTTCCTGCTTGGAATGGTGAATTTAAGCATAAGTGACGTTAGTACTCTGGGTGTCTGCCTCACGTATTTGCAGTTAACCCAGAATTCATCAAGGGTAGCAGCGTTCAGAGGCATTTTTGTTTCTTTTTCCCTCCTCTAATATTTGTCATTATGAAATAATTTCACTATGAAATAACTCTTGGTTTTGTTGCCTTATTTGAATGGAGATTTATATCAGTGGATCCAGCGCACAGAGAGCAACCCTTTAGGGTTGACTGGCAGCCCTTGCTATTTCTCTTTTTTTTAATTATTATTTTTAAAAATTCATTGAAGCATAGTGGATTTACAGTGTTGTGTTAATTTCTGCTATTTCTACACACATTTTTGGGTGCTGTGACTCCCACTTGTGGCCATAAGACGCTGCCCCTCCTGCCCTGATGGTTACCGTTAGTCCCTGTCTGGTGTCAGTCCGTTTACCTGCAGAGCCCTCAGGCGTGCGTGTGGCATCATTCCATGTCACTGGAGAAAACACAAGATGTAAAAGCGACAGGTGACCCATCCTTTGAGGCTGACAAGGGGAGAACCGTTGATCCAGTTGACACCTTGAGACGGATCATTCTGGTTTTGCTCAGAACAGGCACATGTACACGTGTGATCCAGACCTTGGGCAGGTTGCGTTTCAGAGCGTAGGCATTACACACACACACACACACACACACACACACACATTTAAAATCCAGATGAGGAGGGAGACAGGAATAGGGTTCATCAGGGACGTGGGCCTCCCAAAGCAGACTTGAGCCACACCAACAAAACTGGTGTTATGGGGTCGACCAGATGCCCACCGTGTTTTCTCCACGGAGACCTGGCATGTTGTTGTTCTTTGCAGTGTAATAAATGACTCTGCACTGCAGGTTATCTTTCTGCATCTCCTGTTATATATGTTCACGTCCTTCCATTTTCAGTGTCGTTGCTTTAATAGCTTGTGTTTGACATCACTTTGAAACGTTTGATGATATTCTAACAAACATTTGTAAGATGTTATGAAACATTAAAAGTGAAATGCTGCATTATTACAAGTGAAACAGAGCAAACAAAAGAAGCTTTGCAGAGAGCCGCAGGGTGGAGAGGTGGGCAGGGCCCACCCTGCTTTGGCGTGTGTCTGGTTAGAGGCCGGGAGCCACTCCTGAGAAGGGCCTGGTGGGGAGGAAGCCCAGGCCTCCTCTGCAGGAAATGGCCTCATCCCTTGAGTCCGTCTTTTTTGCCTTCTCCTGTTTTGCTGCAATGAACAGGTGGTGGATGCCTTGGGTGCCTCCCATGATCCACCTGGGGATGAACTGTGAAAAATGGTGAAAACCCCGAGTTCCAGGCCTGGGGGCCACCTGCCTTCCCCGCCACAGGCCTGGCTCTGTCTCCCTTCTCCCAGGGCCGTTTGTTTCTGCCTTTGGGGCGCTCAGAATGCCTGTTGACTAAAAGAGATCCCTCTCCCACCCACCGCAAGCCCGCCAAGTCAGACGTCCTAATCTGTGAACCCGTTTTGGTCAGGACAGGAAGCACGGGCTCCCTTCCTGCCCGTGTTTTCCTGAGAGAAAACTACCTTCCCTCCTTTTTTGCATATTTGGCAAATGGGCCCACCTTCCTCTCCGCCCCAGTGGAAGGCGAGAAGGGCAGTGACGAGGCGAAGGAGACAGCAGGGTCCCTTCCAGGTGGCTGAGTCCAGGGGCTTCTGCGCAGCTCAGGGTCCGAAGGCCCCAGGTCTCCAAGGTAGGACTGGGGTGCAGCCCCCCTGGGTCTCCAGGGGCCACAGGCTCCTGGGTGAGATCGCCCATTTCTTTGCGGCTTTTCCACAGATGGGATGTTCCCAGCGTGCACTCTCCTCCTTCCCAGGGCAGCCTACGACCCAACCCCTGCCCGGCACCCCTCCCGTTGTCTGTCCTGGGTGATGGAGAGCCTCATTACCTTCCATGTGCTCTCTCTGCTTTCGGGGGTCCCCGCTCCACCTCCTGATGGCTTACGGCGCAGGGCCACGGCTTAACGAATTGCTGAAGATGGGCCCTAATGAGTGGGAAAGCTCCTCCTTCATCTTTTCTCATTCAAGTGTGCAATGATTCGTTTTTCTTCAGCAGTCAGCTCACTGCTAAAAGAAATCTGACTCTCTTCCTGCCATGTTCGCGCCAAAAGTGAGCTCTCACGGACGTGCAGTTGGTGCAGGGCTTCTGGGGTGTGTTGAGGGCAGGTGCAGTGTGCGAGGGTCCCAGCTTTGTTATTTAATCCCTTCCCTCCCTCCTTCCTCTCTGTCTCTGCCTCTGTCTCTCCATCTTCCTTCTGTCTCTCATGTGTGGGGTTTTTGCAGAGAAAACTAAGAACTACATAAAGAATTTGTAAATGACCTTACACATACTGAAATAGACTTCTGGGCTCCACTGTTGAGTTCACATGCTAAAATTGACACTCTAAAGCTTTTCGGGCAGTTTGAAACGGTCTAAAATTGAACAAGATGGTTTGGATTAGAGTCCTTTTCTAAAGCTAGGGGTTCCACGGTGAATATTTATTCATCAGTTTTTGGTAAATTTTTGTTGTTACATCAGACTTTCACTGGCACACTTGGAGCAAATGAAATAGCACATAAGACACCTCCTTAGACCAAATGGGAAAAATGTTTAATTTAGAATCTTTAGGAGAAATGAAAATGAGGGATTGATCTCTTATAAGCTGACTTTGGAGGCACTCTGAAATGAACTCCAGTGCTTTTAATGGAAACTAGAAAGAGCCGGCGACCCCCTGGTGTGAGCCCCACTTTGAGCCTGAAAAAGTGACCTTTTCTTCCTCCTTTGTGCTGGGTTTTGTGTAGGGCAGTGATATTCAAAGAGATCCACAGTGAAAACATATTGATAAATTGTGTATCCTACTTCATTAAATTAAAAATCATACTGCTAATTATCTCAGGTTGTTAGAGATAAGGCAATTAATTACCATTTAAAAATGGTTTAGAAATTTCTAGTGCATTTCTACCTGCGTTTTCTTGCTTCTGTCTGGAGTTGTGTTTGTTTAACCTGAATTTCAAGAATTTTCAGTTTAATTTAGAGCAGATAGCCTTTTGTAAAAGAAATGTAATTTGCTGGAAAAAAAAAAAAGTAAAACATTGAAAATAAATAATTTAAACTTATTTAAGGGCTGCAGAAAAATCTGACTGTAGTTTTTAAAATGAGTTTTCCTATATTTTGCTCCCTGATGGATGTGACCATTTTCTGCCTGATTATACATAAAGATGTGCTGATTTTGTAGGCCTGAAAACGAGGAAGTTGTAAGCCTCTGTGAGGTTCTACTGACGACACCCCCCCCCCTCCCCCTGGGTTTGCATGAGGACATTGTGGGCTAAAGGTTGTGGATGACAGACCGGGCTCCAAGCAGTCCTTGTTGGGCCTGATACCCACTGGGAGAGCATATCCATATGGACCCTGTTACGTGTTCTATTATGTTGGGCATTTTGTCCTCGGGATCCTACAAGGTTCGGGTTACAGGATAGCTCAGCTCTCTGTCCGTCACCGAATACAATGGAAATCTAGAACTTTTCTTGCTAATTTGGTCCAACTAAAGAACCCATTCAGAATATCAAGTGGTATTCTTCTCTGTGATTATTTTAGTTACTGTCAGTAGCAATCACTGTTACCAAATCATTGATACATTTGTACTTCCTTTACCCTTCTCAGACACAACTGAACTTGACTTCAGCTGACCCATTTGAAGCTGGGGTGACCAAAGTAAATTCCCAAAGTACTGAAGCTGCTAAGAGATTAAGCTAGGATTTAAGGAGCCTGATTTTTGAATTTACATTCTGTGTACTATGAACTTGGTTTTGAAAAGTGAATAGAGATGATTTTTTAAGAATTTTTATAAGAAGTTACTTCATTGTAATTCATCACAGCTGACAATTTAATTCATTACAGCTGATAATTTGGGGGTGTTGTAAACAGAACTGATCTCAGAATGTAAGTCCTTTAGGGAGAATTTCCCATTAACCTGGAAACCACATGGCCTTAACATGAGGAGTCAGCCATCAGGATGTCGGCACCCATTTCTCTCTGGAGCCAGCATCCTATGATGCTCTGAAACACATTTTCTCTCTCTGTTTGCATCTAGATTTGTAGCTCTTGTTTTCCCACCAGCTAGGCAGGAGAGACTTTTCTAAATTAAAAAAAAAAAAAAAAAAAAAAAAAAAAAAGGTTATATGGTAAACTGGATGGTGTCCTCAGTGGGAAAATCAACAATAGCTTTTCAGTTGTTGTTGATAAATAGATATGTATGGATTGCAAACACTGGGTGTTCCTGTGGGGATTAGCATAATTTTACTCCCTTGGGTCTAAATAACATAAATATAGCTTTAAAAAGAAAAGTCCAGTGGCCTTTGTAGAAACCTCAGGATGACAGGTATGTTTTTCGGAGTGTTATGGGTATACACGTGGATTTTCCTACCATATACAGTTTTAATTTTGAATTTTTCATGTCCACATAAAACTTCACTGCTAAGAAGGCAAGAGGAGATACTGTATTCTTCGTGACAGCATCTTGCCTTGCTGAGTAAAAAGCTGAGTTCATATTGTAACTTTGTATTTATCTATTTTATAAAAAATGAAAAAAAATCTTTGAAAAATAATAGGAACACAAAAACTATTTCTGGGTTCCTGTCTCTTCACTTTATAATGACAAGAGATCAACACTTATGAGAATATCCGTGTAAATCATTATTTTGGTCCAGTTCCTACGTTTTTCTTTAAAGATGGAGATGTCACTTTTGTTGCACAGTTGCTGGGCAAGCATGAAGTCTTCTAAAATCGGGAAGAAGGTAGAAGAAAATGATCTAAACTTAGACTTTTTACTTAAGTGATGAAGTGTAAAAGGCCATTTATATTTGAGGAAGCGACTTAGGAAATGGCCTCTGATGACGGCCAGAATCAGGAAAAGTCCTCTGAAAGAGTATGTAAATTCCGAGTGTGTCTGCCTCTCCCAGGGTTGCTGAATAAACAGCAGTTACTGTTAGTAGTTTGAGAGCCAGTGTACAGGGGTGCACACATGAGCGGGTCCAGACACACAATAGTTGTGCAGTGCTGGACCTTCCTGGGGCACTTGAAACCCAGCTCTGGACCTGTTTTGAAAGCGCAAGCTCTCTCCAGCTCCATTTTCTGTATTATTTTCTGATTTCTAATATTTCACATCTTTTTTCCTGCCTCACTTCGAGACAGGTAGCTCCATGATGGCTTTTACAAATAGTCTCATGGTCCTTTTCATTCTGTATTAAATCCCTCCTCACTAAGAATGTTTTCAGACAGCAGGGTTTTCAGCTGTTTTTTGAAGAGGCTTCCCGAGTTCCCCTTGACCCTTCCTCTTTTGCATATCAGTTCCTGCCCCTAGAAAAAAAATGTGAGGACAGAATTGCACATGGGAGCTAATTTGCCCTCAAAAAGCAGGTTCACAGCAGAACAAACCTCTGGAGGAAGAGTTCTCTGTAGCTCAGTTTAAAAAAAGGGTGTGTGTGTGTGTGTGTGTTTGTGTGTGTGTGTGTGAATGGCTCAGTTAAATATGGGGGAGGGGGGGTGTGAAAGCCAAATTGGATTCCCTGCCATCCTGTTTAAATCTTGTTTTTCATTGTTATTTGCACCAGCCCTAATCTCTGTGGAATAATCATGAAAATGTGTAGATTGGCAGCTAATTTTTGAAAAATGAAAAGACTCAGAAATGGAATAACTGGGCTCCGAAGTTGTTACGTTCACCCGACCTGTTTTGTCAAGTTGTTAGGAAAACCTCTATGGTCCCCAGAACCAGACACAAAGACCCTGCATATTGCCTTTGCTTTCTCTTGGAAAGTTTCCTTTTTTAAGATACAGTGTAATTCACAGTGATAGGGTAGATTTGCAAAAATAAAATCTACCAGTCTGAAGATCAAAAGACTTTCTCTCAGCAGGAATAATGGGTTTTATTAAAGAGCTCTGTGACCTAAAACATTTTAAATAGATTATAGGCTTGGCCCATGTTCCCCCTTCAAAATAAGCGTCATTGAGATTATAAGGAAATAACCCCAAACGTAACTCTAGTGCAACCTCACTCATCAGGGAGGAAAATAACCAATAGCATCCATTTGACCAAATAACCAGAATTTAATTGTAGAAGTTTTGTGATGAAGTTTGCCTTAATTGCAGAGTGTTACAAAGAACATGCTTATTTTCTGTGAAGATACAGGTAACACCCATTCCTTGTCCGTTTATACGTTTAAAATTTGGGACCGCTGCCCAAGTGGTCCTGGGTTCAGATCTCAGCTCTGTTGTCTGTTTAGATGTGTGGCCTTGGGCAGAATGCTTCTATCTTAGCCTCGGTTTTCTCATCTACAAAATGGAAAAAATAATATGGATTATGTATAATAAGAAGAATACAGGTTAATTGTAAGGGTTAAAGATGCACACTTAGCAAATGGGGATTGAATACTACATCTACCGTGGACACTCTGCTGGGCACTCAGATAAGACAGAGGACAAGGTGGGTGGTGTCCAGGCCTGTGGGGATTAGCAGCGAAATGCCAGGCGCGTGGTAGTTGCTTCAAGAAAGCGAACTAACCCCAGTATCGTTTCCTTTCCCTCTTTTTCTGGCATATATAAGGCACTCAAGAAAGGCTATGAAATATTTCTGGGCAGAAACTCACCCATGTGGTTCATCATAGCACATTTGTTGTGCTGTGTACTTAATTATTTAATCGCCATTAATCAGGGTGGCTTGGAGAGTCATCAAATTGTGGTTCGTGACAAGCATCTGGCTTTTAATCTTGACTTCATTAATCCAGACTCACCTTTTTGGATTGTGGAAAAGCCCTGGCACCTCAGGGAAAGTGCTGTGAGGGGAGGCGGCTGAGGAGGGTCTGGGGACCCCCGCTCTCCCCGGCCCTTCCCACCTGAGTGGTCCTCTCAGGCTCCCGCCGAGCCGCTCTTCGAGCTGCTTGCTCTCCGGCGGGTAGAAATGGGGCCACTCGTCCTGGAGATGTGCCTGGGCTCCTCACTCGGAAGCCACGACTGCCCAGGGCTGTTGGATGCTCGTCCCCAGGGAGGCATCCAGGTTCCAGCCCCCGTGGGTGTGGGAGGAGGAAAAGAAGGCGAGGTCAGGGAGGGGCTTCCAGAAGGTCTTGCTGTCCCCCTGGCCCGGCCACCGTGGAAGCAGGATGCTGTGGGCCTGCCTCCATCTTGTGCTGGGTCCTCAGTGTCCCCCTGTTCTCTAGGCTCCAGAGAGCCGGCGGGGAGGGAGAGATGGGCAAGTCCCGCGCAGCAGCAGGGGAATGACGGGCCTGACCGCAGGCTGTGCCTCCTGAAAGGACAGTCCCCGCTGGCTGTCCCTTATCGCTGCATCTGTTTCCCCGTGTGCTCACCCCCAAGAGACAATAAAAACATTCACGTCTGTAAGAGCTGCCCGGTGACGGTTATTTCCTGAGATTGCTGTGTTTTCTCCCATCAATATGTTGGCTCTGGCCTCAAATCACTGGGGCTCCCTGTGCAGAGCAGAATATGGCAATGTTCCCGTGAAATAAGTGTTCCCTCTGGCATCTCCCTTTACAGGCCTGCTGGTCTTGGTTTGGGTTTAGGTGAAGGTTTGTGAAAATAAGGTGTTAAGTCACTTTTGCGATAAACTCCTCTTCCTGACTGCAAGCTCTTTTGTACTGAGATCAGATCAAGCCTGAGTCCCATTTACCATTTGACACTGGGCACTGCTTCCACGAGTCTAAAAAGAAACACAGAGCCTGGGCCGTGCCTGTGTTCCCGGGGATGGGGTTATTTCACTGTCCCCTTCGAGACCCTTCCAGGCTGCCCCTTGGCAGCTTCTTGGTCTTGGAGGGGGTGGCGTTTCCTCTCCCGCAGACAGTTTTCCATTGTCGGATTATTCCTTGGTCTTTGCCTAAAGGCAAAGTCACTTTTACAAAAAACTCACTCCTTTTTAGTCCCAAGAGATGCAAATTTCGACTTTGGGGAAGTTTGAGGGAGCTTGTCACCGAACCACCGTGTGATGTCAGACAAGACAGGTCGCGGAATCACAGGGCCGGTGTGGGCTGTGCCCTAATTCTTACGAATCTCAAAACGATGGTGCCAACAAAACATTCGTCCAATCAAGGGGGGCGGCCCATAAGCACAGCCCCAGAGCTGCAGTGGCTGCAGGCCCACACATAGTGGGTCCGTGTAGGGTTGGTAGAGAGTGCGTTTGAAAGTCTAAGCGAGGCTGAGGACCTAACAGTTCCACATGGGGGTTGCAGACATTCAGTGAAAATGGAAACCGGCCTGTGACAGGGATCCTGCATCCCCTGATTGCTGGGGTCGGCTCCCTAATACCTCCAATGTCCAGAGCACCAGTGGACACTGAGGCGGGGCTGGATCCAGGAAGGTGCCCTCGCCCTGCCCCCTCGGAACACGCAGGCGCACGTGCCCGCCCAGCAGAGCCACGCCTGGGCCTTAGCCATGGGCCCAGAGCATCCTTTTGCTGCTTTATGACATGTTCTCACGTCTCCCCACCTGAAGAGACCGATGAACAAAGGGGAGCTGGGAGTGGGTAGATTTTGCCCTGACAGTGAACCCAGAGGGTCCGTAGGGTCCGGTGGGCTGGAAGGCACCTTCTCCGGCAGGGCTGGGGTGGGGGGCCATCAGCTGGGCCTTACGAAACATTTTCTCTTTTTACTCGGCAATTACTTGAATATACAGTAGGGTATTGAGGAAATCAGTCCCTGCCACGGAGCAGTGCATAGTCCTTAAAACAAGAATGTCGTTGCATATTTGTCAATTAAAAAGATACGTGTAGCATTAAATGAAAAAAAATGTTTTACAACAGTTTATTTGGAATATGTTTAGTGTCCTGTTCTTCTAAAAAGTTCTGTGTACACACACACACACACACACACACATACACACACAGAAAAAATGTAGTCGTCCTAAGTAGTGGAAATTATGGGCATTTACTTGCCTCTGTTTTAAAACAGTTGTAAAATATGTATCACTCGTATAGCAGAAAAAAAGTTCAAAGTCAACAAAATAAAAATTGGGAGTTAGAGTATCGTTTGTTGCTACAAGATTTGAGTTCTATCTACTATACGTCGCCCTGTCAATACGGGGACACTTTAGAACTGGTTTGTGATATTTCACTGTAAAATACTATACTTGTCTTCAGGAAGCTGAATCTTGTATTAATGCCGCACAGTAAACACAAAGGTTTTTCTCATTTGAGTCTGTCTTGTTTCTTTAGAATTGTTTCAACAGGTTGCAGAAGGATCATAGGTTTTTTTACCTTTTTTACTGTTAAAAAGATGTGAGACTTTGGGCACATTGCTTTTTGGTGACACTGGACAGGTTTCGTGTTTGCTTCTGGGGCTAGTTTGTCTGGCTTTGCTTTTGGTGGACCCTCAGTCTTGGGGCTGAAACACAAGTGGGCCATGGGGCCTTTTTCCCTTCTGGGGTCACGGGCTGTACCCCTAAGGCCCACACTTGCCTTGGAAATTCGAGTCACAGCTCAGACTAGTGCAGTGGCTTTCAGGAATAGAGGCAAACCCTTCCCCATCCAGAACGAGTGCTGGTCATCCGTGTCCTCTTCGTGACTGGTACCGCCAGGACTGAAACTGAAAATCTGTATTGCGAATGCACCATGACGGCTGTTACATACACACACACATGGCCTGTGTCTGCTCAGAACTGTAGCCTCCCCTGAGAGGGTCAGGCCCCCTGAACCTTCCATCGTTGTGCAGGCATCTGCTGAGAACAGGCCTGAAGGCGCAGACACACGCATCTGAACGGGAGAGACAGAGGTGGTCCCCCAGAAAGAAGTGACCTGATTTCGAGTCAAAACAGGCTCCGTTGGCTGGTTGGAGAAGGCGCTCTTCTGAAGGTTGTCCAGCAGAGCATAAACAAGCAGACTTTGTGGAGGTCATCTGCTGCTGGGCCCCAGCTTTCCTATCCACGGAGCCTCCAGATGTCACCTACCAGGGGTACCTGAGACCTGTGAGGTGCAGGCCAGGACCCTGAGTGCAGAACGCAGCCCCCCTCTCCCTCCTGCTCGGCTGATGTGGCCTCTCCCCGGTGTCTGTGGTGGCCGCGAGCAGAATGGTCCCCATCGCCACCCAAGGGCAGCTCCTCCGGGCTCGCTTTCTCTCTTTCCACCCGCCCGAGGAGCCAGCCACGTGTCAGCAGAACAGGAAGGTCTGGGCGCTCTCCGGGCCTGGTTTGGCAGCCGTCGTGGGCTTTCCTTCTCCCCGCGTCAGAGCCTGGCAGTCTCAGGCAGGGGCCCTGAAAGAGCGGGGGACAAAGCCAGCGGCGCGAGGCCCATCTGCCAGGCTGGAGGTGTATTTATTATTGATGGACGGAGCACGGCGGCTGCTCAGATATGCAGCCCTGCCTGGGTAAATGAGACATTCTTCAGCAAATTGCTTCGTTTTTTGATTGCTGATTGTACGCGTGTCACCAAGCTGACTCAAGGTTCATCGATGCATGCTCAGTAAATTAGAAAGAACATAACTATGGATCAGCCAAGAGAATGAATTCTGTGCCTACAATGACCCAGGGCCATTTAATTTTCTGCTTAATTTTGTTGCAGTCAGTTTGCATTTTGGGTTATTATGCAGTAGGAAATTAACAATAAATAACAAATTTGGTCCTCCTGTCCTTGTAATGATATTTTTATAAATCTTTGTAATGCTGTTTTTAAAAGGATCAAGGTCTGTGCCAGTCTGATACTCCAGCGAGTGTGTGAGGAGGAAAATGCATTATTCTTGGTAGATAGCCTCGTTGTTAAAGAGCTCAGCCCTTATCTCTCTTTCTCTCTCTCGTATCTTAGGAGTAATTTGCTTTCAACTAAAATCCCTTCCTCTCTTTCTCAGATAACCCGAGGACCATGGATGCTGATGAGGGTCAAGACATGTCCCAAGTTTCAGGTGAGAGCTGGTGAGATGCCCATATGGGGAGTACAGGAAGACCGCTCCAGTGGGCACCCAAAGCCAAGGTGCTTGCTGGGGGGGGGGGGGTAGGGAGGAAGAGGGCTGTTCTGCCAGAGGAAAGGCCAAGATGGAATTGGTATCCATGTTTCACCTCAGCTCTTAGAGATTATCCCAGTGTGGCAACCTAGACAGAAAAATCTCCATCCCAGATAAAACTGGTTTTCCTGTTACATCTGCGAGCAACTTGGAAAGGATTCAATCTATGTTGATACTCTTGGGGAGGAAAAAGGACGGATGATCTTCCCTAGAGTCCAAACACAGGCCAATGAAGGTGCTTGAAAGAGAGAGAGAAAGATGGACGGAGGAGGGGGAAGGGAGACAAGGAGAAAGTAGATTGGAAAACAGAGTTTGGGGCACAATTCAGGATATTTGCTAAACGTGGCAACAACATTGCCCCAGTCAACATAGGTTTATTTCAAGCCCTATTGGACATAGCTCCTCCCATCCCGGGAGACCCAGGGCCTGGGGCAGGCCTGGGAGATGAGGCCCAAGGTTGGATCACGCTGTCCTGCTGGGTGACGCCCATGCGGTGGACCCCCAGCCGGTCTAGCCAAGCCTGCCCAGCTCCGTATTCATGGGCCCAGTAAGCCCACTGTCTGGCTCGCCCTGAACCTGGGTGTGTCAGCGGCAGTCGGGTTTTCAGTATTTTATATTCTCCAGTCTCAGGCCCATGGTCAATCCCAGGTAAGCCTCTCTGCTAGAATGGCCCATGTGGTCCTCTGGGCATGGCCAACCTGCCCCCACTGGTTTCCAAGTTGTGACTGAATTCTGCGTCTGGGCCTCGGTCCGTCCTGGTGATGGAGATCAGGGCTGGCTGCCACTCTGCCTGCCCGCTGCTCCTGGGAGATGGGCAGGAGGGGAGACTCAAGTTCCCTCAACCTGGAGACGGCCTGCTGCAGCCCACGGTCCCCCCTGCTCTGTCCCTGCCACTCCTGTCATTTAGAAAGTCTGGATTGAACTCTCCCGGCTGTGAAGTACCAGCAGACGCCTGGCTTTTCAGCTGCGGCGTGTAGGCAGTTGATGGACAGTTGGTGGACGTGAACACTGGTCAACACGTTTGGCCTTATCTGTAGAAACGAAAGTTGTGTTGGAGGAATCAGCCCAGGAGACTTGCTCGCACACAGGCACGGGGCGTTTCTGCCGATGCTTGCTGCAGCGTTGGTGCTGACAGTGGAAAACTTTGGTCCCTCCATGCCCTTGTCTGTTCAGCTCTGAACAGTGAGGGCCATCTGAACACAGTCATGTGGAAAGACATCCAAGATGCATGTGAAGGTGCGAAAAGCGTGTTTCAGGATGATATGCAGAGTATGATCCCATCCTTTGAAATGAAAACATATCACACACACACATACACACACACACACACTTTCCACATGCCTGTATATACGTTTAGGAAAATTCTGGAGTGATACTTATTAAACGTGCACTTCCTCTTGGAAGACTGAGGATGGAAGGAAGGAATGGGTTAGAGCAGAAGGGGACGGAGACTTTGGTTTTTCATCTTCTGCCTTTCAGCATTATTTGGATTTATTTCCCTTAAACACATATTTTGTTTCTTAAATGTAAGTGGAACAGCAACAACCATAAAACTATTTAAAAAAACAACAATTTTTGCTCTTTGGAGCCTCTCCTTTGGCTTGGCCGGGATCTGATAGCTGCTGGTAGATGCAGTCTGAGCTGAAGGAGAGGTGAGTCCCATTCCCTGGAATTGCAGACCATGGCTAGAGGTGATGAGAGGGTCAGAAACACGGGATGTTCAGCATCCCAAAGGTGCAAAGAGACCTCTTCGTGGTTTCTGATCCTCTGTGTTCCCTTGTCACCTTCTTCTTGCGGGGCTTCCAGATTGGCATCTTACATGATGCATTGAGGAGGAGACCCCTTGGATCCATGCAGACTCTGCTGTCCCAAAGGCAAAGCCGAAAGCCCGAGCCTGGGCTGGCATCTCTAGAAAGTTTGGTAGGAGAATGGCCAGTCAATATTCTGATCCCCTCGATTGGTAACAAACATAACAAAACCCTCATTTTCTTCTCCTATTTTTCTTGCCCTTAACATCATGCTAAACACCCAATTTGTTTGGAAGTGGCTAAAGAGAAGGCTGGCAGGGGGTGGAGTCAAGAATGAAGTTGGCCTGAAAAAGCCAACTCTTCTCTGGTTTAAAAAAGATTCAAGATTTGGTCTGAAATTTAGTTTTGTATACTCCTAGCAAAGGAAATGCTACTTCTAGCACTTTACACAAATAGTCCTTTGGATTGTGTTAAGCTTGGAGCATTCTAAACAGAGATTAGAGCATTTAAAGAGTTGTGCCCTTTTTTAAAATTTATTTATTTCATTTATTCGTTTTTTTTTTGGCTGCGTTGGGTCTTCATTGCTGCACACGGGCTTTCTCTAGTTGCGGCGAGCGGGGGCTACTCTTCATTGTGGTGCGTGGGCTTCTCATTGCAGTGACTTCTCTTGTTGTGGTGGCTTCTCTTGTTGCGGAGCACGGGCTCTAGAGCACAGGCTCAGTAGTTGTGGCGCACGGGCTTAGTTGCTCTGCGGCACGTGGGGTCTTCCCGGACCAGGACTCGAACCCGTGTCCCCTGCGTTGGCAGGCGGATTCTTAAGCACTGCGCCACCAGGGAAGCCCAAATTGTGCCATTTTTACTAAAGATTTGAAGCATACTTTCTCTACTTGTTGCTGCTTCTCCAATACAATCCTTATAATGATCAATTTTCCTTTTTGATTTCTAAAATGGAGGAAGGTGGCAGTTAGTTGTAGAATAAGGATGTACATTTAGCCAAACAGAAGTTGAATTCTTGATTTATATGAGGAATGTGTTCTGAATCATCCCCTTTTCCCACAAAATTATTCCTTGTCATATGCTGCTCCCAAGAAAGAAAAACTGATTTTTTTCTAAGTTGAACCCTATGAAATTGCCACTATCATAGGTAAAAAAAGTTCCCACATCAGCAATTTCATAGGAGTCCACCTAATCTATATGCACTGCTCCCTTGAAAAATAGAGAAGTACTTAATACCCAACTTTTTTTTCAAACTACCTGTTTCTTTCTTCCCTGGGATTTATCCTAAACGTGGACTAAGCCCTGGTTTACAGGGTCTTGCATATAGTAGACACTCAATAAATATTTACCCACTTGCATCCGCCAGAGTCGGGAAATGCTGTTGAATAGGCTTGAAGGAGAGTGTGTCTAAAGCAAAGCCATCCTTTCCTTTAGGGCACATCTCCTTCATTCTTTGGGTAAGTTTTCTATTCCTTTCTCTGTCTCTTTTTTCTTTGGCACACTTTCCAAATAATTGGTTATGCATGTGGTTTATGGTTTGCTTTGGGTTCTGAGGGAAGAGGCAGCCTGTGGGAGGACGGGAATTGTGAGGCCTGTATCAGCACCTCATCTGTACCTCCAGCTCTGAGACCTGACACCGTTCTCCATGCCTCCTGGACCACTGTGTGTCCTCTGCAAAATGAGGGACTGGAGCCAGTTGAGCTTAGAGGATGCTCAGGTTCCCGGGGCCCTATGGGATGTTTTCTTAGTGGTTGTTTGTAATGTTCGTTGGAACAAGGAAACAAGAACTGTGCTCTGTAGACATCCATCGCCTGCCTGGGGAATGAGGCTCATCTATGTTGAAGTGTCAGTGCAAATTTTAATCAGAGTAAATCACATTGATTGAGTGCTTGAGATTTACCAAACACCGCCCTCAGCATTTTTCTCCTTTCAACTTTACAAGACCCCCGTGAAGAAGATACAGGGACCATCTTCAATTCACAGGGAGCTGAGACTTAAAGTTTCAATAACCGATCAGAAGTCCTACGGGAGCCAGACATGGCACTGAATAGGAGCTTCCCCACTATTCTGTAGAGTCTATTTTCTGAGTTTTTATTTACCCCCAGGAATTATGTTCTCCTGGGTAATTGTGCATAGTAAAAACTCATCCACTAGGGAGAAAGGGAATCACAGAACTTTGTTGGGTGAATTATAATCTACTTGAGGAATATTTGCTTGCTGTTGATAAGCTAATTATACAATTTTCTCATCTAATTTGCCCAAAATGCTTCTCATAGGTAAAGCTTTATTTGAAACATGGGTAGTAGGTAACTTACATAGAAATTAGTAAGAAGTTTCTTTCATTTTTCTAAATAAGTAAAATGACCTCTCACCTCCTAAATTCTTCCATTTCAATACTTGATTTCTCACTGTCTACAGTTGTGCGTGTCTGTGTGACATTGTACATGCACTTGGGGGACATATGGGCACTTGGTGCTGTGCATACCTCTTTCTATAGGATGTTACATTTACAAAATAATACCATAAGCTTATTTAGCATATTAGCATCCATACACTTTATTATTTTATCCTCACAGCAACCTTGTGAGCTAAGCCAAAATCATGTTTTTTAGCCTCATTTTACTCTTGAGGAAAGAGTCTTAAAGAGGTGACTTATTATGGAATCTGTCTTATAATTGGTCACATCTGAGCTGTACCCCGTGTCAACTAACTTCTGGTCACAGTGTGTTACTATCTGCTATGCATTGACTTGATTTAATAACTTCATTTTCTTATCTTTTATCATGGTGTTGTATTTTATACCTGGTGTTGTATTTTAAGTGGTTAACTGGGTAAATTGGTTTAAAATCAACGCATAAAAATATGTTTGCTCCCCATGAAGGTTTTGATGAAGTGGTGGAGGTTCATCGTGGAAATCTCCAGCAGGGAAAGGATCCCAGGGTCACTGAGTACCAAGGCTCAAGCCAGTGATTAATGCCTCAGTAGCCGCTGCTCAAACTTGGGGGCTTTTAGGCAAATCAGATGAGCTCTTAAAAACCATCACAGAGTGCAGGCGAGGTGAGGCTGAATTCCAGCAGGGCTCGTGACAGGCACGCGGCTGTCTCACCTCGCTCTCTTCCAGTACTGACTTTTTACCAGATGCCCCTGCACACGCCGAGACTGATGTTTTTTTCTCACTTCTTCTGCATGGGGAGCTCCTATTGATCGACCCGACCCAGGGTATTTAGAATCATGGTCCCTACTGTTTCCATTATTCCTTTTTCTCCCCCGTGTAGGAAACAATGAAAGTGCTGAGATGCTGCAGGACGGCTGGGCTGTAGCTCAGCACAGGAGCCCAGCCAGACGGAAGCACGCCTAGGATCTCACCAAGTTCTAGTTGGTCTTGTTCCCAAGAAACGAATCAGCTACATTTGAAAAAAGATTATGTGGATGCATTTTTCACATGAATGGAGGAGAGAGACCACATCCCTTCACTGGATAAATCCCGATTCTTTATGATGCTCCCTTGGTTTCCTCGTGCCCGGGTATCTAAATTGATCCCAGAGTTCTCCAATGTTAAGGAAGCTCAGAATAAAAAACAAAACAAAACATGAATACAGTCTAGTTTCTCAGTGTCCCGCTCCCAGCCCGTAACCATGACAGCTGGTTAATCAGAAACGTGTGCAAACGTGCACACCCCACACTCTGCACCTTTAAGGATCCGGTCAGTTTGTTGGGCCAGGGTTCCCATGGTCAGTTCTGTGGAGGCTCCTTGGGGGTCCTCGCAGAAGCAAGTGGCCTGGGCCTCTGGTCCTTCAGCCTCCCTACCCTGCAGTGTCCCCACTTTACTCAGAAGACGGGTTTCGTATATTGAAGTTGTGTGTAAGAACTAGAGATTTTCACCCGAAGTGAAGTAAGTCAGACAGAGAAAGACGAATATCATATGATATCGCTTATATGCGAAATCTAAAATATGACGCAAATCAGCATACCTATGAAACAGAAACAAACTCACAGACGTAGAAAACAAACTTATGGTTATCAAAGGGGAAAGGGGGGGAGAGATAAATTAGAAGTTTGGAATTAACAGATACACACTACTATACATAAAATAGATGAACAACAGGGTCCTACTATATAGCACAGGGAACTATATTCAATATCTTCTAATAACCTATAATGGAAAAGAATCTGTAAAAGAATATGTGTGTGTGTGTATATGTATAACTGAATCACTTTGCTGTATACCTGAAACTAACACAATATTGTAAATCAACTTTACTTCAATAATTAAAAAAAAATATTATTCTTACCAAAAAAAAAATTGAAAAAGAGTCCTCTGACCACCTCCCTGAAGTCCTCGAGGTTTGAAGACCATAACTCTAGGAAATCAGAAGGAAAAAAGAGTTCTCAGTTGGTCATATGCTTCCTGCGGGCTCCTGTTCAGAGCTTTGGCCCATTTATGAAGTAGGTGAACAGTAGTAACACTGCGTCTTTAGCTGTTGCTACTTTTAAAGTCTTCCTTTTAGGGCGATGAAAATATTACTGATGTAATGCACATTTAGTGTAACACGAGCACTTCAATCAATTTCTCTCTGGCCTTTGGCTTTTCCTTGGGAAATTCTTATCATCCTGCCCCACCTTTAACTATCCATCTTGTACTGGCTATCCAAATATACCCAATAATGCTCTTTCTGAAAATATGCCAATTGAGATAATTACAGCTAAGCTGGAATATTAAACTGTGATGTCTGTTTGCTAGAGAATGCGATACTGTTCCCCAAAGCATCGCCTTGGTGCCTTGCAGCTTCTATTTTAAATTATTCCTGGAAGGGTCGTCTCCTATGCTGGGGATGCTTGCACTGGTCCTGCCCATCCCCTGAAGGGTTGTGTCGCTTTTGCAGGTGGTTTATTCAAACAAACAGGACAGTTTCACACTCTGCCTCGCCCCGTCTTCCAGGCTCGCCCTCATCATCATCTGTGCACTCTCCTGCAGGTCTGGGCTTCTGTGCAGGAATATCCTTTGTCTGGGACGCCAGGTTGCCAGCCCAGCCGCAACCCGCAATCCCAGCCCATCCCTTTTCCACGAACCTTCCTTGAGGCTCCTCATCCCTGCTTGTCTTCCACAGCAGTGCTCATGGGCTATTCTGCATCCACTGGGGGCCTCACCAGCTCTTTCCTTGCCTGGGTCTATTGTCTCCTAACTCAATTTTAGGTAACATCTATGTTAGAAGGTACAGGGGTTTCCATTTCAAAGGAGAAGGAGCATTTTCTACACATCTAGGCTTCCCAGTATTGAGTTCCTGGGAGTGGGAATGATCTCCCCATTTCTAGAGCTTCCAATGAAACATTATAATATCGTCAAAAATAGATTCGGGCATCCTGTAAAACCCTGTCTCATTTGGTAAATCCTACTTTGTGAAGCAACTTCTGGAGTTGTGTGGATTCTGTTTTGTTTTCATATTTTGAGGATAAAAATTCCTGGTGTCAGACTCTCTGTGCAGGTGGGGCAGAGTCGTGTTGATTCCCTGTTCACCCTCCTTCCAGGCTTCCCGGCCCCATCAAGTTAATCAAATCGGGAGGCCGGCAAAATACCTACCCCCTGGCTCTTGAAAAGAGAGTGAACAGACCCAGAATGTGTAGCTCTGAGCAAGATACTCAATCTGGTGACCTTAAAAACGAAATAATATGAGGGTGTGGTGAGCAGGCTTGTCGGAGGGTAAAGTGGAACAAACTTACAGGGGAAAATTTGGCCCTAACACGTGAAGAGGCTTAAAAATGCCTTTTGACCCAGGCATAAAACTCCCGGGGTTTATACTATGGTGGTTCTTAAAAACGTGGGCAGAAGCTGTCTGTTTGGAGGTTTACCACAATGTTGTTTCATAAAAAAAAAAAAAAAAGATTGAACACAATCTAAGTTCAAAAGTAGAAAAAGGATTTAAATAAATCCTAGTGTGCCCATGCAATGAAGTGTTACACAGACACCACAAAGTTATGGAAGTAGGGCCACTGGTTATGAGAATGTCTAAAAAGTACAGTTTATTTTGATCAAGAAAATATGTCACCACGCCTTATGCATAATATATAAGTATCCATGTATGTGTACACACACGCACACACACCACAGTTTTAATAGTGGTGATCTCTAGGTGACATGTATTTTTCACATCTGTGTCCTCTCAGTTTTGGGTGTGGCAATGATATTATTTTATAGAAAGGAAAGCAGGTTCTAATCCCCAGAGAGAAACGTGAACTCAATCCAGTAACTCGAATGAAGCCAAGCCACGGTGAGGCCCAGGCTGTCCCTGCTGGCCCATCGCAGTGACCACCACCCCCGGGGTGACCATGTCCCCAGAAGCTCAAGCTCCTAATTGTCTCCTCAGGGAAGGAAAGCCCCCCGGTGAGTGACACCCCCGACGATGGTGACGAACCCATGCCTGTCCCTGAAGACCTTTCCACCACGTCTGGAGGCCAGCAGAGCTCCAAGGGTGACAGAGGACTGGGTAAGTGGCCTCCTGTCCACAGACTGTCACGTGCTCTAGTCCTCCTGAACCTTTGTCTCTTTATAGTCATTTCACCTGTGGTTTCCCCTCAACCCCCATGTCAAGGAAACACAAGATGCCGGATGGGGCCCTATTGTATGAAGGACGGGAGACCCAGCTCAGTGTGGCGTTGAGCCCTATGTGGGGAGCAATGTGGCCAAGCTGAGGAGCTTCCCCCAAAGCAGTCATGTCACTGGCCTTCTGTCCTCAGCGCACTGCAGCAATATCCAATTTTATGGATTGTAGATAGGGAAAATTATCCATTTTATGTGTAATGGCAATAGGGCTGTTCATTTTCATAGCTTTGGTTTAGAAGGAGCCAAATCTGGCCATTTTAAGTTATCCTTATTTCTTGAATGTCCAATTTAACTGAAAGTAGAAAATTTGACAAATAGAAAATTTTTAATGTTAAAAATAAATCTAGATAATCTTGACTAGCAGACATTTACATGCCTTCTCCATAAAAGAATGTATATGGAAGTATCTGCAATCTCTCCCCTGGTTAACCTACCCAGGCTACAGTTCATGGTGAGAAATCTTAATCCACCCTCTTTAAGAAAACGGAGGCCCAGAGAAATTCAGTGAATTAGCCAAGGTCACATAGCAGAGTCAGAAGGAGACTCAATTTCTGACTCAAAGACTGGTTTTCACTCCATTATACCCTATTCTCATCAGCTAAAGAGTCAACAGTTCCTTGGAATACCTATCTTTTTTCTTTTTATAAAGAAAAAACTGTGATGTTGAGAGCCACTCATCTGCGCAAAAGAGTATCAGGAAGGGTACACAGGTGGAAATAAGGTAGGACAGGTAGATCTCATGTGGGTCAGCTCATAAGAGCCACAGCCAAGGAGGGCACATGTGTAAAGTTCGCGGGGTTCTGAAAATCGCCAGTTATTTTCCTGTAGGACATCCTAATGTGATAACTAAAAAACATAGTTTGTATGTCTTCATGTGTCTTGGAAACCAAATAGACTCTGGGTATTATGGTTCTTCTGTTTCAATTTAGCTATACAATTAGCTGTACAAACAGACAAAGATAGTGGCTAAAGCCCTTTGATGTAGATGAACCAAGAAAACAAGTACATTTCTGAATTCCTTTTCCCTGTTAGAAAATGTATATGTGGGCGAGTAAGGGGAGAGAAGAAGGTTTGTGGATCTTGCCCTTTGTTCCACACACATCCTTTCAGGGTCTCCCAAAGCTGAGACACAAAAGGGCATGCCTTGTTGTAATTGATGCATTTATGTTTAAGATTGTCTTCTGTTTATTACCAGAGGTACTGGTTTGTCATACACCCTGTACTGCTGCAAAGTTTCCTTTCAAGACACATTTACATAAATTAAAAGATCAAATTTCAGTAAAAACATTAGGACAATGAGGGTGTGTATACATGATAAAAATTTGCAAAGGCTCAGGGAGCAAAAGCCAGAAGAAATTATGTGGATACGTACCCACTAGCCATTTAAATGAACCGAGAACCCAGACATCAGAGTTAGGACTCCGGGGTCATTATGGAGAACCTGGGGAGCCCCCCCCACCCACCCCTGCGCACTGAAATCCCTGCAGCTGCTGTGCAGGCTGACAGCCATAGGCACCTTGGGCAACCTGTAGAGAACTGAAAGTCGGGCTGGTTCCTGGAGAGTGAAGAAGAGTCCACTCGGTGTAGGTAAACAAGCCTTCATTATAAATGCCTTCGTGTTCTAAATATACCACCCCTTAAGAACTTCAGGTCGTGGGTGATCTGCCTTGGTCAGAGGTCATCAAGGCCCTGGTTCCAAGACTGCGTTCTGGTGGTGAGATTCGGGCTGGGTCCTGACAGAGCCCGTGCAGGTGTGGCTGGTACAGCTGGGGGTGTGATCTCCCACAGGCTCTTCCCTGTGCTTCCTCGCCATGCGACACGATGCTCACCCACTTCTCCTTTCAGCATAAGGTTTCTAAAAACTGAATTTCAGAGTTGTAAAACTTCAAACACCCAAGAATCCTCTTTCCTTGGTTTGTAAATAGCGGCTGCCGTGTGGACAGGCAGGGAAAGTGGTTGGAAGTGGGGGCCAGGGACAGAGGAGTGATGGGTCACTGCCAGGAAGCTAGAAAGGACAGAAGCCCAGACTACAGGAGCAGACAGCGGGCAGGTTTAAGGAGACAGGTGAGTGGGAGAGAATCCCAGAAGACCAAGGAGTAGAGAGAAGCATCAAGGAAATCGACTACTGTTCATGCTCGGCCACTGAGCTTTAGAAACCATCCTTTATGGTTTTTGACGGAAATCAGCTGGCTTGAGTAGGCGGTGGTAAGTTGTTTATTAAAGTAATGCATCCTAGGTAGCACTGAACAAATGAAATATGTCAATAGCATTAGGAGACCACTTTAAAAGATGGGGAATTAGAAGCTGGAAGGAGAAGGAAAGGCACTCAAAGGCATGTTGCGTCAGCTCCCTGGGAAGAAAGCAAAGGAAGGAGGGTCAGGGGACAGACAACAGGAAGCAGGAGCCCCTCCCTGCTTGGGGGCCCCTCCCTGCTCGGGGGGCCCCTCCCTTCACAGAAGCAGGAGCAGCACAGCACAAAAAGGAAGCAAGCGCCAGGGAGAAGGCACCGGGGCTGTAAAGGGTGGGGAGGATGGTGGGGAGGGCGGAGGCTGGCCCAGGAGAAGCTGCACCTGGGAGGGGAAGGGTGGAGCCTGGACCCCTCCCAGGCAGACCTCTGAGCCTTGGTGCCCTCATTTCAAACTGGCGGCAGCATCAGAACTCAGCTCACAGAATGGTCTCCAGGGTTAACTGAAAACATGCAAACACGCTTTGCTGAAGACAGAATAACAAAGTCAAAAAGTAAAACAGACAGTAAAAGGCAGAAAAAGATCTTTTAAAGGTTTATATGAGCAGAGTAAAGGAGCCTGTTGTAGCTTCCCCTGAGAGAAGGGAAAGAGAATGGATAAGATTTGCAACCCCAGGAATAGAAGGGGAATTTATTAATTAAAAAAATGTGATCCAGAGAACAAGCAAACTGAAAACACAGCCAAGAAGACGGGGGAGGGATCAGTTAGGAGAGGGCAAGACCAAGAGAGAGACTGAGGTGCTAGCTACCCCCAGACCCAAGGTCCAGTCAAGGGTGCTGGCTCCTCCGGTGGAAATGTCAAGGAGAAATGGCGAGAGGCCAAAAGATGGGAAAAGATGGGAGAGTCTTAGGTGATAATAGATCACTGGGTGTCTGTTTTAGAAAGAGCCAAGGGATGCTTTTGAAAAGCTCTGAGCCCTCGTTACCAGTTTTAGACAAATCTAATCCCAACCAGGAGAACAGACCTGAGTAATGAACAAGTTGTTGGGAAAGGTAGAAACCAGCCCCCTAAGATGGGGAGGTAGCATCTCACTGGTGGCAGGTCATTCCCAGCATGAGAAAAGTAATGATTTTGCACCGCAAGCCTTCCCCCAGTCTTGAGGGAAGTCCTGTAGGACTGTGTGGAAAGGTGGTCAGAGGAATAAGGCCAGGCCAAGGCTGTTGCTCTCATCTGGCTCCATTTTCTTCTGGATCTGAATAAGAGGAAGCAAGGGTCTGAAGTGCAGCATGAAGAATGTAAGATAGACACAGGAGAGAACTTCCTGGCCATGAGGGATTTAGTCATCAGGACAGTCTACTTAATGAGATGCTAGCTCGTTCTTCTGAAGTGGTCTCTTTAAAAATGAGAGAAATCTCGCCTCTCTGAAGTGGTTGTGTATGAAACTGGTAAAACGGAGGATGCACTCAGTGACCTCCTAAGGCAACCCCCAAATTTACTCAATCACTCATGGCTGGTGCCCTAGAGAAGTGGAAAATGGGTCGAGAGTTCTTCTGACAGCTGTTGACCAGGGGTGATTAAAAGTGTCTCGTGCAGAAATGATGTCAGGACAGGCGTCTAACAGGACAGATAAGCATTGTGAGTAAAGGAACGAAAAACTTAGTTCTTTTCCTCCTTTATTCAATAACCCATACGTTGCTTTCTTCCTTCGGGCATGGATTTTTACCCATTACTGCCTTGCTCTCCCTTTGCTTGTGTGGGTTTCCGTCCTAAAATTGGGCAGGGGTCCTCCAGCTCCCGAATGCTATCAGTAAGTGCACAGGCCTGGAGAGGAAGAGTGAGAATAGCAGGCTGGCTGGTTCCAGCCCCAAGAGAGACTGTGAATAAAGTCGGAAACCCCTTCCCCTTTGAGTGTAGATGGCTGGCAGGGAAGGAGGCTTGCTGGGCTGGAGCAGAGGAGACAGGGAGAGGCCAGAGGTGGAGAAGAGAGATTTGAGGCCAGAAAACCAGATGGTACCCTAAGAGAGATGCCTGGCAAGGTTAGGATTTAGAGTAGAATCAAAGGGAAGACCCAGGGGCAGAAGCCCAGTATTGCCCAGGGGGTGGTTGAATTAGCCGACGGCCAAAGACTCGAGGCTGGTTTGAGGTTGAAGGAGGCTTTCCAAACGGCTCGGCTCCGTGGACAGACAATCAGGATGACCTTGTGTAGTAGTCACTCGAATGCAGAGGGAGGTGTGAGGTTGGGTGCCTTTGAATACGGGGTGATGACGTGTGTTTGTGCGTACCCTGCCACATTCTAGAATGTTCTTCCCTTGCTCACTTAACAGGACCTACGCCCAGAGTAGGGCGGCGACAGCCATTGTTTCCTGGGTAGTTTATTGTAGGACCTAATTTCTGCAGGTCACACCCCCCCCAGAGTGGTGTTTGGAGCATTCTTGAAGCTGAATTCTTGTGTCAGCTTGGGTCCTTGGGTCCTTCCCTTGGAAGACTTTGACCAGGGTTTGATTCACCCTGGCAAAAATGGAAAGCAAAAAAAAAGTAGGAAAAGAAAAAGTCTGGCATTCTTCCCCCTGGAATCCAGGAAAATGATTGTGTCTACACATAAATTCTCTTTTTTGGTCCATTCACTTGAAATAAACATTGCTTTATTCCATCATGAGTTCCAGACCTGGAGTGTGAATCGTAAGAGGATTCATATATTTTTCACTGGTGATTCTGGTACCAGATCTCACTTTTGTTTTAAAGCTCTAGGCAGGGCACCAAGACGGTGGCAGGACGGTGGGTGAGGGCTGTAACACCTCTCCACAGCCTGGGTGGATGGGAGATGCTGGAGAGCGTTTTTCACAGTGGAAAACAGTGGGCTTTGGTCTAATTGGAGCTGGGGCGCTGGCGTTTGAGTACGGATGCTGCGCCCGCTTATCTAATCAGCAGTTAGAGGAAGTCGTTTTTATCTGTGCCATGCATCTCCTCTGAACCGAGAAACCCCATTTGAGCTCGGGAGAACTATTATCTCACAGCATCTGAGCATTAGCTGCAGCTGGGCTCGAGCTTGTCGGGATGGGATGTGCGCTGTGAAGCAGTCGCACAGAGAAAACCGTCCAGGGCTGAACTCCATCCAGGGCTCGGGTATCTTGGTTTCCAGTTTTCTTCTGAGGAGCAGCTCAAAGCATGTCATTTAGATTCGTGTTCACGTCTCTGTTTTATTTAGTTCCTTACTCCTTTTCGTAGTTGACGCACTGTGCAGTGCTTTTGATGGAGCACCTTTTAAAGATTCTGTCCTCTTCATCTTCTGATTTGCTGTCTCTGCCCGGGGTGCCTGGTGAAGACCACAGAGGTGACCATACATCACCAAACCAAGAGGAGGCCAGTTGGAAAGATTCTCATTTTCCTGAATTTCCCAGAATGTGAGACACAGCATCAAAAATATATATATATATTTTGCCTACTAAGTCTTTCAAGTTTTGAAGAGGGACTATTACGTAGCAGGTTCATTGCTTCCCATTTAAAAGTAAATGTTAAGTTTTTTCTGACCTCTGTTTTGTGGGTCAGTGCAAAACACTTGGAAATCATGATCTTTGTGGAACATCATGACACGTTGGTACACGAAATTAAAATAAGTGATTGTGTGCTGCATGGGGTACCATCCTGTACTGGGTTTTGGTATATAAGGTGGGACCAGGCAGCAGAAGCTTCTGTGTGTAGTGTGTGCAGTGTCTGTGGGGTGTGTGTGTGTCGGGTGTGTGTGTGTGTGTGTGTGTCCTGAGTGGTAGTCAACAAGACACCACAGTGGGTCGCCTGGAGGAGCATCTCTGCTCCTGGGACCCTGCTGCAGGGATTCCGTCCTGCTGGCCCTGGCAGGTCACCTCCCTGCGGGGTGAGGGCATCGCCTTGCCCATCGCTGTAACCTAGGGCGAGCGCCAGGGGGGCGGCGGGGCCGCGAGGTAGCGGCATCCGTGCAGCGGCAGCCGTGGGGGTCATCATCATCCGTCAGGCGTGCTCGCTGTGAGATCTCTGCGGGATCTGGACACCAGATGAGCACGTGCTCAGGTCACCTCGTGGCAGGTGACTTCGGGGAGAAGCACCAAGGCGGTGACCTCACAAGACGCCGAAAATTCCCAAGAAAGAAGGCACACAGGAAGCAGCACGTGATCGGTGTGGCAAGGCCCGAGGGTCTCAGCAAACTCCGGGTCCTTCCCAGCGGCTGGAGAGAGCGGGATACGAGGAAAGGCCTGGCTGGAGGGTGGAGGGCTCGTGAAGGTCCCCCCACCAACCCCGCCGTGGCGAGGGCCGGCCCACCGGGAGGAGGTGCGTGGGGACGAGGGGCTCGCGGCGCTGAGCTGTCAGGTCATCTGAGGGCCAGTGTGTCCTGCTTGTACTCGGAGGTCAGCGACCACACGGTTGGAAGCTGTCAAGGTGTGTGCGACCGACAGCAGGGCCCCTGCTGGAGGCCAGGCTGCTCTGGGCCCCGCCCCTCCTGTCACCTCCCCACTGGGTTCACTTTAGGATTTGGGACCGCACCGTTTAGGTTGGCTTTGTGCTTTGTTTGAACGTGTGTTCTGTGACTCTTAGGACATGAGCACCTTCCATTCAATAACAGTAATATTGACTGAGCCCTTCTCCCTGGCTGACTGATGCAGCCGCTGCCTTGCAGACCTTAGCAGTGACAGCTTGCAGACTAATAGCGCAGCGCCGTAAGGCATGGCAGAGCGCTCACAGGGACATCAAGTTTTCTCTAAAGAAAGTGGACAGAAGGGCTTGTTCCCTGCTGGGCTGGGGAGTGGGGCGATGGGGAGACTCAGGGAGCTGAAGTTCTCACAGAGGCGAGAAGGTGAGTCATGTTTGACCTTAGGAAACGGGTGGTGGGTGGGAGGAGCAGAAGGGGGTGGGCAAAGTCACAGCAAGGGCCCCCGAGGCCAGCTCTGGGAGCGAGCGGTGGGGTTTGGAGGGGACCCCACAAAGTGTTTCCTCCAGACCTGAGTGCTGGCAAGATCATCTGGTGACAGCAAACAGGGAGAGATGTCCTGTGCCTGAGCCGGGAGGGGCCGGGTGGGGAGGTGATTCCCAGCAGCGGCCACGGCGTGTGTGACCACGTGGTGTGGGCACGCGAGCGAAGGGACTGCAGCAGTTCTCTTAACAGAACGGGAGATGGACACAGAGTTGGCATTGACTGGAAGTCCGTTGACAGTTTGTAGCCAAGGAACTGTCTGGAAGGCAGGACACGGGAGGGGTGGACAGAGCTGGTCCGGCTATGCCAGGAGGGAGGCTGAGCGCCAGGGCCTTGGGAATACATGCGTGTGATTGTCTGGAAGAGAAAGCAAGGGAGGAAGCAGAGAACGAGTTGCTTGATTCGGGTACAATTTTCTGGAAAGAAACATGGTGTAGAAGTTACCGGGGTAGAGATTTTAGGGAAGATGCGAAGCATGAAAGGGTGGACGGAGGGGCTGGGGAGGGGCCTTCGGGAGATGGGTGGTAGCTTCCCAGAGGGCTCGGCAGGGGTGGAGGCCCAGATCGAAATGTAGGGGAGCAGGAGGGGCCGCGGAGCTCAGGCAGCCGGCAGACAGTAGGGACGCAGGGGGGAGCCGGGAGCAGGCTGAGAGGATGCAGCCGGGGAGGGAGCTCAGGGTGGCCTGTGTCAGAGGAGGACAGTTAAACCTGTTGGAAGGCAGAGAGGAGGGAGTGACTGGAGAGAAAGGACTAACGCATGACAGCGCAGTGGAGCCCCAGCGCAGGCAGGACCGGCCATCCAGGGGCTGGGCCGGGCTCTCTGCCTTGTGCTGCCCCCCACCAGGCCCCTGTGACCCTCTCCCCTCCTGCATTCAGTCTGCATTCGGAAATGCCACGTCAGAGGGGCCCTCCCTGACCTAAAGTGGCAGCGCCAACCTCTCGCTGTTCACCTGTCCCCACTTGCAGGGAGAGCGCGCCCCTGGGCTTTGCTCACTGCATCCCAGCATCCGGTGGGCACCCAGGATGCGCGCACCGAATGCACGGGATGGTGGCCCGGCTTTCTCAGGCAGAGAGCTGGCAGGACAGCAGAGAGAGCTTTTCAGTTGAGGGGGAGGAATTTAAGGCTGCACCCGAATTTAAGGTTCATCACATGGATTTTTTAGGCCCCTTTTCTCAACGGGCGCCATCGGTATTTGGGCCAGAGAGGCCTTCCTGGGCTGACTGTCCCTCCCCCCCAGGGGCTGTTTAGCCACCTGTGTCCCACCTCAGCCCGCTCATCGTGATGCCCAGGGGTCACCACGTTTCCCAGCTGAGAACCATCTAACCAGATCACCGTCATCCTCACGTGGTTCCGTGTGTCCACTCACACGAGCTTCACACTGCAGAAAGGCGTTTTGTTGACTGTTTAAGATTTTTTTACTACAGTCAGTAGTGTGCCAGAACCGCAAGTATGACTTTTTTAAAAAGGGAATAATCTATAGAAAAACGGGGCCCGGAGAGGTTGGAATACCCCGAGCCTGGCATTTCCAACCACACTTCCAGTTTTCTTTTTTTGTTTGTTTATTTGTTTTATTTTATTTATTTATTTTTTATACAGCAAGTTCTTATTAGTTCTCTATTTTATACATATTAGTGTATATATGGCAATCCCAATCTCCCAGTTCATCCCACTACCACCACCCCGCCCCCGCCCCTGCTTTCCCTCCTTGGTGTCCATACGTTTGTTCTCTACATCTGTGTCTTTTATGTCTGCGTTGCGAACTGGTTCATCTGTACCATTTTTCTAGATTCCACATGTATGCATTAATATACAGTAGTTTCATTTCATGTCTCCAAAGGAGTGTGTGAACTCGGAAACGCTGGTTATTTTTACAAAGAGAAACCGGTGATCGGCTTCTGTCCATCTTCTTCTGACAACCTAAATTCAGGATCACACTGTACCTAGTTGGTTTCCTGAGGGAAGTAAAGATAGATTCTTACCTATCAGAGTAGAGAGATAAACAGTATGTTCTGTTCTAGGGTTTTGGTCCCCATTTTATTCTCTGCTTTGTTCCATCTGTGTTGAAAGCATACTTAGCTCTGGGGATAAAACAACCAACCGACATTTCGTTAACTTTCCTTCTACATGGGGTTTCAGAAAGAAATGGAAAAAAAAAAAAAAAAAGCTTTTGAGCTGTGGTTGCCAGTTGCCACCTGTCCTATCTGGTTAGGACATTTCTGATTTGGGAAGTGTAAATATAACCCAGAAAAAAAAAAGCTTCCCCTCCTTTTATGCAAAAGTAGAAGCCTAAGCAGAGCCGAGCCCTAACCATTGCCCTGTAAAGTTTCCACAGTACCAGTTCGATGAGATGAAAACACTTGCTCGGTTGAGCCAGGCCCCAGGAAGCCGCCTTCCTGGTCCCACAGCCGTGGGGCGGGGTTGAAGCCGAGCCCACTGTAGCCGCCAGATAAGCCCAGCACCCTGCAAGGTCTTAGCAGGAACTACAGTTCACACGTTACCACAGAGCCGCTCAAAATTGTAAACCCTTCGCCTGTTGGGACTTGGCGGGGGACAGGAGCTTACAGGCAACTAGGAGACTGTCTTCAGGTTCTCGGGCTGGAGTCAAAGCTTCCAGGCTCTCGTTATCTATTGGTAGCCGGAGGACTACCGTGATTGGAAGGGTTTACACCAAAGAAATGGGCAAATGCTACAAATTAGGAATTTTTTCTTTTTTTTTTTTTTTTTTTTTTGAGAGCTGGTGTACCTGCATACAGTGGCTTAACTATAGTTGTAATGTCTTGACAGCTCCAGTGGAAAGCAGGAATTATCTTGCTGATGGCTGTGTGGGGTGGGGGTTTTTTGGAGGGGGTGTTAGGGAAGACTCAGCCTGTTGGGGAGACCGGGGGCGGTGAGGGGTAAATGCAGCTTGTCCAACACGAGTTGATTCCAAGTGACGCTTTGCTGTTGATGTCACAAACTGGAAATGTCACAGCAACTAGATTCTCTGTATTAATAAGTAGAATGCTGCTTCAGCAGTTTAGTTTTGCTGCTGGGGGAGTGTGATTAGAAAGGATTCTGTGTCTTATTTATGAGATAGTATTATTATTATTATTATTGCTCTTATTTTGGTTTGAAGAACTTTAAATACAAAGCGAGACTTGTCTGCATTCCATCAATATGTTGCTAAATTACAGTGATTTTTCCAGGAAAGCACTGGCTTCACGCTGTTCTTCAAAACACATGGGATTGAACTTGGTCTTCTCAAAAAATGTTTTGGTATTGAGCTCCTTGGATGAAACACAACCCTGAGATGTGGGTGCAGATCTGGGAGGTGACCTCTGTGGTGGTCCCTAAGTAGGTGGTGGCTTCACTGGGACATTTTCTCAACAAGGGCTCAGGAATGTGTGAGCGGCCTGGGGAGCGATTGGAAAGCTAATCACCATTGGAGGACCAGAGAGGCTCTTCCCAACATTCCGGCTCGAAGCGCCTGACCCTGGCAGCAGCTGGATTAACGGAAGAGTCTTTGTGCCCTACTTTGAGGAGTGAGTTTAGCTGAAAGGATCTTTCAGCAGGTCTAGGGCGTGTCTTGCGAGGCTGCCTGCCAGGAGAGCACTTCCCCTGCAGGGGATGTGGCTGCAGGCTGTTGATTTCCACTGAAATCGCCCGGGCCTGATTCCGGTGAAGCCCTGAACATCCGGTGTCTTCCCCGCAGGGCGGGGTGTGATGGACGGAAGGCCTGCAACCCCGGGGCCTTGCTGTGCCGACAGAGCGCGTGGCAAAGGCGGCCACTTTCCTTTTCAGAGTGAAGGACTGCCACACTAGAGGTGAAATCCTGCTGAAATGAGAAAAGGACTTTTATGACAGCCCTGCAGGCAGCTCTGTGATTATTTTTATTGTTATTCTTGGAATCTGGCAGAATTTTGCTCCTGTCGCAATATCTCTACTCTCTCCAGTTAAACGCGGTAACAATAAAAATATGACTTCGCCTGTACTCCCCCCAGCACTTCTGATGGCCTCTGTCCCCCTCCCCCGTAATGTTAAACGATGACGATTAACTATTATCCGGTATAGAGAGCGCTTAGGTAATCTTAGCATTACGGTTCAAGCGGCCTTTGACGAAATTCATGTTCAGTAGACAATGCTGTGGTTTTAAGCGAGAAGAGAAAAGAGAAGAGAAGAGAAGAGAAATTATTTTGTCATGATCAACACTTACAATTTTAAAGAAGTGCTGTTATCACAAATATGGGAACTCACTGCTGATTTTTAGACTTGAAGCCGGAGCTATAGGTGTTAACAGTTAAGGGTTCATTTGTTTGTTTTTCCCATTTCAATAGCTTTTTTTATTTTTTTTCTTACTGATGGAGTATCTCCTAACAAGGCATCCTTAAAATCAGCCTGCCCTGTGCATGCACACACATGCACACTCTCTGCAGGGTAGGTGTGGGGTCCTTCCAGCCAGGTCCTCGCAGACAGCTGGACTCCAAGCCTTGTGAGACACGGTGACCTTGAACAGCCCTTGTTTGGGGAAAGGTTTCACGGATGAAGGACAGCCAGCATTTCTGGAACGTATTTGTGAAATCTGGGAATCACCTGTTCCAGGGTAGCACTGTGCATGGAATATAAGGAGACTCACATAGGTAATTCTCAATTTTCTAGGAGTCACATTATAAAAGAAAAATGGCACAGGTGGGACAAATTTTTACATATATTTTATTTAACACCGTATGCCCCAAATTTTATTATTTAAACGTGCTCTCAGTATAGACAATCATTAATCACCATTTTACCCCTTTTTTCTACTGAGTCTTTGAAACCCAGTGTGTATTTGAGGCTTACAGCACATCTCGGTTTGGATTGCCCGTGTTTCAAGGCTCAGAAGCCTCCTGTGTCCAGGGGCTACCTACGGGATGGAGCAGATCTGGGATTCTATGGAAGTATGTGTCATTATATCGTAGAAAACCTTTTACAATTAATTCTTGCTGAGATTAAGCCCCAAACTAGTTAATCATCCACTCTCTAAAGTAGTTTTTAAATCAGTTTTATCTTCAAAACATTTTCTCAATTGTCATCACAAAGGAATTGGAAATTTTTCATTTTAGTTCTTCTGGTTTTGGCCACATTTGATTTAGAGAAAACCTAGGTCCAGTTCAATTATTTTTTACATCATTTGGATTTACTTAACGTAGCTCTGTTTCAGCCATAGGTTTTGTAGGCATTTGATTAAGTACAAAGTAATAAGAATAAAGCAACATGTAAACATGTAAAATAAAATAGTTTTCCAAAGCATAGTAGCTGAATGAAATACAGAAATCTACTATTTTTTTTCTTGTTTTAGTTTTCAGCCATTCATTTTATTCTCATGCACTCTCTATGGTCATTTTGGGTGGTGGGAAATCCTTTTGAATGTTTTGAAGCAAGGCAACTGTTTTATAGACGTAAAGCACATTTCCATGAGTGCCATTAGGACAGGCACCACGTGAACTGAGCTCCAAAACCGGGCACCATCGTATTGGTGAACTTGTTTGCAAAAACTGTGGAGAATGAAGCTTCTTGATAACTTCCTAAAAGATGCTACTGCAACCTGATGAAGCAATGGGGCAGAGGTGGTAAAGGAGAGGCTTTTTTCTTTTATTGTAATGTGGGAAAGGGAAGCAGCCGGTGCCTGTACTGCACCCTGAGAAAACAAGCCTGGGGTTTCATCTTGGCACCAGGTCCTGATGCCCGTGCATGGGGCACCCTGGCACGCAGCCAGGCTGAGCTGTGTGCAAGCCAGACCCCAACCTTCCTGTGCAAGGACGCCTCATGCTTACTTACTGGCTCGCTTCTTGCATCTCAGGAGACAGCGTGTGCTTGTGTGGCTGCTAGGTTTCCTGAGCACAGCAGATCCAAAGAGCCACAGAGGCAGCACTGTGGCTTTGATTGTGCTGTCACTCTCTGAGGCTTTTTTCTTTCCTCCTGTCTTTCTTTCCTTGTCTCTCTCTTTCTTTCTTTCCTTCTCTCTCCCTTTCTTCCTTCCTTCCTTACTTTCTTCCTTTCTTTCTTTCTTCCTTTCTTTCTTTCTTTCCTTCTTTCTTTCCTTTCTTCCTGTCTTTCTTTCCTTCCTTCCTTCTCTCTCTCTCTTTCTTTCTTTCCTTCCTTCCTTCCATCTTTTCTTTCTTTCCTTTTTTCCCTCCCTCCCTTCCTTCCTTTTCTCCCTCTCGCCTTCTTTCTTTTCTTCTCCCTCTCCCCTCCTTCCTTTTCTTCTCCCTCTCTCCTCCTTCCTCTTCTTCTCCCTCTCCCCTCCTTCCTTTTCTTCTCCCTCTCCCCTCCTTCCTTTTCTCCCTCTCCCCTCCTTCCTTTTCTTCTCCCTCTCCCCTTCTTTCTTTCTTTCTTCTTTCCTTTCCTTCCAGTGTTTCCTTCCCTTTTTTTTTTTTAATATTGATCTTGGAAACAGTTTCATCAGGGTTCTCTAACTTGGGTCCAAGGACCAATAATGGAAACCTTTAGCTCAGGAACAAACTATCTTAGGAGGCCTCAAGGAGAGGCTGCTCCAGTGCCCTCAGGTACCGCATACCTGTGCGATAAGTAACCTAATGTAGCGGTACAGTCGGCAGTGACGGGAAGACTCACAGCCTCCCAAGTTCAAGGTCACTGGCTCCTGCCTTTTGCTGCTTGTTAAATGGAGTAGACAGGGACGACCTGGTTCATGATTTGTTGACAAGAACTACGTCTTTGTACAAAAGGGCTGTACCAGGAAAAACCATGGTGGGGAAGGGTTGCCTTCTGGAGCTGAAGAGCACACCTTCCCCAGCTGAGCGCACGTGGAGGAATGCTGTGTAGCCAGGCTGGGTTGCAGGCTGGTGCACCTGAGTGCGTATGCCCAGCACTTGTCCTCAGGGGCCCAGATTTTTCCATCACTCACACTCACTTTGTAGCTTCCGCACTGTCATTCCCTGCTGAGCCCCAAGCACTTTTGAATATTTTAGGCAAGGCTTTCTTTTTCTTTTAGGAATAGTTAAAAGTCCATTTGGAACCTTAGACCTTTGCACGAAAGTGTTGACTTAGTCTGGGGAATGCTATTGTTTGGTTCAAAAACAAGGTTTAATTGTAAAGTAGTGAGAATTGTTTTCTGGGTTGACATAAGTTCACCCTAAAAAATCACCCCCGGTAGGTGATGAGTCCAGCTCGTGGTAGGATTGGAAGCAGAGCTCCCTGCGTGCACTGCCTGCACCTGCAGGTACATTGAATGCATCAGACATTTTCCCTAAGTGCATTCTGTGTAAGGTAGTATTTAAAACTGGCTTGGAAAGGATGACCATCTTGCTGTGTATTTGCCGTGTGCGTCTCCTCGTGCGTGGGGGATGGACAGGCCACATCCTTTGCAACTCCTGATTCGTTTCTTTGTCCCTCCCGGGGAGTCCTTGATGAAGCCCTTCGGCGCCTGTCTCCCCCGTTCTCTTTACAGGTTGGTACCATAAAGACCTGTCATCCACATCTCACCTCTGTATCCATTGTACCCTGGGAAATATATTTCACAACTTCCAAGCTGTGTACCTAAATTCACCTGAGCACACCTGGCCTTCCTGCACTCCATCAGTGCTGAAAATGCAAAACCAGCCTAAAGATGCCGTGAGGCACATGCACCGCCTTTGGATGTGACCCGCCCTGAGGGCACCGGATGCCCAGTGCCCGCGCGTCGCGTCCAGCTAGATGTCAGGGTCCCTGCAGGCAGCACTTCTCCTGCTGCTTCTCCAGCTTGTAACACAACGAGGGGAAAAGCAGAACGTAATGAACATCGTGACACTCAGAAATACCAAATCCAGTGTATGGTGAAAATCCTCTTTATCGTGTCTGTTCATGAGACTGGCTGTAGAAACAGAAAATCATTTCAGTTGGAAGTCTGGAAACAATATTTTAACCATGGAAGGAAAATAGTTAACACAAATGGGAAGGAGGCAATACATAACAAAGTTGAGGGGAAAATAAAATGTCATCTAAAACTTTAAATCAATATATATGGGAAGTAAAAGGGAAATGAATATTTTCAGTTTTGCTGTGTAATTAGGATTTGCTTTGCGGTCCAGAGTCTGTGAAGGGCCCCCCCTCTGGGCTTCTCCCAACCCTTAAGGGGACAAATAATCCAAATTAACAGCATCCTGGGATCCCAGAAATTATTAGCATGCCCTACACAGAAGTGCCATCTTTTTCAATGTTTATAGGCCTAGACTATGGGTTTGTTTGATCCTCTTCAGTCTTGAAAATTGAAAAGAAATCCGATTGCTCATGGACATGGTATTGAAAGCTGTATTGTCTTCAAAGTGCTATCACTGACTCCATCCCAAGCTGCTAGACCAGCCGTCATGGGGAGTCAAAGCCGTGTGAGAAGCGGCATCCACAGGGGTTAAATGGACAGAGGGACCTAAAGGGTCCCTGGTAGGTTTGTGGCTAAATGGCTAGCCCAGGTGCTAAGCAGTGTCAGCGTTCCAGATTGCAGGGGAGCAAGCTGGAGGTGGGGATTGAGCCAGCCTTGGAGGATTGATTAGTGAGAGAAATGCTTGTTAATTACCTGCTCCATCCCAAGCACCCTGCTAGGCACAGGGGCGACTAAGAAAGGTAAGATTCCGGGGCTCAAAGAGTTTACCTGCTGGTGGGAGAGAGGAAGGATGCAGCTGAGCAGAGAGAGAGAGAAATAGTAAGAAGGGGAAATATAGAAATAAAATATTTCTTCTCGTCCGGCAGACAGTTCTGCCGGGTTATAAACGTCTGCTTCATAGTGATGAAAACGTTTAGCTTGATGCTTTGAAGTTCACGACTGCACTGACTGCGATATGACCGTTCCCCTCGGGAAAAGGTGAATCGGCGCATCTGTCTGCACGTGCTTGAAACCAGGCCAATTTAGGAAAGCTTCTGAGGCTGACTGCTTCCGCCTCCCCAGCACTCACGGAACCAGCCGTGCACACAGCTTGCTTGCTCTCTGCTCTGTGTCTGCGGTAGGGATGGATTCCCAGTCCCATAAAGCATTCCAGACCAAGGTCCCTGAGTGGTCCTGAGCCCAGGGCTTGGCATCCTTGATAAGGTATGGCCGGCCTGTGTGGGCACCTCATGAGACAGCCTGCTTGAAGTTTCGAGAGACACTGAATGTTAGAAAAGCCTTGAAGGAATCTGCTTCTGTCCAGAGCCATCCCTGCTATAGCAACACTTTCTCCGAAGTGTGGGAGCCCCACCAATCATTGGAGACAGTAGACCAGGCCCTCGAGGCACCTCCTTCTCCCAGCCAATGTGTTCTGGTTCCCACCGAGTGTGATGAAATGAACAGGATCGTATATTTGCTCCGCATCGCCTCACTGTTCTCACGGTACCTGGGCGTTGCACGGTGTGCCCAAGTCTCCTGAAACCCGGCACCAAAGGGCCTCGCTGGCCTTGGCTGGGGACTCAGGTGAGAGAGAAAGCCCAGTCTCTGCCCCGAAGATGAGCTCCCCTTGGTCCAGATCTACCTCTGTCCCCAGGGTGCGAGGGAAGACCGCATGTCAAAGCCAATTTTGTTACCGTGCAGGACTCTCTGCTGTTAATTTATAAACACGTGGGTATAGAACACCTCTTCTGTCCTTTTGAACTTTAATGTTCTAGTTCTGAAGAGCAGAGGCCACGTAGGAATAGAGCCTGCCTTGCTTGGATGCAGTTTCTCCTAGATGCACAGTGGGGTCAGACGTGTGCAGCCGAGACTTGGGTTCACTGCCAAATAAGAACTCAGCGTCCATTTCTCAGAACAGCTCTGAAGACTGTCTCCCTCCTCTTGCACCTGTGCCTTTGGTGTTCGGAGTCTCACGTGCTGTTGGGTACAGTGTGTTTCTCTTCAGCCTGTTAGGGTCCTTCTGGAAGGACTGTGGGTTCCTCGTGCAGGTACAGTGGTGAATAAGAGGGGGCCTCCCTTGACATGTTGGTACCTCAGCAACTTTGCCTGATGAAAATGTAGCCTTTTTAAAAAACATTCAGATAATCTAGTTTTTTAAAAAAGATGAAGTTAGCATACCTGTGCTGCTAGTGACTCCACTCTGTCTGATCCCTGATTCCCTTAGGATCTTTGCCCTGCTATCAGGACAAGCAGATGTAAAAAGGAAGCAGTTCATGGTAGTTTGTCAGCAAACCAGGCCTAAGGTCAAAGTCTTGCTTTTAAACCTAAGTTTTTAAAAGTTTCTTAAAAGGAGCAAAGCTCACACCGTGCATCAAAGCAAAAAGCAGAAAAATATGCCATTGTTCCCACTGGAACTCTTCCTCCATCCTATTTTATTCTAGGTAAAGCTAGTCTTGCAAACAGCTGTGTCTATAAGATCTTTCACTGAGTTTAAGTTTTACTTTTGTAAATAGAAACGTTATCTTTAAACAAATTGGTCCACTCCTTCAGTCCAGAATTTCCACAGCTCAGTTGAAACGTCAGGTGTCGTGTCGCGTAATTTCGTGAACCATTCACATGCAGGTGGTACACCATAGAGACAGAAAGATTTCTTAGAAAGTTTTAAGTGAAAGGGAAATCAGGTAGAAAGTGTGCTTTAAAATATTAGGTACATGGATGGTCTTCTTTGGGATGCTTTGTGTAGTCATCATGGTTTTGCTGCTGTGACTGGATTCCCAACTCTTTGGGTCAGGAAGGCTCACATTCCAAGATGCACAGAGAAACAGGGGGAGCCTGGAGGGAGGGATGCTTTACTGTCATCGAAGGATGAAGTATGTCCTTTTCTTCATTTAGGAAGAATAAAGAAAATGCCAAGATTTCCCTATGAGATGCCAGAGGCATTTCCAGGAGAATTCCCCTTTCAGAGAGACACATCTGTAGATGCCCATTAGTCGGCTGTACCTTCCAAATAGTCAAACAGGGAAAGGAATTCAATTTTTAAGTTTGTCAGAAAATTTTAAATTTGAAATCTTCAGCTGCTGCCACTGGGAGTGACAGGCCCGACTTTTCGGAGTCCATGGAAAGAGCATGTGATTCCCACAGGAAACAGAAAACGAAGAGGTAGCATGACTGATGAGTGATTTCAGGAGATGCCCTACAAATTGGCTGTTAGCAAACATTCTCACCTCAAAAAAAAATAAGAGTAGGGTATGTACATTGAGAAACAGTTATTTTTGGCACATTCTTTGAGGTCAGATACCTCTGTGAGATGCTGCTTCCTCATTACTATGGCACCAAGGTCAGAACAAGAGTGCGGTGGTTCTGAAACCATGGGCGTCAATCAGAGCAGCTACAGAAGCTCCGCCCACTTGTGGAAGGAGGCCGGCCGCCATGTTGATTCAGGAATAAACAGATGGAGCCCAGATGGATCCCATGGCAGGTGTGATCAAAGCAGGCAGCTCTTCTGAAGGTAGACAAGGGAAAAGGTAAAGAAAACACAACTTGAGATAGTACAGAACAATTATTATTTTATGCATAATAGTACCCACTCGTTTAATAAAATGCACCAGAATCATGCCCTACAGACACCAACACCCTGCCCTTAAGTGACGCACAGTCAGCTGGAGGGAGACAGAGTGTGGACAGGTGGATAGGTGGGCATCACTCTCTCTGTTTTACAGATGAGAGCATCCCCAGCATCTGCCCCGACCCTAACAAGGCCTACAAGGGCAGTTGGTGCTTAGAGTCGCCCGGCCTCCTTGGGCAGGTGGTGGTTCTACAGTTAATGAGGTTAATTACCTGATCTTCAAATCACACAACCTGTGTGAACCCAACTTTTCTGATCTTAAATCTTTCATTCTTTTGACTGTTAGTTTTACCATTTTTATTTTAAGTGTGTGCGTTTATGATCTTTGTCACCGTTGAAAACACAAGTATTAGCTGAGTGACGTTGGCCAGTACTGTCTTGTATTCTCAATGGGACTGGGAAAGTGGTGGGAGAATGTGGTCTCGATCGCTGCAGTCCAGCTAGCGTCATCGTGCAGTGTTCGCAGAGCACAGAGGGAAGGGGGAAGAGGATGAGGAAGGCAAGACCAGCCTTCCTGAGGGGACAGAATACACGAAATGCTGCCGGAGCTAGAAAACCCCACAAAACAGGCCAGGAGCGCAATCAGCTTTGATGAGAAGAGTGTAGGCTTTTTAGAAGACATGACATATAGTCTGTTCCCTCAAGAATGGGTAGGATTGTAAGAGCTTGATGGGAGAGGGATCAGGTGGGGGACATATCCGTGGGCCGAGGAAGCATCACTGCAGCTTCGGTGTGTGCGTGGGCCGAGGCGGACCCTGGTCTGACCTCAGAGGAGGTGCTCCGGAAACGTATTCCCTGGGCAGTCACAGCCATGGGTGATGGAGATGGGGCGGGGAGTTGCTGGCTTAGCTTTCCCCCCAGATGATTGCAAGTTGAACCCTTTATTCCGTTGCCTTTCAACAAGAAATCTCGTTACCTGGATCACCCTAATTGAAACCCTATCACATTCAGGGCATTCATTCTTCTAGGTGAAGTCGTGTTCTAGGAGCTGTGAGAAAGGAGTTCGGGGCAGATGGGAATCCTCTGTGCAAAGTTTGAGTCCAAGCTTTGGAAACCAGACAGCTTGTCGTATTTATTTTACAAATTCATCCAGAAAGCTGTCGGTTTGAAAACTCCAAAAGTAGGGATGAGAACCCATGTGAGAAACAATTGAAATGATCCCCAAGTCAGACAGAGGTGTCGGAGCAGATCTTACGCGGATGCAGTGGCAGTGAGGGGGGTGGCCCTGGGTGGGCCCTGCGGACATGCAGGCCTGGGTGTCACTCAGCATCACCTTCGTGACCACGTGGCTTTGAGGCGCCTCCCCCCACCCCTTCCCGAGCACCCAGTGCTGCTGCCCTCAGCTCCAGAGGCCGTGGTGGGAAATCCTGGGACACGGAAGCCCCTTCTGGGGGTCCCAGGGGTCACGGCCATGCTCTGTTTCTCAAGAAGGCAGTACAGACCTCCCCTCCTCCCCTCTGTTGCCACCTCCATGGGTTTTCCTGGTGCAGAGGCCAGTTCAACTCTCAGGGCCCATCTGGGAATGGAGTGAATTGAGCAGGTGAGACAGGTAAAGTCTCTGAACCCATTGTAGCCCAGGCCGCGGTGCTTCCCGCGACCTTGAGACAGCATGCAGGTGATTCTGCAGCTGCAGAGAGACCCCTCCAGGACTTGGAGACAGGTAGATGGGAGGATAATTCTGAGAGCGTGTCCCCCAGTAGACTCTGCCCGCGGCCCTACGTCACGCACAGATAACCGCCTCGGTCTGAGCCATTGGAAGTGTGTCGCTGAAGTGTAAAAATATTTATGCTGTTAGATTTCCCATCATTTTCTGTTCTTTCATTTCCTCTCATTTGCATTGGTTACTCATAAATGTAGATCTTCAGTGCGATTTGTACAACCGCTCTGTGTGTCAGTCTGTGAAAAGAAATCTTGGGGCCAGCCGAGCTGCCGGGGTCACTTGGTCCCCATGTGCCGGGTGCCTGTGGTCAGTTTGAAGTGGGATCACAGTGGGCCCGGCCTGGGCTGCTGACCACCGGCAAACAGAGGACAGTGGGCTTCTGGTTCACTCACTTACTATTGAAGAGCTGCTTTTCAACATCTTAGCTGTGCTTTTTAGCAGAAAGCTCTGGTGTCTTCACACAATGACTCTAGTTGTTTAATTCAACTTGTGGATGTCACCTCTGAGCAAAACCAACCGATTATAACCGCTGCAAGTTCTGATTCGAGGTCATTGAAATACTCACCATATCACCATAGTCCATTAGATACTCTCCTTTTTTATTGTCTATTAATAGAAAATACCCAAGCATCTAGCGCCTTGTAGTTTTATGATCTGGGAAGGGGTGGATTTAACCATTATACTAGTTTTATCAAAGTTTAAAAAAGTCATTTCTCATGAAGAGAAATCGTATGCCTTAATAACCTTGATAAGCTAAGTTTTTCATGATTACACCTTAAGGTTGAAACACATATTTCATTTCATCATTTCCCAGAAGGGGCACTGAATTCACCCATTTCCTGTTTTTAATCTCAGAATGTTCTGTATTTCCTCCATATATCTGCTTTCCTGGCAGCAGGACCCTGGAAGCAATTGACAGCAAACTCTTTTACCTCAGATGTTTGCACTTGGCACATGGTTGCCATCAGATCTACAAGATCTCTGCACAGAAATGGAGGCGTGAGGCAAATTCGCTGTCCCTACTGTGCACAAAATCGTCCATCCAGCTGGTCCGTGAGCCCCTGTGATGCTGGGCCTGGTGCAGGGTCTGGTACCGGGTCTGACCTCATGGTCACGGTTCTCATCCACAGGCCACCTCATCCAACATCTCGGTCACGTAGCATTTGCAGGGGAGGGAGCATTTCTTCACAACTAAATGTTCTAAGTTACTCAAGCCTACTCCATTTTACTTTCATTGTGTTTTAACCCTTCTGGATAAGGAATCTTTGCTAGAACCTGCTAGACCCCCCGAGATCCTTTTAAGAATATCTTGAATATGCTCTAACCTTTTCTTCTTAAGTCCCGCTCACTGTTGTAAACACTTAGACCCAGCATGTTGGAGAGAGCATTGCATGCACACGCTTGGCAAACTGTGAGCCCTGCCAGCAGGGAGGTTTGTATGATCAGGGCGTTCACTTGCTCATTCATTTATTCATTCCTTCAGCAGACATTTCTCACACCTGCAACGTAACGTACAGAGGACAACTGTGCAGTCTTCTTGTGGCCAGAAAACTTACTTGCATGTGTCCAACCCTCAGGTCCTGAACGTGGCTTCAGAAATAGTCATTGTGTGTATGGAGCTTATCACTCACTGTTGCCTAAGTGACCCTGGCCTTGAATTCTCTTATGTGTTTGGATAGTATTTTCAGTCTCTTCCTTGACTTTCTAATTTGCAACTTTTAATTTGCTGAGTGTTAAGAAAGAACCACTTAATCGTTTCCACGGCTGTCCACGATGTGGAAGACAGATGCCCCTGCCGAGTGTGGAGGGACTCACCCATGAGTAAACCAGTGAATTTTGGCTGAAAGTTTTCCTACTTCTCTTTTATTGGTTGTCTCAGAGGTCAGTTTTACTTTTTTTCTCCTTCCTGACCTGTTGCTGTGGGTCGTTGTAGGTGGCCGCATGGCTGCTGAGTAAGGGAAATGTCATGGGCATGAGGTCAGCTAGAGTTCCCCGAGTTTATATTTCTAAGTTTTTCAATCTCTTTGATCTTTATTCAGATCCTTCCAATTTAAGTTTTTGTTGTGCTTCTCTCTGTCACTTAAACCGGCAGCCTCCAAATCAAAATGAAAGGCTCATAGTGGGCAAATGAAAGGCTTTATCTAGTGGGCAAATAGATCTCCTTATTTCTTTATTAGAAATGTTATTTTACTTGGCGCTCAACCATGACATATCTTGGAATAATTGGCAACCTAAATAGGAATATTTTGTCATTGCAGGGGGTAAAACTTTCTGTGAATTCCACGTGTGGTGTGTATCTTTCCATCTTACATACCGTTAGGCTTATTAAATACTTGGTTTTCTGAAAATAAAATAAAATTGCTTCTCAGCAAGGTTATGGCTTCCCAAATCTCCCTTCCTTGCTTCGATGGCAGAATGTCATCATAGAAGTCAAGCTGGAGAGCCGGGGTCTGGAGGGGCTTCAGGACTGGTTGGCAGCGATGCTTCCCCATGGGACATGCCTGGGGCCATCCTCTTCCCCGCCTCCCATGGAAGTTGCAGCTCCACTTTTCCCAGACTTCCAGGGCACTTGACAGAGAGGGGAACCTGCTTTTCTGTACCCTCAGGCGTGCCGGCCACAGCTCTGGCCAGAATGTGCTGTCTTAGCCTTCAGGCCCTTGACCACCACCGCCCCACCCCGGGGAGGGTGGGGCTCCTGATGTCGGCCACGCACCCACGGTGCAGAAGTCTGCTGCTCTTTCCTTTTCCCTTGGCCTGTGAACCCTGTGAACCCTGCAGCGTTTGCACTGATGCTTATGAGGGAGAAAAGAAGTTTGCCATCCTCCCTCCCATCCCCCTCCAGCCACAACGCTGGGGACTCTCTGATGTCACCAGGTGCAGTGACTTACCGTCGAAGCCAGTCCTCTGGTGGGGACATGGGGTCTCTCTGGCCCCAGAGGCTTTGGAAGCCTCATTGCCAAGGGCCCAGGGGCTGCATCTCTGCTCTACGAGATCCATTAGTGAGTCTCTAAATCTGCTGCATTTATTGAAAAGTGTCCACAAGCCTTTTGTCTGTTTCTCCTGGGACCTCTGTTACAAGGAGGGAGACCCGTTCACGCCAGGGACCCAGCCGGTCCCAGAGCCAGGGTGCAGGAAGTGTATTAAAACTCTGAATGACAAAGGGTCCAGGGAAGGCGGGATTCCCTCCGGAACAGATGGCGCTGGTTGGTGGGTTCTACCCGCGTTTATCTGTAACTCAGGCCTTAAAACCCCAGGGCTGCCTTCTGTGCAGATGAGCTTCTTCTTGATCAACATCCCCTCACTTGGAAGAGCTCAGTGGTTCTCCCAGCCCGGGTTCCCTCCAGGGCAGCTGGACGTGAGTGCTGTGAGCAGACCACTTATTTCATTTAAAAGATGAGCTTGTGGAAGGGGGAGCAGAGGAAGGCAGTGGGCGGAAAGCAAAAGGGAAAACCAGCGCGCAGGTGACCACCATCTCTCCAGGGCGCTCTGAGTGCCAGGCTGGGTGCAGGAGGGGCATGCATGCCCCGCCCCCGCTGGCCGAGGGCCGCCCCACGGAGGGTGAGCATCCGCTTTCTGAGATGAGACACCAACTTACCAAAGCCCAAGGGAGAAAAAGGACCCAGACAGTTAGGAGTCACGGGCCTTCGGTGACCCTCTTGCATTTCTGCTCTTTGTCCCAGAATCGGAAGGGACAACGTAAAAAGTAAAAATGGTAAACAGTGCCCTTGGTGACGGGCTGTGGCCCCGGGGGTGGATGTGGCATCCTTGGTGGTGCAGAGAGTTGGCACCACAGGTATTCAGCATGAGCTGGTTGAGTAAACTGAAGTTTGCCCAGGAAGGAAAACGCTCAGAGTCTCGGTTTGACGTGGACCCTTGGACCACGTCAGGATCAAAGCATCACGTGAGGGGTAGGAATGATGGGTGATGCACCGTCATCTAGAACGTTCACCCAGGAGGCCCGGAGGTGGAGTCCTGGGGTCTTGGGTGGAGATGGAGACAAGGGCCTCGACCCAGGACAGCCCTCTCCGGGCCCGCAGCCCCTCCCGACCCCCCTGCACCCCAGGTGGCGTGCACAGGGGTGAGGTGATACCCACAGGCTGAAGGTTGGCCACCGTCTCCTCGGGACATGGCCTCTCTCGGTTCATATTCATGCAATTCAACATGTGAGCCTGTGAAGAATAACCGGAAAGGACCACTCCTGGGAAGGTGCTCCTGAAATGTAGTCTCAAGAGATAATCAGTAGTTTTCTATAAGAACAATAGTAGTTCTTGGAAAATAAGGAAGGGGGAAGATAGTGCATTCATTTAAAAACCCGCGCCTGGGAGGGAACTTTCCATCTGAATTCAGAGACCTCAAAGGCAGGCTGGTGGGCCCCCGCCCCTCAGACACACGCCATGGAAATGCTAGATAAGGCGTTTTTCTGAGCCCCCTCCAGCCTCCTCCAGTGGGAATGCCTAACACAGAGAACTGCTGCTGGTTATCTCCACACACAGAAAACGCCGCAAATGAGTTAATTCAGTTTCTTTCTCATTTTTCCCTTGATTCCATGCTTTACTCTCGTGGCCTGTTCTCATTTTTAAAAATGATATTTGGAGATCCCAAAGAGGAGCTACCTGCATATACTTATGCTTTCTGTACCTTTAGTCCATTGTTTTGGTCTCGGCTCTCAAATTGTGTGTTTGATGACACAAGGCAATGTTACCATGTTTTTAACTCTGGCTTTTTAAATACAAGAGAAAAATAACAGATTGGCCTCCAAGAATTATTGGGAATTTCTGGATCTAGTGTGGTTTAGTGCAGACATGCAGGTGACCCTTGGACCATATCCCCCAGCCCACTGGACCACAGGGCAGATGTGTCCCTCTCCCTCCCGGGCTATGAACTAGGAGATCATCCTCTTGTAGAAGTTTGACTGAGATGCAAGACAGGGTGTGTGAGTGTCAGTATCTGTCTGGGGGTGTGTATGTGTGTGTGACTGTGTGTATGTTTGTGTGTATATGAGTGTCTGGGTATGTGGGTGTGTATGTGTGTCTCTGTGTATATGAGAATGTGTGTGAGTATATGTGTGTCTGTGTGCATATGGGGGTGTGTCTGTGTGTATGTGAGTGTGTGTGTCTGTGTATGTGTGTGTATGTAAGTATGAGTGTATATGTGTCTGTGTGTATGTGAGTGTGTGTCTTTGTGTGTATGGGAGTGTATCTGTATGTGTGTGAGAGTGTGTGTGTATGTAAGTGTGTGTATATGTGTGTCTATGTGTATGGGGGTATGGGTGTGTCGGTGTATCTGTGTGTCTGTGTGTGTATATGGGGGGTGTGTATGTATGTATGTGTGTGTATGTGTGTGTATACGTGTCTGTATGTGAGTCTGTGTGTGTGTGTATATGTGTGTTTGTATGTATGTGTGCGTATGTATGGGGGTGTGTATGTGTGTGTGTGTGAGTCCGTGTGTCTGTGTGTATCTGTGTGTGTACGTGAGAGTGTGTGTATATGTGTGTCTCTGGGTATGTGAGTGTGTGTGACTGTGTGTATGGGTGTGTGTGTGTGAGTCTGTGTGACTGTATCTGTGTGTGTATGTGAGAGTGTGTGTATGCGTGTGCCTTTCTGTAGGTATGTGTGTGTGTGTGTATCTGTGTGTCTGTGTGTGTGTATGGGGGTGTGTATGTATGTATGTGTGTACATGTGTGTGTACGTGTCTGTATGTGAGTCTGTGTGTGTGTGAGTGTGTGCATATGTGTGTCTGTGTCTGTATGTGAGTGTGTGTGTCTATGTGTGTATGGGGGTGTGTGTGTGTGAGAGTGTGTGTCTGTGTGTGTATGTGACAGTGTGTGTATGCGTTTGCCTGTCTGTAGGTATACGAGTGTGTCTGTGTGTGTATGGGTGCGTGTGTGTGTGTGTGTCTGTGTCTGTGTGTATCTCTGTGTGTGTATGTGACAGTGTGTGTATGCGTGTGCCTGTCTGTAGGTGTGTGAGTGTGTGTGTCTGTGTGTGTATGGGTGCGTGTGTGTGTGTGTGTGAGTCTGTGTGTCTGTGTGTATCTCTGTGTGTGTATGTGGCAGTGTGTGTATGCATGTGCCTGTCTGTAGGTGTGTGAGTGTGTGTGTCTGTGTGTGTATGGGGGTGTGTGTGCAGGTAGGGGTGTCTGTGTGTGACAGTGTGAATGTGTGTGCGCACACACTCTGCTCAGCCGCCCCAAATGCAATTCCTGCGCTGCTTCCCTTTCTGTCACTTCTCCATAATTCTCTGCGTTTCGGTTGGGCTGCTGTCCCGGGCTTCCTCTTTCCCCGCATTCCTGTATTTCATTACTCGCCCTTGTTCCTCTTCTAGGGCTTGTACAACACAGCCAGGAGGATGTGGAAACGCAGTTACAATATGACACGCGGGCTGCGGTGTCACAATCGAGCTCCTGGGCCTGCCTCCTGGAGGCTTCGGGATGAGGCGGGAGGAGGAGGCATGGAGAGGGGAGAAGACAGAATGCAGAAGTGCTGGCGGCGCCCGCATGCTTTTCCTCTAAAGCCTGGAGTTTCCCCTCCGCCGAGGCTGCGGAAGCCTGCGGCTGCCATTTCTGCTCAGGGAGCCGGGGGCACCCCGGAGCCCCTTCCCGAGTCAGAGCCTCCTTGCCCCCGGCCACCGCCGGCTCCCAGCTTGCCTGTCTGTCTGACTGTCTGTCTGTGGGCTGTCTCCTCCGCGTCCCCTCTGCCCAGCCCCCCACCGCAGCCCCTCCATCCCGACGCCTAACCCAGGCCCCCCAGCGCGGCCCCCTGAGCAGGGGCCTCACCTCAGCTTCCGGGAGCCTCCAGAGCCCAGCCCTTCCCCGCTGCACCCCGTGGTCTGGAGGGCCTCCGCCACGCACGCGGCTGCCCTGTGCGTCCGCTGGGGACGCCTTGTTCCCGCTTCTCGCTCTGAACGTGATCCTTCTGGGAGACCAGGCCCCGTGCCACTCGGCCGGCTCCAAGCAGGGGGCTCCCTGGTGCTGGGCCCCCCTGAGGCGGGGGGCCTCTCTCCCGCTGCCCCTCTTAGACTTCTCCTTCCTGCCGTCAGAGACCCTCCTGCCCTCCCTCGGGGCTTCCCACCACACTCTGCAAGGCCTCAGTGCAAACCGCCCCCGAATGCTAGGTGCCCGGGCGCGTTCAGGGCCTTCCTCATAAACTCCTTCACTGCCGGCCCCGGGGGTCTTCAGAGGCCAGAGCAGCCCTGGTGGGACCCAGAGGAAGACGGTGAATTGTTTCCCGAGTGATAACCCCCTGAACTCAGGCGCCGGGGCTCAGTCTGCTTTCCCGTCAGTCGGGCGTGGGCTGATCAGGTGAGCTGCAGGTAGCAGACGTCCCTGGGGGATGGGGGGGGGGGGCGGGGAACTGGGTCCCAGTCCCCACCGGCAGCCCTGGGTAGGTCAGGCGGCCTGTCTGAGCCTATTTCTCCATTTGTAAAGTGGGGTCGTGGTTTCCTCATGGGGCAGCTTCAAAAAGGAAAGAATCGGGTGCCCAAGAAAGCGTTTTGCACAGTAGCTGGTAGCACACCCAGACGGGAGGGGACAGTTCAGGCCGGCAGCCCTGCCCTAGGTGGTGCACGCTTGGTGCAGCTTGGATTTTAAACGGGAAGAACACATGACCTAAACTGGTCCTTTTCACACGTTTCTCAGTAAATGGTTTTCAATCATAGAGCTGGCGGGGTGGGGGGGGGGGGGGGGAAAGGGAGGAGGAACCTTCCTCATTTCAAAGAAATGTTGCCCGAGGGAAGGCCAGGACTTTTTGAGAGACCCTAGTCCTAAGAAACGGCTGAAACCTACTGGGAAAAGTGTGATGTTTCAGGTTCTTGCCGAGAGATGTGAGATGTTGGCTGAAGTGCCGGGATGCGGGGCTGCTGAGTAATGAGTGAGTCCTTTCACAGGGTGTGGGGTGTCTGTGCCCTGTGACTGCTGGGCCCTCGCCCTCCGAGGGTCTGCACCCCTGAGCCAGCCTTGTGTGCTGGTGTCACATCTGAGGGGACCCAGCCTGAGGCCGGGTGACGCTCTGCGTCCCGGAGCTTCTCGAAGGTGGAGGGAGCACAGCAAGACTTCTTTCCCCAAATCCATCTCCAGCGCCCTTCCTGGACTACATCCCAGAGCTTTACAGAGAGGGTGGATATACTGACATCGCATTTGTTAGGCACGTAAATAATGAGAGGGCTGAGAGAAGAGAGAGGAAGAGCGGGAAAGCTTTAGAGTTCTGTAAGAGAAGACCTATACAATGCAGAGTGTGCAGGCTTATTTTATCCAGGTTCGCAGTAAGTCCACACTAGACGCTGAAGAGCTTGTGGCGGCCGCATCTCTGGCCTGTGTGAATTTACTGTCAAGATGTAGGGTTCCTCACCCAGGAATCTCTCCAGGATGGTTCCCAGCTAAGAAACGGAGGGAGAAGGACCCTCACCGTGACTTCTGGGTACGGTGGAGATGCCTCTGACCACGGGGTGGGCGGGAGTGGGAGGGAGGGGGCCCGTCTGTGCCCTGGGACACTGTCCTTCGAGTGTGAGGGTCAGCATGGCAGACTGGCTGTCTACCTTCGAGGCTGTTTCTCTGAGCTGCCTTTGTAAATACATGAGCAGGAAGGGCGGTCTTTGCCACTGACGCGCACACACACGTGCATAGACACGCACGTGCACACACACACACACACGTGTGAGCCTGGTGCACAGGCCAGGGGCGCCCACCCCACCGCGTGTCAGTCCCGGCCGCTTGCCCAGCCTCGGCCTTGTTCCCCTGCAGATGCCCACGTGCTTGCAGACCCGAGGTGCCTCCTACTTTCTGCCCTTCCCTCCTCCATCCTGGCCCCTCGCCTGGCCTCACCTCACCCCCAGCTGCTGCCCGACAGCATGCTTTTGGGCGGAGCACAGGAAGAGATGGGAAAGGCAGGCCGAGGGCTTGTCTCCACCCTGGGCCGCAGGGCACGAGCCGCCTGAGCAGCCTCTCCTTACAGACCCGCGCCCTTGAAGACAGCGCGTTGCTGCTCCCCCAGGCTCGGGACAGCCGGGCAGCGGGCAGAGCTGTTCTTCGGGACCCACCTCCCCCTGCTGAGTCACCTCTTGCTTGGAATTCTGGCAGGGACCCCTCTGAGCTTCTGGAAGGGAGGGACGGCAGGGGACCCGCCCTCCGTGTGTCCCGGGGGAGATTACTTTATCTCCGGCCTCCCCGAAGCACGGCCTGGGCTCCTGGGATCTGTGGGGCTTGACACGGTGCCAACTGCGGGGATGGGAGGGAATGGCCTGGCGGGTCTGCAGAGCCGGAGGGGGCCCTCCCTTCACCCCTCTTCCGGCAGAGCAGCCCGTCCTGTACCTCCTCCGTGTGGCAGAGGTGCACACAGCAACCGTGCTTCAGGGGCCAGGCACATCTAACCGACGAAACATCGCCTTCAGCCTTCACTGCTTCATTTCGCGCTGGCAGCGACATCCAGCCCTCTGCTGTAGTAAGAATGCGCCCCGGGAAAACCACAACTGAAACACGCACAGTGTTTACAGTCACATCAGCTAAAGCGCCTGCGGGTCCCCCCTGCAGACGCCCCAACGGCCAAGAGCTGTCCATCCCCACCCCTCCTGGCCATGTGGCCAGGGATCCAGTCACCCATCGCCCGGCCTCCTCCCGTCCTCACGGGGCCTTGACGCTGAGAGGTGGCCCCGCGCACCTGTGCTGGCCCCGCCCACTCGCCCCGCCCACTCGCCCGCGTGCGGCCTGAGCAAACTCTCCCTCCCTTACTGTTTCGGCCTGTCTGATCCGGTATAAATTCCCCTCACCGGAACAAGATTTGGAATGGAAAAGAAAAACAAAATAAAATTCAAGGTTTCACCTACGTCCAGGCCCTCACACTATTTCAACCCCCCCCAGGTCCATGGTGAGACGTTTATGGCTTCTCATTGTTTCTCCAGCCGTCTGAATTTCCTTCAGCCCCTATTTACTGCCTGAAAACGTCCCTTTCCTTCTCTCGTTTTAAAGCTTGAGCTAAGCTCTCTCACTCTGTTTTTATTATGTTTCTGTGTTTTCCTTTTCATGGGTTTCTTTAGATTATAGGCGTTGGAGGTGAATTTTAGAAATTTCGTCTTGGTATTTCTGTATACTTGCTATCTTTGAATAGGCAAATACTATTTTTACCAATAAAAAGGTATTTTTTCTTTAAAAAAAAAAGAAAAAGCAAGAAGGACATAACATTCTGAAAATATCCCTAAATCTATTCTTTAACCTGTTGAATGTTTCACCCTAAATTGCAGTAAACTCTATCTAAGAGGGTGGGTAGGGGGCGATTCCAAAGGACACCAAAGCAATGATTTCAAAGACAGTCCCATAAACAGAATCATCATTTTTGAACCTGTTTGCTCAGGTGTGCTCTTCAGAAGAAGAGTCTTTGCTTATCCACGTTTCCCTTTCTAAATTATAGGTTTAGCAATCAGAGCTTTCCCGTGCTATTTAGTTCACTGTGAACACTTAAAATTTTACTAATGGAATGTAAACAGAAATAGGGCTAGTCCCCAGCGGGTCTCCTCCACGGAGAGGATCAGAAGTTGGTTTGTCCCCAGCAACTCATCAGGCTGTTGGTTAGTTCCGTGTGTTGTCTTCTCTGGACGGCAGACCCAACAGTTGTCGTGGGAAGGAACGCCAAGTTGACTTTGACCATTTTGTTGCTTTCCACTTGAAACAACCAAAACTGTCCCACGACCTGGCCATCAGCTGGAAACCCTGTAAGGGTGAGTGAAGGCCTTAAAAGGTCACCCCAGCCCCATTCCCACGTGGAGGTGAGGACCTGCCAGGGTGTTCGGGGTGGGAGGGAAGCCTGCCTAGACTTGGGTTTCTGGGTGCCAAGGACATGGTCCCTGAGGGTGTCTGTCTTTCCTGGGCCCCGTCATGGTCTTGCAAAGCACCAGCCCTGTTGTTTATCTCGTGTATTAAAAACTTGGTCAGTGCTAGTCGGCTGTAGCTAATCCCTTCAGCCTGGAGTCTTTGTTGACGAGAAGATAGGTGTTATCATTGGTCCTGGTTATCTGCCCAGGGTTTTCCACTGAGAAGAGGGCCGGCTGAGGAGCAGGGCCTTATAAGCGTTACCGTGCATCTGCACGTGGACCCGACAGAATAGACACGATGATTCCCGTTCTGTGGGTGAGGAAACCGGGGCTCAGGGCAGCTGCTGCCTGACCGAGTCCGCGTCACCTGGGGGGACAAAGCCAAGCGTCCAGCCCTGCAGCCCCTGCACCCCGCTCTCCGACAGCGCCCCTCCTTCCCAGAAGTTGACACAGCTCCAGGTTCGGGGACGTCTGGGACGTGATGTGACACAGGCAGGAGAAGCCAGAGGAGCCATTTGAACAGAAAGACTGGGCCCATGTGCTCGGTTCTCTAAACTGTAGTCAAGTCCAGCACTTTCCCTGAGACTCACTCGACCTAAATGCACCCACTTCCTTGGGAGCCACACTCAGACCTAAGAAGTGCAGTGCTTTCTGCCTCATACTTTGCAGTTCCTCCTGGAATGTGTATGGGTTTCTGAAAATGTCCAGGTCAGATGGTTGTCTCCAAAAATAAGGAGTTTGTTGATTCAATGACCCTGTGATGAACCCCTCATGTTCTAGGTCTTGTGCAGGAGGAGAGGAAATGAGAGAAGGGAGCAAAGTGCCCGTAGCCTTTTATCTGATCACGGAATTGGGCTCCAGACACACCAGCTTCCAGAACTGGGCGCGAATCCCAAGAGTTCTGGAGTGGAGATGGCGCAGGCTGTCGTACCGAGAGAGAGGGTGGGTTCTGACCGGTTGTCGAAAGGGTGGGAGAGCAGAGGGGCCCCTCGGGGGGCGGAGAGGCATTGCTAGCTGAGCAGGTCGGGGGGACGAGACCTGAGGCGGGTGGCCCTGACATCTGCACAGGACACAGATCTGCTCGGACGAGGAGGACGTCTCCATACTGGCTGCAAGGCGTTTGCAAATGAGTGCAGCCGGTGGTTTGGTTTTTCTTGCATTTTTCCTGCAGGTTCATCCGTTAGGTTGTCTGAGTAGCGTTACCAGCTGGGAGGGTCATGGTCATTGCTGACCAGTCCTAGAGGGATTTGGCCCAGGACTTGGGAGTTTTGTCTCATCACAACAGTGCAGCCCAGTGGAAACTCTGGACGTAGGTGCCCTGATAAAGGCAGCCTGTGGATGAGGATCTCAGGGTGATGGGCAGCGTGGATTGGAAGCGGAGCCTGAAGGCGGGGTCCCCAGGGTGCAGGTCATCCCCATCCCTGTGCCAGGCAGTGGGCAGGAAGCCCTGGCAGGATGTGGGGCAGGGGTGGGGGTGGAGCGCCCTGAGGGGCAAGGCAGCGGCTTCACGCGTGTGCTGGCTGCCATGTGACTGGAAAAGAGTCGGAGAGACAGAACTCAGAGAGATATTGGCCGTGGAAGGCCAGGGGTGGGAGTGAGGCCATGCGGCCAGATGAGAGGACCACTGGCACGTGGGACGGGAGGAGGAGAGCTGGATTAGGGACGGAGCCCAGGAGAATCCTGCAGTCAGGGGGCTCTGACACATCGCTGCTTCCTGAGTCCATGCAGGACACAGGGCTGAATACACGCTGGGGCCGGAAGGCTAGAGGAAGGATCTGGAGCGGGAAGCGGGGTGTAGCAAGAGGAGCCGCTTGGGAGTCGCTCAGCTTAGGTGTGAGGCCTCAGCCAATGCTCGTGGGCTCGGTGTGCAGGGTCAGACTAGCTTCCTCTTCTGTCAGTCTGGAAGGACACCCCCTTCCTGGCGTGAGTGGTCAGGAAATGTCATCATTCTCTTCCCCAGCAAGACACAGAGCCCCCTAACATAGAGGATGGTCTGAGGACAAATATGCACCCCAGAAACGTCTGGGTGTGGCAGAATCTCAAGAGAATCTGGATCTGGTACCTATGTAGGATGTAACCAGCTCTCTAGCAGGAGCATGGCCTTGGGGTTTTGGCTCTGGGGGGGAGGTCCCTGGTCCTCTCCTTTGCCCACTGGCCCACTCGGGGACCCTGTCGCTAGGACGGGGACAGGGTGAGGATGCCCTTCCCTGAAATGCTAGATCTGCAGGTATCGCAAAGGTCACTGCAAACCATACTTACACAAGTTAATAAGAGACTGATGATCTGGCTGTGACCGACAGGCTAATATGATTTAAAGAATATATTAAAAAGTCACATGACTGCACATTTCTAAATTCTCCTAAATACGAATCTGAATGAGTTTACACTGAAATCGTCAGAGTCTTTTTTTGACTTGGAAGTGGACAGCCTTCCTCTCTCCCAGTTTGAAAATCCCAAGTATGTTTTCATCTCTCCTGAAGGTTCCAGCAGTGTGAGAAGTATATAATTATATTCTTTATGATTTACACAACTAAAGGCAAACTGAAGAGTGTGGTTTTGGGGCCTTTCACCTTTTTCCCAGAATGGTCATCAATTGGCACTCTGAATAGGGTTCCGAATCTGAGGCACTCCCAGCATTTTATACAAAAATGTTCGTGACAACTTGGGGAATAAAAATTCCTAGCAAACGAGTTCAATTTGCTCTTGGTTACAAGAATGTATTTCCTGAAATTTAGGAAACTTAACAAGGTTCATTAAATCTGTTTGTATCTGCGCCTTTTTATGAAACAAGAGCCTGAAATGTGGGGTGAAATCTACTAGGGAAACGAAGACAAGGCTGAGTGTCCAGGAGGCATCACTTCTGCCCCCATGGCGAGGCTTCTAGGACCAGCCGGGACTGTGATCAGAGACACGTCAGGTCTGCACCTGTAACACAGCGCCCCAGGTGCCTGGGGAGAAAGGTGGTGTGCCTGAGTTTTCACACTCACCAGACACGTGGACACCATCAGAGTGCAGGGCCCTCGGGTCAGCAGTCCAGAGAGAGCAAGAGACTCTGGGCCACCATGCCCACCGTGCATGTTCACTGCCCGTGCAGACGGCAGCAAGGGGAGGGGGGCACACTTTCCACACCACTCACTGGTCGTCATTTTGTTGTGTGTGGAATTCTTTTTTTTTTTTAGTAAAGATATGTATTCTTTATCTTATCATTTTTAAGTGAAGTACAGTTGATTTACGATATCGTATTTGTTTCAGGTGTACAGCACAGAGATTCGGTTTTTTTTACAGATTATACTCCATTAAAAGTTATGACAAAATAATGGCTATAATTCCCTGCGCTACACAATACATCCTTGTTGCTCATCTATTTTGTTTTATTTTTATTTTTATATTGGAGTAGAGGTGGTTTACAACGTTGTGGTAGTTTCGGGTGTGCAGCGTAGTGAATCAGCTCTACAGATACATACATCTATTCTTTTTCAGATTCTTTCCCCACACGGGTCATTACAGAATATTGAGCAGCGTTCCCTGTGCTCTACACTAGGTCCTTGTTGGTTATCTATTTTATACACAGTGGTGTGTGTCTGCTAATCTTGCAGGGGATTCTGTAGGTAAATGCGCTGTAGCTCTCATGCGTGGTGAGCGTGTGTGCAGCTGCGGTAACATTCACGCGGTCCAGTGCCTCTCCAGCATTGTAAGGGAGAGAGCACAGCTCCCAGAGCCCCTTCCGGCAGGGAGAGTGTGTGTCTGGAGTACTGACTCTATGCGTCAATTACATATGGTCTCAGATTCACCTGTGTCCCTGCTCACCACCAAGAGGATAAACTCCAGAGCTTCCTGGAAGCCTCAGCCTCCTCCCTGGTGACCTAATGATAGTTCCTGCCTTGAAGGATCTCGTGGGGACAAAAGGCAGCTTGTGGAAAGAGCTTGTAAGTCCCTGGTGTTTACAGAGCTCCTGGTGAATGCCTTCCCTGAGGCACTGGACCGACCAGAGTAAAATGGGACGAGATGGGACAAGACGGGACGGGGCAGGATAAGGTGAGTTTTCACGGTTCCCTGCTGTGCATCATTTCCCCACAGGGAGTGAGGAGCTCTCCTTTTCCTGAACTCAGAAGTAGGTACCTGCAGGAACGTGTATGGTACCCGAGCAAGAGTGAATTCTTATCAGTTCAGCTTTCCTCGGGGAAAGCACAACTTTATAGCTACAGCTGTTCTGTTTTTTAAACTTTTTGTAATTTGAAGGGAATCAAATCTTTAGGACAACAACTTTCAACTTCATTTGAATTACACTAAGCAAAGAACTGATGCTCTTGAGAAATGATTAACATTCAGTGTCCGACGATGTGCTGTAATATTATTTATATTCAAAGGTAATGGGCGAAATGGAAAGCATTCTGACAGAATTCCATACTTTAAGGCTTATGCTCTGATCACCCAGGATCTGTGCAAGTGTACATCTTCTCCTGGCGAGGCAGCTTTTAGATGAATGCTATTCATCATCACGCATGGCCTGTAGCTGAAGGGGCACCAGGAAGTTCACTTTCAAATCACGTCACTCCCAAGCCCTCTACCAGCAATCTCAGCCGTATCTCAGGGAATTGGGGCAGTGACATCATTTAATCAGGGAACTTTATATTACGTCATGTGTTGTGATGTTCCTGATTTTAAAAGGTAATGCTTACCTTTCAAAACATCTTGACCTTTTCTCCCTTATCTGAGATGGTAGCACCCCCATAACACAGAGCTACTGAGGTACCAAAAGTCGATACAAAGGGTTAGAACTCAGTGAAGACGATAGAATTGCAAAGGTCACTGTGAAGTCAGCATCCCATGGTTGACTGTCTGCAGACCATGGAGCACAGGTGCACCCAGGTGGACCACCTGATGACAGCTCTGCTGGGTGGGACACAGGTGGTGACTGTTAGATTCGGATGCTGAAGGAACAAAAGGAATAGAGGAAGACTAAGGGTTTGTTAAGAAATAATTAAGGTAGTGACTTCAAGGAATAGCTTTGGAAGTGTCTACCAAACTGTTTCCCCATTATCCCAGTATTTTACTAAATTTTTCATGAGGAAAAGAAAGGGAGGGTCTGTGGTCAGATAAGTTTGGAAAACACTGGTCTAAGCAAACTTCAGTAGGTCTGTTTCCTGCAGGAAACTCTGCTAATTCAGTAGTTCAGCAACACGTTTAATTTAGCAGCTACTCTGTATGCATAACTCAGACAGTTACTGGGGGTCACTCCAGCAGAGAAAACTCTGTGTGTGTGTGTGTGTGTGTGTGTGTGTGTGTGTGAGAGAGAGAGAGAGAGAGAGAGATGTGCGGTATCTATTAAGTTTCAAGATACAGGCACACACTGAAAAGCTATGACCTACAAAACCAAACAAACTTGGCGATTTGAGGTGGTGATAGTATTCATGAGGGCAGCTGATAAGGAATACCCACAGAAATTGGTAGCTCGTTTTGACGTAGAAAACACGAATTTCTCCCCACTCAGTGTGTTGCATGAACATTTTCTAATTTTCTGTGAACACTTTCTAAGAAAAAGCTGAAGGAAGAACATTTGCAATGCAGTCAGACGCTTTGCTGTGATGCTGAGATCTTGGACCTGTTTATACCAACTCCCCAAAAGGGTTTCTCAGCAGAGAAAGTTCTAGAATGTTCTAGGTTGTGGCCCCTAAGATGTTCAACACACCAGACGTTGCTCTGCAGTGCCTGTGTGATATAGTGCCATGAGCTCAGACCTCTGGGAAGTGGGGTCCTCTTTCTGAGTAAGCACTGTGTTACGGTGTCAGCCCTCTGTCTGAGGGCTAACAGTACCAGATTAGTAACTAAATAATGGTTTTGAGTAATATTACTTTCCTTTTAAAAAATAATGCTTTCTTTTAAACTCTTACTCTGTCTCTCAGATGGTGTTACAGCCCAGCTTTCTTTTTGCCTTCTCTATTGCAGTTGCTTATGGGGCTGACGGCTTTAGGGATTTTCATGCAATAATTCCCAATTCTTTCTCTCGTAAGTATACACTTTGCTTCTAGAAAATGGTAACGTGTATTCATTTCATACTCAGTTTCCATAGTGTAAATGTTGTGAATGCATCTTTTTTCATCACCTTCCTTCATACTTGAAAAAATGAGATAAACTAAATATCAATCACGCTGTTTATTAAACATCTATCATCGAGAACATCTCTTACACACTGAGGTATGTATGCCTGGTTTTAGACTGTTGGATATACTATGGAGCATGCTTTTTGTGGTGGCAATGCAGTAATAGTAAGGGTAGAAGTAACAATAGTATCAACAGAATTGTTACCCTACTAATGCTGTTAAACGGCTTTGTTACGAATGTTACGACTATCTCCTCTTTGTTGAGTATGACGATAAAGGCCAGACTTTCTGTCACCGTTAAATAACCCATCATACTTTCAAGATACTTTTTACAGTTTTGTAGGATGGAGAAGGATACATACTGTCCTTCTGTTGCTCTGAAGTATTAATTTCAGAACCGAGAGGAGAAAAATTGCAGGGCTTCAAGGCCGTTAGTCCGTGGTCCTCGCTTCCTGAGCAGACACACTGAGTGCTTTTGCGTGCGGGACGCTCCTGATCTGAGCTGTCAAACCAAACACAGATGTTAATTTCATTTTTCTTTTTTATGTATTGAGAGATGATGAATGATAAATATATTGGGGCAACATCCCTGAAGGAGTATTTTAAGGAGTGGAAAGTGCTTTTTAAAAATGTCCAGAGAGCTGAATATTCAAAGTGGTACAAGTTGGTTGCCCCCTTAGGACTTAAGTCTTCAGAGCCTGTATTAGTAAATTATCTAATATTAAAGCAACATCAGAAGACAGGCCATGCTTGTTAATACTGTAACAATTATTAATACAGGCTGTAATCTAAAAGGTGTCAGTAGCCGTTAAAGATAGGTTTCTGACATCCTGGCTATCAAAAACTCTTTGGTACCTAAAGGGTTTAGCAGTAGCAACCTAAGGATATCCCTTTTCTCATAACCTACATTGACTGCTTTTCCAGTATAGAGAACGGACTTGAGGACACGGGGAGGGGGAAGGGTAAGCTGGGACAAAGTGAGAGAGTGGCATGGACATATATACACTACCAAATGTAAAATAGATAGCTAGTGGGAAGCAGCCACGTAGCACAGGGAGATCAGCTCAGTGCTTTGTGACCACCTAGGGGGTGGGATAAGGAGGGTGGGAGGGAGACGCAAGAGGGAAGAGATATGGGGATGTATGTATACATATAGCTGATTCACTTTGTTATACAGCAGAAACTAACACACCATTGTAACGCAATTATACCCCTATAAAGATGTTAAAAAAAGTAATAGAGATCTTTCTCTTACTAATGTTCCTTTGAATTAACTTTAACAGCCTGACATTTATTTCTGTGAGATCTATACGCATATATGTATAAATGTGTATATGTGCGTATATATGTGTATGTGTGCTGGTATGATTATATAAAATGTTATACTAGGACAGATAACTAATGTAATTTCGAGATGAACAATCCCATTGTTGAAATATTAAGAAGTTAAAAGCACTTAAGAGTAAGATAATGCATTCTAAGATGTGTTTTCATTAAATCTGAGGAAGGTTTAGGCTCGAGCATATTGTAATATTGGAGCAGATCCTTTGGTGAAGACTTCCGTATGTAAAAAATTGCTGCCTATACAATACTTGGAGATACTGTAAGATAGATGATACATGTTTCAATACACTGCCTGTCTATATATTTATACAGTTGGGTTCACAGGGTATTAGTATCTCTTTCTCTCCTCCTTCCCCACCCCCTCCCACGTACCCAAGTTGTAACTAAATGGCTGTTGACCTTGATGAAGTCTCCACCCAAAGAGCAACCCAACTGTTCTGGGCCAACATCACCACCTAGTGGTCATAGTGGAAAATTGTCCTCCTCACTCATCTCTTTTTTTCCTTCTTGAAAATTAAAAACATGAACTGTTTGACACCCTCTATCTCAGTTTGTGTCCCTTGTTACCTGAGGAAAATGTAAATATGCTTGTAACTCATTCTTTTTTTCATAATCTTCCTCTTTTGTCTCTCCCTGATTTCATTCCATTTAAAACCTTAAACATCAAATAAGGATAAACATATTCCTAATCATGCATCTTTGCAAGGGAAAAAAACCCCCTGCATTTTAAATGATATCAGTTATAATAAATGGTTTCAATAACCTTAAAAATGCTTGAGAGTTTCCATAAATCCTTTAGAGGCAGTGCAAAAACTTCTACACATCTTCTCTGCATCTAAAATTTTCGTTTAATTACCCTCATTCAAGATATCTCTTAAATATTTTTATTCCATTTGATTTTTACTAGTCGTCAGTTGCAGGAATATTTCTGTCTCCTGTTTCTTCATTTAAAATATTGAGCATTTTGAGCTTACCTGGCTTAAACTCATAGTGACAGCTTGGGGATATCTTTTCAATGGAAAAATGCTGTCTGAGTACCATTTACGTCACCAGGAAATATAAAGACACATTCGAAAGGAAGAAGAAGATGAAGGGGAAACAGAACCCCTTTGTGAGGTGGGGCTGCCAGTGTGCATTATTCCTGTGCGTTAAACGGATTTGATCATTCATGAGGCCGTACGATGCTTGGCAGGAGACCCAGGCCCCGATGACCCCGAGTTCCCTGGATTCTCTCATTGCTAAACTTGTCTAAGTGCTAAGGTTCAGGGGTCCAGGGTCAACTGGATCTGCCCTGTTACTAAACACATAGAAGGCCTCTGAAATACATAACAACGAAACTTTCATTTTCCCGAATTTTCAATTGCATGTGGGAAGGAAAGTGCCTTTTGGCTCAGGATTTGAAGGCATCCACTCTTCAGGCAGCCACATTTATTAAATAATGACATTGGGGTCCCATCCATTAGCTCCCGGGGGTCAGTGGAAAGGCTGCAAGGTTAGGCCTGAGCCAGAGTGTTCTGGGGTCAAGAAACACAGAAGTCTCCATTTCATGTTCTATATTTAATCACTTCCATTCAGCACCTTACTGAGTTTGACATTTTTCTAAGTGGTGGGAGGATGGAGTTAGAAGGTATTTGTAAGTATAATCCCTGTATTCAAGGAGAGTATAACATTTCACAGAAGCAATACTGCAGCTAAGCAGTTTGGGGTCCAAGGAAACGGAGCCGATGAAGTGGTTTAGGAATTCAGAGGAGGGGAGGGACACAGAGACAGCCTCTGGGGGGTGGACCCCAGTACACTAAATGCAGGTTAGGGAGGACTGACCATTTCCTGGAATTGATGACAGGCGGGTCTGAAGAAAGAAAAGGACGGGGCTGGTCCTGTGGCGTTCTCAAGAGAACGGATGCAGGAACCCTGCTTGTCGCTTTGGGTGGGCTCCGGGGTGTTTGCATGTGAACCTGCAGGAGACGGACAGCTTGAATACACTCCCAGCACCTGTTCCCAGTCTCCTCCTTCACTGGTTGGAGCAAAGGCTGGTGCCGCTGACTCTCGGCGGGTGGAGTTCACAATCACGGGCCCGCCAGCACTCAGACCCGAGGGCCTTCCCGCACCAGCGCCCGCCCCTCCGGCGCCTTGACCGGGAGCCTGGCAGCCAGAGCCTGCCTACTGCCCTCTGCCCTCGGGCTGCTCAGAGACCTCCCAGGGCGGGTGCCCCCCGTGGAGGGACCTCCGACGCCCCCTTTGCCGCTCCTCCTGCTTCCCCTCGTTCGGGAGCTCAGGGTGGGTGGCGGCATCTCTGCTCTCAGCCGGAGGCTTGTGTCTCTGAGCCGAGCATGTCCAGGCCCCTCGATGTCCCCTAGGAATGGGCTTCAGCGTCCCCCGACTTCCTTCCTTCTGACCCTCTCTGGGCTACACTCCCCCCATTTAAAGGAGGCGTCCGGCCTGGCTGGCTCAGGGGACTCTAGATGTCAATAACAGAGACCCCCCAAGACCGCAGCCTCTGCTGTCCTTTGCTCAGGCCACGTCACTAATCAAGCTCATCATCGCCTAAAACCCCCGCAGCCATTTTCACATTTACCGAAGTGGTGAAGCCAAGACAGCCCTGTCCGAGCTTGTGTTTCTGAAATGTGTATTCTACCTTCAGTGATGGATGTCTGTTAGATTTTGACCTTTGAGATCTGGTCTGTGTTTGCCATGTCTTAAGACAGTTCCGTGGCCTGATTTCCATCATCTACGACAATAATACGCATGTCGCCTGTATTCGCCTCCCCGTCAGATGAGAGGCCCCGTTTTCACAGACGCAGGGGTGGGGGGCATCTCTGCCCCTCTTCCACGCAACCAGCACCCAGCCTGCATTTGTCCACAAAGAGATGGGAACCTTCCCCCAGCACTGAGAGAAAATACACACGTGCTTGAATCTGCTGAGCCCATGCTGACGTGTTGCCCTCTGGTTCTCGCCTCCACTCCCAGCCCCCTCAGGCCCCCTTTCTCCCCTCTTACTTGCCACAGGTCTTTCCTGTCCCAGTCTGGCCTCAAATTCACCGCCAGAGCTCTGGCACGCTTCCAGCTCTGCATCCCCGGCATCTGGCCTCCGTCTCTTGTGACTCAGTGCGTCTACCACTTGCTTACCTGGAGCGCTCTGTCCAGTTCCCATTGTTTACGCTGCCTTGACCTTGCCACTGTGATCCAGGGACCCCCAGTCTGAGGGTCTGCCTACCTTTTTTCCGAAAACCAGAACATCACAGGATACTCAATTTTCTTCTTCAAGTTTGGTCTCTTCTGGCACCAAACGCATCTACCTAAAATCGTACGAGGGGACCCACAGTGATCGGAGGGTGATTTAAAATAAGCTCTCTCCAGCCTCTGGTTTTTGGCTCTGTGAACAGCATGCTCAGAGAAGCTGTCACATGGCAGCCGTCCCTCCTTCATGAACTGCTGTCAGATGAGTGACTGGTGTCAAGGCTTCTGGCTCGAGGGCGTCTGTGACATTTAAGGTGACATCCGTCCCTCAGTTTTCACTCCCGCTGTCCTCATCCCGTTCACTCCTGACGCGCTTTACCTGCTCTGCCAGCAGGCTGCCCGCGGGACCGGGACGTGTGTCCTGATGGCGGAAACCTCAGGTCGCCCGAAGCTCCCCTGCTGTCCTGCTCCTCGCCAGGAAGGGCCCGCACTTCATCATCGGCACAAGCCACAGGGCCACCAGAGGGTCACACAAACACCTGTCTTCTTAATGCAGAACAGGTGGGAGTCTGGGGCAGGTGTTAATAAGTCCTATACTGAGGTGTGTTTTGGAGAAAGCAAGAGTCAGTTCCATCGAGCGGGTTGCCTCTAAACTTATGACCTGGAGCTGAGTGCAGGAAGATCGGCGAAGGGAATTATGCCGACGCTTGTTCATCTGCATGGTTCCCTTCCTCCGTCCACAGGGTCCTTGGCCTGCGCCCTGGGTCCCAGCTCCGGGCGCTGGAGAACCTGCCACACCTACAGTCATTTGCCCCGCTGTGCTCTGAACTGGCCCCATCTCATTTTCAAAAGCCATGAGACAGATGATTAAAAATAACCCTGGTGAAGGAGTGCAGAGGGCTTTGAGCATTCCGCAGCAGAACCCAGTGGGCAGGGAGGCCCTAGTGAGTTAGCTTTGAGAACGTGATTCCAGAGGGCTCAGGGGTGAAGCACCTTCACGTGATGGCACAGCTACCCTCCTTACCTGTCTCGTCTCCTGAGCTCGCCATGTCGGTAGGACTTGGTTCCCTGTCTCCAGCGGCTGGGAGAGGTCAGCAGGAGGCCACTGAGATGCAGGATGGTCCCAAATCCCTGCTCTCGGGACAGTCTTCTGTGATGCAAGGATGTGATGGCAAGAGATATCCCCTCACTTCTGGGGTCTCCAAGTCCACAGTGGGGGCGTGGCCCGCGTCCCAGCTCATTTGTTCCGTCTGCTTATTTGTCTGCAAGTCTTCTCTCCAAAGATCTGATGGGCAACCTGGGCGGTGTGGCGGTTAGGAGCGTGGGCGCTGGGGCCAGGCTGCCTGCAGTATCTCCCAGCTGTGTGACCTCAGGCAAGTTGCTCAACTTCTCTGTGCCTGGGCGTCTTCAACTGTAAAATAGGATAACAGCACCTCACTTATAGGGCCGTTGTGAGGGTTACCCATTACAGGGCAGTTAAAGTGCCTGGCACACGGTCCAGGTACCGTGAACATTCCTAGGGAGCCCCCTCAAGGGGACAGCTCTATGGGAATGTGCTTTCATTTGCCAGGCCAGTCACTGGCCTAAGTTCACTTTACATCTCTTTACCCACTAAATCCTCTCAAAGCCCCTGCTGGGCTAGTGTGGATAGTTCCCGTTTTTACAGATGAGGATTGCCCAAGATCTCAGAGTTTATAAAGAGTGGAGCTGCGGTTCCAGACCAGGAATTTTGATTCCAGAGTCTGAGCTCTGGACTTCCAAAATGTGTTGAGTCAAAGGAACTTGGAGTGTTACTAGCACAGTTTTTCTCAGACTCGAGTGTACGTGGCAATCCCTTGGAGGCTCATGTGAAGAATGCCCAGGGCAGGGCCCACCCCCCAGAGTTTCTGGTTCAGTGGGTTCGGGTGGACCCAAGAGTCTGCTCTTCCAGCAAGTTCTCAGGAGATGCCGGTGCTGCTGGCCCAGGGACCACACTTGGAGAACCACTGATGTACAACGTCGATCAAAGATTTTGTAGCCGTGGTTACTGTCGATCTCGTTGATTATTTTACTCGGCAGAATTTACCTACTTCCTCTTATTCATCTCTAGAGACTGTGAGGAACGTGAGGGCTTTCAGTGTAACTGCAGTTTCTCCCGGTCATTACAATATTGGATTCAGCCATCCATCTTCAGTTGGTGTTTCAGAAGAATGCAAACCAAATGACTATTTTCTTTACCAAGAAAAATACATGAATGGCAGAAATAATGACTAAATGCAGAGCGGACAGTCGTTATTGTACTATTACCAGGAGCCCTTCACCCCCATGCACACACGAGTCTTACTTTCTGAAAAGCTAGTGCAGATCTGTTACGTTCACCATCCAGGCTGGTCAACCCTTCAGCAACTGGAAGAAACCTGAGAAATCATGGCACTACTTTAGGACACAGGTTTTATTTTCATCATGGAATAAAAAGGGTTTAGAGTGATCACGTGCCGAAGAAACAAACAAACAAAACTCTTTCAGGAATCTTTGGTCAGCAATCTGAGCACGTGTTTGCTGAGTTTTGTCTGCACGTTTATTAATACATGAACGAAGGAAAGGTAGCTTATGCTTATCCTTATGCTTAAGGGGACTTTTTCAGGCTAGATAAGCGCTTCTTAGGGTGTTTTGCCAAACAAGGTCCCACACCTGGGGGCGCTACGTGATCAGTACTCACCTTCTGGCGTGAGGGGTCTGCTGGCTCACAGGGTGTCGGACTTGGCCTCAGGTCACTCCAGAGGGGCCCAGGCTGTCACAGCGGACCCGGTGACCTTACCCTGCATAGAGGTCCCCCCACACACACCCAGTCTAAAGCGAGAATTTATAAATTCCATGCGTTTTCACCATCTGCCCTTCGGACCTACAGAGAGGGCAGACAAGGGTCCCAAACCCGTGATGCTTGCCGCCATGTATCACAGCCCCCTGTGGGCCGGTGGGTCCAGAGCCCGGGCCACTGTCCCCTGGTGTCAGCCGCCCGGAACCTGTGTTTAGAAGGTGCCGCTCCCGCCGGGTTGTCTCTGCTGCTGTGCTCTTCTGTTCTGTTTTTGCGATGACACTGAGCGGCCCCCTGTGTTGTATTGTCTCTTTCAGCTGGTAATGTTAAAGTAGAGACTCAGAGTGATGAAGAGAATGGGCGTGCCTGTGAAGTGAATGGGGAAGAGTGTGCGGAGGACTTACGGATGCTCGATGCCTCCGGAGAGAAAATGAATGGCTCCCACGGTGTCCAAGGCAGCAAAGCTTTGTCAGGAGCTGGGGGCATTCGACTTCCTAACGGCAAACTAAAGTGTGATGTCTGTGGGATAATTTGCATCGGCCCCAATGTGCTCATGGTCCACAAAAGAAGCCACACTGGTAAGGCCTGGCGGAGTTCCTCCTTCGGCGGCCCGGAGGGGCCCACGGGGTGTTGCAGAGGACAGGGCCCTTCCCGGCTGAGGGTCCTGAGCGAGGCGTAGCCTCCCCATTCGGGAACAGTATTCAGAAAAGGGCTTCCAAACATGCACCAATTCGATCCTATATATTAAAGCCATAAACAAAAAGGGAAAGGAAACAGGTATGCAAGTTCTGACGAGGGCCTGAGAGCATACTCTCTAAATATTGGCGGTGGGGCTCTCAGGTAGCTCACCCTTAAAAAAACGAGACAAAGCAAGATAAGAGGAGACTGATACACTGAAATCTACTCCTCCAGTTTTCCACTGAGAAACCATGAGTCAACTATGCAGGTTGGGGTATCCAAACTGACAAGGCTTGATTTTTAGAAACATTCGTTGAATGATAGAATAGCAGCAAAATTTAGTCTTTCAGAAAGAGTTCTGTTTGCAGATGGCTTATCCTCCAGCAGGTGACACTCCCACCAAGACGGTTTGGTTGCCACTAGTTTCTATCTCAAACTGGTAAAGAATTTAATACCCAAACCCCTGTCCTAGTGGATGGGGCAATGGAGGCTTTGGCAGTAGAAAACAGTATTCTGTGTCCAGAAATGAAGGGATGCAGACAATCTTGTGTCTGACGGCTGCACCCAGGCTCCTGACATGTTCTCACATTGGGGGCTGGAGGAATAGGGTCTCCGTTCTGCCCCGTCCACATCCCCCAGGGTGCACAGTCCTGGTGGGTGACCAGTCACGGGTGTCCCCACCAGGGCTGTCACCACAAATGGCACTAGACAGTCTTCAAAATAAAATGTTAACAGGTCACATCTTACCTAAACTGCATGCGTAAGGTGTGTTCTGAATTGAACAGAAACTTTACCCTTCTGCCCGAAAGGTGGAAACAACACAATAAATGTGCCAACTCCAGTGGTCACTGAAAGTTTGGACATAAAACATACCCTGCCCTGGTAGGTGGCATCTTAGGTCATCATAAAGCCAGCGTCTGCCCCTGTTCTCCACAAGAGGAGAAAAACGAGCCGACAAAAGCAGACTGAGGAGGTAGAGTGGGTTTTGTAAGCTGGCTCAAGGAAGTCAGGAAGAAGATCGCAGCCTCCTGTGATTCTCCCCAGGGGCCCAACTCTTATCTGATGATCAAAACTGAAGCAGGAACTCAGAAAATTCATGGAGCAAAACAGCTGGGTTGTCAGGAAATGCGGACCTTTGTGGAGTTGTCATTTTTGTATTTGAATCAGGCAGTTCCCAAAATAATTTCTGTTTGTCATACATCTGGAAAACCGTAAAATATGTTTATTTTCAATCAACATTCATTTTCGGTAAAAACTTAACTTCTACAATTTAGCAAACGTTGCGTTTCCTAATGTGCCTCTTAATCCTCCAATTATCCAGTGAAATGTCCCCGCCACATCCAGCCCCAAGGGAAGCTCGCAGGCGAATAGTCAGGCTCCCCGCTTTGTAATGAGGTGGAAATTAACGTGAAGGTAGGTTACGTGGTGAGAGACCCTTCACAGGATACACCGGGACCCATATGAATTCATTCCTGATGGAGGAATAGACCTCGCAAATGAATTACTTTCCTGCTAATTCATGTAAAACCTGACTATACGGTGAAAGTTCTCTTCAATAAATATTTGATAACTGAATGAAATGCTGGCATACTAAATGGCCAAAATATAATGACTGCCTGCCTTGATAAAAAGAATAATTGCATTTAATGAATAAACCCACCAAGTATGGATATGCAGAGTAGACTGGCTGTTTGCTGCCCACAAATAGTGGCTACGGGCCAAGTAGGTGCCAACAGGTGGAGTCTTTCGCTTACAGAACAAGTTCATTCCAGAAAGAGGGACATAGAGACCATCAGTTTTATGGTTCCTGCCTTGACTTTTATTTAAAAAAAAAAAAAAATGAAACAAGGAACTCCTGATTTGCTTTCATAATGCTTTTCCACTTTGCATAAATATAGTCATAGGTCAATATAGAAATAGTTTGGCCAAACTAGGTTTGAATAAAGAGACATGCTAGAAGGTTTCCACTTTCCTGGAATCGGAGTGGAATGTATCAGAAAGACATGCTTTGCTAATCACCGACCCTGTCCTGAATTCTCTAACACGTCAAGTCCCCGTAAATCACTGGGGTGTCCTGTGAAAACGCAGACTCTGGTCCAGACCCAGAGGACACTGGGAGCTGGAGCAGGGACCCAGAGCATCCTTAGGTGGTGGGACGTGCAGTTGATAGTGGGCCGGAAACAGTGCCATTTCAGGGGGCCCTTCGTCGGGGAGCCTGGGCTCCACCTAATGTCCCCCCAGAAGCCAGGACTGGGGTTTCCTTCTGGAGGACTGCAGCTGTCCGGGGCAATCTCCCACATCACCACCTCCGAGAGGGGCCAGGGCTGCCCTTGTATGAGTGGTCCATTGATGCCACCATTTCACTTCCCCAGTTTTGCTGCTCAGTTTCATTTTTTTAAACTCAAGCGTCATAGTAACACTTTCCCGCCAACCTCTGAGGGCTCACGGGAGAGTCAGAGGGAGGGTAGTGGTAGAGGGACGTGCAGTAATCTGATTCTAAATGATGGGATTTTTAACAGGAAGCGTCAAGAAGAGTGTCTGAATTATGGTTAATCTGTCCGGCCCTGTGCCCACTCTGTTCCCAGCTATAAGGCGAAAAGGCGGAGTCACCGTGCTTTATAAACACGGCATCGCACTGGGTACTGCTCCAAGGCACAGCTGCAATAAGCCCAAGCGAAACCTTGTAGCTCAGTGTATTTTTTAATTCACTTTCTTCTGATATAGGGTCAGAAATTTCATGATGTGGGCACCCGTGGAAACTTTCTTTTTTGCCCAACTAAGTTATGAAAAGGAGCTCAGACATTTCTTATAGGGAGTCTCTGAAATGACAGATTATAGAGTTACTGGGATTAAAAACTAAATTTTGAATTAATGATATGAAAGCCCTCATCCCAATTAAATAAAAGGGAATACAGCCTTGGAGGAACTTGGTCTAAGTTGGCTATCATCAGCCGTATACGTGCGGGGGCCAAGCGCTCACCAGCAGAAGTACACAGGTATCGTGGGCTGTCTCCTGTCGGCTAGCTCCGGGGCCCTGATCCCTTTCCTGCTAACACCTCCAAAGGGAAACCACCTTGAGTTGAACTCTGTGTTGTCACTTCAGGGAACGCTGTCTTCCAGGCCCCAGGCCCTGTGATACATATTCATGCCAGCACAGCAATCAGAAACAAATAGATTTCCAGGAAAGCTTGCCAGCAGGGTTAAGACACCAGGCCCAGCAGGATACACGAGAGCCGATGACTCAAATCAGAAGACAGATTGCACTCTCAAAGACACGGCCCCTGTCTTTCCTGCCTGCCCTGTTCTGCAGAAGGGACGCATGGCTGTGCGGATCTGTCCTTTCTCGCTCTGCTGATTGGCTGCCCTGCACAGACGCTGGCTGGACGGCGGGGTCCAAGCCAGTGTTCCCTCCGGCCCGTCCGACCTCAGGAGGAGCCCCGCAAGCACCTCATCAGCACGGAGGGGACGCTTCACAATGTGTGGGGTCACACTGAGGCACGCTGGTCACCAAGAGTGGCCCACATCCTTGTCACGAGCATTTTCAGAACAGAGAGCCTGAGGGTCCCCCTGCCAGAGCTAGTGGGTGGAAGCTTTTCCTCTGCGAGGTCGCCCTGGACTCTTCTTCCTTCTTTTGTCTGCTTAGAGTTAAGGACAGCAGCCACACACGTGTGTGTGTGCATGTGTGTGTGTGTGTGTGTGTGTGTGTGTGTGTGAAGGCTCAGAAGTGTTTCTAGTAGGTAATTAACAATCTCTATTGGACGCTCCTTGGGGCTCCCTGGCTATCAGCTATTTTAGTCTCATCCAGTGTGGCCTCCTAACTCAGAGATTTAGGTAGTTAGTTACTTTTATAATCACCTTCCCACCTGCTGGGCTTCCTCTGCTCAGCCAAGTCCAATCTAGATCTAGATTTGGGAAGATTCTGAATATATTCTGGTTAGTGTCAAGATTCCAAATGGTCTATAATTGAATATCACTGTAAATTAGTTTCAATGTTTCCAGTAGCACATCTGTCCTGCCCACTTAAAATTAAGAATGATGATAATCATGAAATTCAGAGGCCAATATAGACTTTTAAATTTAATCTGGTGTAGATTTTAAGAGTACCAGATATGCTTCTACTTAATCGCTTTTGCTAAGTGCTGTCTTGTTCACCAAAATCATGTGAGCCTATTGGGAAAATTGACTGTACATTTTAACACATTCTTCTTTCTGAAGAAAAAATTGTTAATAGGAAGTGCATTTTCATGGTATCTCAACACCAGATATTGTGGTCATACAGAGCTCTTCTTTAAAAAAAAAGGGAAAAAAAGCATTTGTTTTTAAAAGAGCTTTAATGCTTACTTAAACATGACAAATATATCCCTCTTTTAATTGAGAGTTAAATAAAAATGTTCACTGATTTTAGATTCTGAGACCTATGACTACTCAATAGCATATTTCTTGAGTACAGATGCCTGTTTATTCCTTTGTTGGATTCAGAGTTTGGGGACATGAGCTGACACACAGCAGAGGGTCCAGTGGTTTTTTTGTTGTTTTTGTTTTTGTCACCACTCCAGCAGTGCCACCCCTGAAAGAATTCCTAATGACAACTAAATTGCACCTCTTAGAATATTTGTACTGAAAATATAACTGTCTTCTATGAATATGGATAGATCAATACTAGCTTCCAGGTTGTAGGATTGTGAGGAAAGTAAAAAGCCAGAAACCTCAGTGCAGGTCAGATTTTGAGGCAGCACCACGGGGAGATTCGGGACTTTTCTTTGGACGGTGCAGACCTTCCCTCCAGTTTCTCAACTTCTCATTTTATTCAGTCTTTCTCTTTCTCTCTCTCTCTCTCTCCCACCCTCACACTCTGTCTGTCTCTTTCCTGATTTGCCTGCATAGGGACAGACAGGTAATGGAGAAGAAATTGAAAGGGAAAATACAGGGAAAATGTAAATGAAAAGAAGTTATTATAACTGTTATAATGAAGTGCCTTTCATTTAAATATAAGAATGTAACGCTGAAATGAACTTGTGATCCTGAAATGCATTTTTAATGAGTTTCCTTTTTATTTTGCTGCTTCAGTGGCATATTTTAAAGACCCTTTGAAAAAAGCCACATTAAAAGCCCCACCAAATGCCACAACACGCAAAATTGGATATTGGTTTATTCCAAAACTGCTGATCAGGAAGAGTGGCTCTTCATCACAAAATGTTGCAGTCACTTTATTTAAATGAGTTTGAATTTGCATTGTGATGTGCCATTCTGATTTAGGGGAAAAAAATTAGATTTTCAGATCAAATTGACCCAAGCAGTGAAGCGTTAAGGAACTGGCAGGTTGAGTCTGAAAGCCTCATGTTCTATCAAACCTGCAGCCGGTGGAAGTCACCGGGCCCGCGGGAAACAACTTTCTCGCCACGTCCTCGCCTCGTCCCAGCGCTGAGTCCCACTCTCACCGGCTCCCATCTCGTCCCCGCAGGAGAGCGGCCTTTCCAGTGCAACCAGTGTGGGGCCTCCTTCACGCAGAAGGGCAACCTGCTCCGGCACATCAAGCTTCACTCGGGCGAGAAGCCCTTCAAGTGCCACCTCTGCAACTACGCATGTCGCCGGCGGGACGCCCTCACCGGCCACCTGAGGACGCACTCTGGTAGGTCCTCCGGGCGCAGGCGGGGCTTGGCTTGGGGACTGCCTGGCATCCTCTCAGGGATGCCCTGCTCCCAGGACACCGCTCCCTCGGGCATCGGCTGCACCTGACGGAGACAGCAGTGCCCTCCCCCATGTGCTCTGATTTCCCAACGGACCGGAGGAAATGGGTGGGGAAACAACGCACACATGTGTGCGCACACACACACACGCATGCACACGTGTCATCTTAGGTAGAGTATTTCAAAAGAGGCCTCCTCGTTCCCTGGTGTCAGGTAAGTGGGTTTCTCTTTTAAAGGATTTTGCCAGCTCGTGCTTGTCCTGAGTGTGCTGCTAACGACCCCAGGTTTCCAGATACGTCTCTCAGTGTTGACTGTTAAGTCACCCTCGCTACTGTTTCACGCCGAGCGTTTCGGGAGTCATCATGGGGCCACTTTTCTTTGAAAAGGTGGTAGATAAGGTGATTCTGTCCTGATTGGTGTTGCCTGTTCCCTGGGGGCGCGCTCCCGACTGGTCCCAAGTGCAACGGTCACGCCAGAGGCCAGCTGAGGCCTCCGTGGGAGAGGCCAGTTTGGGGCTGTTGCGAGATTTTAGTAAATGCATCCTGAGTAATCAGGGTCTCAGCAAGGTCATGGTAAGCGAGAATGTCCCACAATATTCGAAGCGCTCCAGCCTGAGAGCACAGATCCACCTCTGAGTAGACTGGATCTTCTGCCCCCGGAGAAGCTGCCTTGGTGTTTCGTGATCCAGTGGCCCCGTAATCTTCCAGGTCAGAGGAAGACGGGGTGGGGCCTGTGTGCTGTGCCAGCACGCCAGCCCGCAGGGGCATCTGACATCACGCCCTTCCCAGCCCCGAGAGCAGGAGGTGATGGGCCCTCACCCCTGCCCTCAGGGAGCTCACTGTCCGGACTGTCCAGACCTGCGGTGGGAGAGGAAGAGGCTGTAGACCAGCTCCCCCCGACGCCCCCAGGACAGCAGCACGAGGCGCCTCCACCAGAGGAGGGGCTGTGTGTCCTTGGGGAAGGTTGGCTTGTGCTCAGGCCACTCTCCCCCAGATGTGACGGGTGGAGTTGGTGCCAGGGTTGGGGCCGCTTCCTCGTCACACATTTACCGATCACCCTGGGGAGGAGATGGCGGACCCCCAGCGTGTGCCGGGTACCGTGGTGCGAGCCTCTGAGGGGACAGCGGGAGCGCAGGGAGGGGACAGTCAGCCTCGGGTGGGAGGTGTCCATCCAGGAGGAGGCAGGGCTTGGGTCCAGCCACAGGGCGAGTCTCTAGGCTCACCTTCGGGAAAGTTCCCAGTGAACGTGTGGCCCTGGAAAGGGAGGTGCTGGGCATTTACAAGTGTTGTGGGGAGGCGGTCCTCCTCTGGTGGGTGGTGCCTGCAGGGAGTCAGCGGAAGGCCACAGGGACAGTGGGGGGTGGGTCCCGGCAGCTCTGGTTCTCAGATGCTCGGCCCGCCCATCTCCCCTCGTTCTGACCTCCTTCCTGACCGTCAGCCTGGAGGAGGCTCCCAAATGCTCTTAGAAAACTGGGATGGTGTGGGAAAGCTTCTCAAAATCTTCCGAGAGGAGCCACACGAAGCCAAGGAGTGGCTTCTCCACAAGGAGAGGTCAGCGGGGGTGACTGTGGGGCCTGGGCCCTGCTGAGGGCTGGGGCGGACTTTGCTGCAGGGGCCAGGAAGACAGGCAGCTCCCCCAAAGCGGGATAATGACACCGTGACAGTGAGCATTCGCAGATGCTTACACGTGTGGATAATAAGAAGCACGTGTGTCGTCCCCCCAGCGGTGGAGGTTTGCAGCGTCTCTGCAGGCTTCAGATGTGACAGTGACACCGTCTGTGTGCAGAGCCTACCAGGGGGTCTAGGGCAGAGACACTTCACAGGTGGCCTTCATGTGGAGTCAAGGTGACATCACCACAGTTAGCAGTAACGCTGCGTTAGAGTTGTAGGGTGCACAATATCCCCTTTGGTGGAAAACACAGAGGCTCAGCCTTTGCTTGACACCAACCATACTGTGGTCATCCCTGGGCCACTGTGATTGGCAACAGAAGTCTCTCCTGCGTGTCAGTTCTATGGTGAAGTTAGAAATATCGAGTGCAGTATTTTAGCTTATTCTGGCTCCACGCCTGCTTTTTTCATTTGAGTCATGATGGTATCCTGCTCCAAGTATGGCTGATTATATACAACAGTGGTAGACTTTGGACAGTTTATTTCTATTAGGGATTCACTGCACGGTTTGTTTCCATTAGGGATCCACCGATGAGCGAGTAGACAAAACTGTAGTGAGAAAACCATCATTGATCCAGGGCTGCTGGTGATTCTGCCATCGGAAAGGGCCAAAGACACACAACTCCTGCAAAAAAAAGAAAAAAAAAAAACAGTGACTTAGGTTCTACAAGATGATTTCACTAGAATGAAATGAGGACTTCAGCCTTTGTCTGCAAATCCAGATATGGTCACGTTCTAGTCCATTGTGAAATGGCCACACCCCCATTCCGCTAAAAACCACCATCAACCTGGTAGCTTTCCCTGGCAACCAGTGGTGGCCTGAGATTCCAGCTATAGGATTTGTCCCATACTGATAAGAGGGGCTTGGGTAGTCTGGAAGGGTGAGGAAGGGTCCCCCTCCCTTCTTCTCTGCTTTCTTTGGAAATTGCAAGCTTGGCTAGAGACCTTCTTTCCTGCAGAATAGTGGACTACACTTCAAGATATACTTTCGCTCAGTTGCTTTCATGAACTTCTTATGTTCCAGAGTTAAAATCAATCATATATTCAGACAGAAATGGGTATTCAGACACCAGGCTATATGTATGGAAATTTGCTAAAGCTGTAGCTTTTCCAGAAAAAGACATTGAGTGGGTTATCTATATGCTATTAGTTTCTAAAGGCCATACTCAATAAAACGTGCAGTTTTAGGCAACATTGTGTATGTCAATGTTGTTTCTCTGATGTTAGGGATACCACACTTTCTCCAGATAAAAAAAGATCCCTTTTTCCCTCTAGTAAATGTTCCAGAAGTCAAATTTTGGTTTTCATCTTAGTCTTCTTAAACCATAGCTTCTGTTCACCTAAGGAAGAGATTTAACCAATACAAGATTTGGTTAAGCCGTTTCAGCAAACTTTCCTATTTGGATGGCGTTGATTTTGACATAATACTCTCAAATATGTGAAATCTAACAATATGAGAAGGAACTAAAATGTTCTGGCTTTAGGATGGAAATTTGTAGTGTATAAATAATAGAAGATCCTTTATCCATTTTATCTCCTAAAATGCTATTAAAATCTTTAAACTTAGGCATGATATGAACTTGTGCTAGTCTTCTTTTCCTAAAATACCACTCAATAAAATTCAGGAAGAACTAAACTCTGTATAGAAGTGCACTGCTCAATAGAGTAGCCACGAGCCATATTTTAATTTTAATTAGTTAAACAGAATTCAAACTTCTGTTCTTAGTGGCGCGAGCCATACTTCGAATGCTCAGTAGACACGTGTGGCTGGTGGCTGCCATATTGGACAGAACAGGTGGAGAACATTTCCTTCTTCATAGTAAATTCTGTTGGACAGGGCTGATCTAGAAGCCATGCCATCCCTAAAGGTCTTTGGGGAGAAAACAGAGCTTTTCCAGGTTAGAACAAGAAAATACACTTTGGAAACAAAATGCTCATTTCATTAAAGTCTATTTATCCACTGTGGTGTCTTAGAGACCTCAAGGTATTTGTTTCACACTAGTCTAGGAGTTGAATTCACTTTCGTTGCATTAGACCTGGCGCCACTGTCTCTCCGGACCTGGCCCATGGTGTGGCCATGGAGAAGAGGCCAACTTTGGAGCTGAGTCTGTATATTATCCAGCCAGCTCGGGCCTTCCTCACATCTCTGCCCTGTTGTCAGGCATCCCTGTTATAACACTGCAGTGGCTGGTTTCCTCCAGTTAAAGTTCAGACTTTGTGATTTAAGTAGAAGAGAATTTGTTAGGCAGTGAACAAGTTAAAATGAAAAAAAGGTGATAGGAGTTCTTGATACAATCAGGAAACCCCTAGGCATTCACGTCTTTAAATTCAGTCAACTCGACGGAGCCCTTAATGCTTTTAGCCCTCAAGAGCAGAGGGTTTTTTTGCCTTTTCGGTAAAGAGTGTATTGCATGCCTTCCCATGACACGTATGGCCGCTATTTAATCGGGGTCTTGAACTCCATTGTGTCTCCTGCAGTTGGTAAACCTCACAAATGTGGATATTGTGGCCGAAGCTATAAACAGCGAAGCTCTTTAGAGGAACACAAAGAGCGCTGCCACAACTACTTGCAAAGCATGGGCCTTCCAGGCACACTGTACCCAGGTAAGCGCCGAGGGCACAGGCTGCCTGGCCTTGGCTCCCCCTCCTTCCCCAGCTGGGGGGAAGGAGGGCCCCCTGCCCGCTGGGATGCAGCTGGACCAGAGCACAGGCCCGGGAGCCACCACGGCTGGGATGGAGGGACGTTTTTGGCCGCTGAACTCTCACTAGGAGTACCCTGTGCTTCCCAGCTTTCCAAGACCTCCTCTTACCAGGGAGCACGTGACCTTGAAACCCCTTCCTCTCGAAATCTGGGGAAGCTTCTAAGATCGTAGTGACCCTTGAAAGTCTGGGGTTTTTTCTTTCTGGTTTTTGGTGTTTTGTTTTGTTTTTTTTAACCTGGAGTATCGATTGCTTCTTTGTGCTTAGTCATCAAAATAAGATGTGAAATCTGGTTTTAAAAATGATTTTTTCATGAAGTGGATCAAATAAGAGCTTTCAGGCAGTGTTTTCATTCATCAGTGTCAGCACCTGCCTGGAACGTGGGATGATTGGAAGACCCTGACTGTCTGTAGTCTTACAGCTGTCATAGGTTTCAAGGGAAGCTTGCTTTTTTTCCTCATGTGCTCTGATGCTTCGCTGTGTATGGCATCTCGAGATAACATTTGGCTCTGATCTGAGATAATGTAAAGTGAAAGATGTAAACAGAGAGAGTGTGGACCCATTTAGTCCTAAGATGCAAAGTGATTCCCTTTGGTGATCAGGTGGTTTGGGATCCTTCATGATGGCTTTCTGTCCTGTACTCAGATGAGACGGCTTCTCGTGAGGAGTTAGTGCTGGTTGAGGGTCCATAAAAGCCAGTGCAAGTCCTGCAAGGCTACACCGGGTCTCGGGCAGGCAGTGGGTGGGGGTCTCGCCGTTCTGGGCTCGTTGACCTGTACCCTCTGTGCATTTCTCATCACCCGTCCCTCCCGGGCCCCGCAGGACCAGCCCCCATGAGCACTCAGATGGACCCTTAAGCAGGCTCTCCCCTCTCCATCCCCTTAGGTTGGAGCCATTCTTTGGGCTTAGGTACAGACAAAGCCTAGCTTATGAGATGTAGCAAAGATTTAATTTTTCTGAATATGATTTTATTTAGGAAAAGGCTTTTTGGTCATCTGTCATAATTTCCTGATGTCTTTGTGGAAAACATGAGGTTCCCTTGAGCCTTAGGTGCACAGATTGTGTTACAAGCTTAGAGAGAAATGCATCAAATGGCAGAAGAGTCAGTGGTCTGGGAGCTCCGGGCTCATGGCCCCTCACTGTGCTGTCTCTGAGGGTCTCAGGAGGCCCCATGGCCTGGCAGAGAGGAAACCCAGCTTGAGGTGCTGTAGGCACCCTGGACAGGCCACGGGCCCAGCTTTACAGAGAAGGATGGACACATTGGGAAGCATATTAGCTTGATAGATCAAAAATACTACCAGTGCAATTGAATTCTACGGATTTTATGGGTACCCCTCCTATAAATCAGGGTGTGGGCTGTTACGTTTGCCCATTTAATAAGAAACCCACATTTCCAAGGCTAAAAAATTACATTTACCAGCAATAATAACCAATTTGAAATATATTTTTTCAAAGTGGCATTCATCATGAAACAATGAAGGCATAAAATGCTTAGAAATAATCTTAGTAGGTCATGTGCAGTCCGTGATGAAGAAAGCTAGCAAACAATATTGGGGCCAGAAAACATGGAGGAGTCACAGGGAGAGAGGCCTGGACACTGCACGTGTGTCCTCTGGGATCACGGCATGGTTTTAGCATGAAATTGGTGTGTCAATCTTATTGGAATGTCATAAAGTGTATCTGGAAAAGTAAATGAGGGAAACGGCATTTTTTAAAAAGAAGAGTAATGTCTAATGCTGTATTCAAATATAGCTGTCATCTGAACCTCTTTGAAGAATAGACAGACAAATCAATAGTAGAAATGGATAAACCTTCCAGAGACCCTGTGATCAATCAGCCTGTCCCATCTGAAAAAGGAAGAAGCACAGAACTGTGGGATTTCAATGGACTTTTCAGAATCGGTGTGGGAAGAATTGATGAGCCATTTGGAAGACAATCAGTTTGCATTTTTAGCTTCTTATAGCTTAGGAGAAATTGCAGGGGGATGAAAGAGCGATATTTCCAAAAATCCAACCATAAAAACTAGAACACGGATGGTTATGCAGGATACAAAGCTGTGTCTTCAATTATGGAAAGAAAGGGATGACATAGAAAAGCACAGGTTGGCTAGAAACACTTCCTAGATCGACATTCACCTCCACAATTTCTAGATTTCCTACAGTGCATGTTTTTTGATTTTCTGGTTTGCTGCGTTCAGGGTCCAGGAGCTCTGAGTTCATTCCCACGTTGCCAGGATTGGCTGCAGCATCTTTGTGGCCAGGTTTCTCCTGCACCTCTGTTCACTGTGGCAGAGTCCGACCCTTAGATCATTTCTAGCTGAGAGTTCTTTGACTCTCAGGAGGGCTGCTGTCAGGATTGAGTTAGTGGATTGGGGTGTATTTGAAAAGTTAAGAGGACTTGTCAAAGGGACACAATTACTTAATCACAGTTCAGCTTCTAGGGACAGTGGTGGCGCTTATTCCCTGGTCTTGGGGGATAAGGCAGGTGTCATTAGCAGGCGGCTCTGGTCAGCGTCCATCTGGCTGGCAGCGTTGCTAGGAAGATTAGAAATAATCTCCGTGAAGATCCTGGCTCTTGTAGGCGCTTAACACATGTCATATTTAACACTGGATGATGAGACTGAATCCTTTCACCGTAAGTATTTCTAAACTGGTCTTTCTAACTGTCTTTGACTTTAGTCATTAAAGAAGAAACTAATCACAGTGAAATGGCAGAAGACCTGTGCAAGATGGGATCGGAGCGCTCGCTCGTGCTGGACAGACTAGCAAGTAACGTCGCCAAACGTAAGAGCTCTATGCCTCAGAAATTTGTTGGTAAGAGTTAAATGTTTCCTGTCTCTTAAAAGAACAACCACGCGGGTGCTTTAGATGGTGATTAGTTGAGGGTAGAAGAAAGGAAAACATAGCTCATTTTTTAAAAAGCAAACATTGGCAAGCTTAACATTTCTCAGATATCTCAGAATGGTTTTCCAATAGGCTTCTTAAAAATAACAGATCTTCTCCCAGGAGTTGTCCTTAGAGGTGGTTCTGCAGCGTCTGGGGCGCTCGGTGAGATCTGCCTGTGGACGCTCTGTGTCCATTGGGGGTGGCCTGTCAGTGAGCACAGGGCAGGGGGCGCATGGCCCGGAGAGCAGCCTCTCTGAGCCTCAGGTGCTCATTTTTCAGAGGAAGCTCATAATACTCCCCACATGGGCTACTTTGAAGGCTAAAAGGGCAGAATTGCAGGGCAACTGGCCTGCCAGGTGCCCAGCAAGGAGATACCTTTGACTCTCTACCTGTGCCAGGTGCTTTAAGGGTGGGGCAGCCCTTTCCCTAGGAGGTTGTCGTCCAGTGTAGCCATCATCCAGCCCAGACACTGGAAGTTCAAGAAGGATGACACCTGGGCAGGCGGGAGGGAGGAAGGGCTCTGGGCTGGGGACCCAGCCTCAGGGTGTCAGTTCACAGCCACACTGTCACCTTGGCAAAATTAGTCAGACTCTCCAGCCTTGGTTCCACTCTTTGCGTATCTCACAGGGTTTTATGAACATAGATTAACACCAAGGAAGTGAGAACATTTAGAAGCCCTCAATGTGAAGATGATATCATGAACATAATGTAGAAAGAGGAACATAGAGGAGAGGGTCACGTCCAGGGAAGAGGACTGGGGGGGGAGGGTCATGTCCAGGGAAGAGGATTGGGAGGGGAGGGTCACGTCCAGGGAGGAGGATCATGGGGGGGAGGGTCATGACTAGGGAAGAGGACCAGGGAGGGAGGGTCACGTCCAGGGAAGAGGACCAGGGAGGGAGGGTCACGTCCAAGGAAGAGGACCAGGGAGGGAGGGTCACGTCCAGGGAAGAGGACCAGGGAGGGAAGGTCGTGTCCAGGGAAGAGGACCAGGGAGGGAGGGTCATGTCCAGGGAGGACTACCAGGGGGGAGGGTCACATCCAGGGAAGAGGATCAGTAAAAGCTTGTGAAGCTGACAGTGACCTGTCACTGAGAGGGAGGAAGAGGATTTCAACACATCTTTGACAGTGGAAGAATGGAGGAGGGTTCTAGGCAGATGGATACAAATACAGAGAAATGGTGATGCTGGTTGGGGGCTGGAGGGTGACGTGTGGACACGTCCGACAAGCAGGGCGCATCCCGGGTTGACTCACGGACCCTCAGGGAAGCCTTAACAGTAAAGCCTGAGTCAGCTCTGGCCACAGGTGAATGGCCTTGGAATGCCAAGGTGAGAAATGTAGCCTCAATGCAGTAGGGAGAAGAAAGCATTGGCGTGTTTTTGATTGGAACCACATCTTGGAAAATAGAGAGCTCGAGTGCCAAAGATTGACTGGAAATGCGAGGACGGTGGGGCTGTGGTGGAAGGAGGGAGGTATGGAGGCTGTGCCTGGACTGGGGGATGGAAATCATGAGTCATGGTGACACATGTGCCATTGACAGGTTCTGGGAAAAGATAGAGTCTGGGTTTGATCTGCTCGTTTTCAAGGACTTTCTGAGTGACGTCCCGTGGGAGCCTGGGAAACGTGTGTTGGGAGAGGGCGTGGGTCCAGCACGGGGTTAGTGGTCAGTGAGACCTGGGGCAGCTGCTGTCCTGCAGGAGGAGGGCAGGACCAACAGGAGGCCAAGTTCTTGGGCTCCATCCTCTCTCTGACACTTAAAACAGGCTCCATTTTGATCGGGTTTTAAGTAGAGGCTTGTCATAGGCTGGGGGTTGGGAGGGGTGGGGGGAGGAAGGATTCAGTTAAAAAACACTTTTGCAAACCACCCGCTGGAGACGCGGTCTGGGGAGTCGCCCACACAAACCTGAGCCTTTAGACTGTTGCGCGGGGGAGGCCTCATGTTTCCTGAGCAGAGGGGGGGTGACGTGACGCGGAGGACTGACTGCTGGGGGTGAGATTTCAGGTAGCACCGGGTGGAGGTGAGCCTGGGGTCCCTCGGCTCCTCCCTGGAGGCCTCATGTGGAGGGGTCTTGGGGGCGGTGACCAGGAGAGATGGAGCAGCAAGTGTGCCCGAGAACTGTTGACAGTCACGGGCCCTGGGGAGCTGGGTACCACTTCCTCCTTCAGGTGAGGAAAGTGAGGGATGCCAAGGGCTTTATAAATGGGCGTTTCAGCCCCTGCAGCTTACGGAGACTTCAAATAACTATCTGTGAAACTCCGCAGTAGCCATCGCAGGTGAGACCACAATTTAGGTGTTGTATTGAGATTTAGATGCTTTTGCATTAAAATAAATAAATAAATAAATAAACAAACAAAACCAGAACCCCTCTGTCTGATCAAGCAAAGCTAAGGTAAAAAGAAGTCCCTGGGGAGAGGTGGACAGCACAGGAGAAGTGGCAGGGTCCGGGGGGGAACGACAGTAGACAGTAGGACAAGGATGGCAGAGTGGAGATTGGAAAAAAGGGCTCAGAACTGGCTGTGTGTTCTGTCAGGTGTTTCCCCAAGAGTTTGGTGATTGGCAATTTATTTCTAAAATAATGCCTTTTCTGGCCCCCAGGTGACTACCTTACCCTCATGTCAACTTGATGGGGTTTTCATCAACCACTCCTAACTTGTGGTTTCTCCATCTCTAAAATTAAAAAGGAGATGGACCTCTAACCTCTAGAAGTGGTCTATCTTGTACATAAATTCAGAAAGAGTGTGTAGGAATGCAGCTGTTACCGTACAAGCTGGCAGGGTATTGGTGGGGTTGAAAGAGCTCCGAGTTTGCACTCAAGAGAGCCTCAGACCCAGCCCTTCTACTACTATTTCTATTTATTTAGAGTGATCTCTTAATTGATTGAACTTTACATGCCACTCTTTTCAAGAAGCTTCTGTAGGTATTCTGTTTTCATAATTGTTTTGTGTTTGAGGAGGTCTGCCTGCTGCCTTTCTACTTGAAGAGCATGCTGACGAGTATGTGATGTTGGTCGCTCATTTTTTTCCCCTGAGAACTTTTTAGATCTTGCCATCATGACTGAAGGCAAGATTTCCATTTTCTCTCTGAATGCCTGAAGTGTTTTTTCTTTAACCTAAAAGTTAAATACCCTAGCTGGGATATGTCTTGGTGTTTTTGCATTCTGAATAAAAATTTCCTGACATTTTAATCTGGGGATTCCCTTCTTTTCTCTTTTATTTCTTGGAAATACTCTTTTTTATAAATATACATTTTGTTTCATCTGCTGTGATCTCTATTCAGAGATACCAGGTGTCCTTATGTTAGAGAGTTTGTCTTCCATATCTGTTAGCATTTCTCTAAGTTTATTTTTTTGGCTTTTTCACATTTATTCACTGTTATTATCTTGTGTTTTTCCACTGTGTCAGTAATTCCATTTTTAGTGGTTTATGTTCTATTACTTGATGTTTCTAATCCATGTATTAATTCTGTAATAATACTATTTGGACCTCATTTTGTTTCCTGAGATCTAAAATCTCTGTTTTCATCTTATTCTGTTGTTTTAGCCTGCCATGTTTCAGTATCTTTTTTAATTGAATCCGTGTCACAAAGCAATTATGAGACATTACTTCTCTTCCTTGAATTAAGCTTTTCCCTAGGATGGGCTTAGTGGTCTGTGTTTTACTTCCTTTCTTCCCTTGTCTTGCTAGAAAATATCTTTACAGTAACCATGACCTTTTCTTTTCATCTTGCTTATTCAGCTTGGGCTGATAGAGTTTGATTGACATGTCTACATTCTTCCTATTGTATCTGAGATTTTTTTTTTTTTTTTCCTGTGAGAGCTATTGACTTTTCTCAATCCTGAAAGAATGCCAAGGATGGGGTTGGGGGAGTTCAGGTGAGGCAAAGTGCAGTCTTTGTTAAAAGAGCTCCTCTCTGCCCTCTCTCCCTCATTCTGAGACCTGGTTAAATGCCCTAAACCAGTTATCACTGTACTGTACCTGGTTGGGGAGTATTTCCCACAGGGGGCTGCCCTGGTCCTTTGGGTTGTTTCCTCCCAGTGTACAGCATTGAGGACTTAACTCCTGTCTCCCTTCCAGAGAACCAGCCTCACTGCTCACTTGGCCAGGGTCACCTGGTCTCATTAGCAGAGGTTTTAACTGCTTTTTGATCAGAAGTGGAAAAAGACACCTATTTGAATTGATTCTCTATGGATATGAGGATATTAGGGAAAATGCTGAAGATTTTGTTGATTCATACTTAAGGTTTTTGTAAGTGAGATCAACAGCCAAGCTTTGCCATGTATCTCATGCCAGAATTTTCTTTCCTTGGTCCTTGATTTTTTATAAACATGTATTTCATTAGACTATGTACCTTTCTTTAGCATATTGCCAAAGTGAATGTTGTGGGATTTTCTCACTTTGTGGAATATTAGGGAAGAGAAATTCTGTGGGTGGTTTCAATATGCCACGTGAGTCTGAAATATATGTTGGGGTTTTTTTTTCCTACATCCTTTTGTTGTTGATTCCCAGTTTTAAAAACAACAGATTTCAATGGTTGCTTAGGAAACCACAGAACCATGACTTTGGGAGAAACAGGATGATTAGGTGGGAAAGCACCATTTTTGGTGGAGCTGTAAGCACTTTTATATGTATCAGAATTGTCCGTGAAGTCCACTCCCCTCCCCTCCCTGCTGGGGTTTGGTGGAGGGATAGACTGAGATACCAGCCAGAAGGGACTCCTTCTCCTCTGAGGTTAATGTAACCAGACACTTGGCACCTCGACACAAAAAACAGGAAAAAAAAATCACGTAGTTTCTGTAATGCTACTCAATTACTTCTAACCTTAAATGGGGAGAAACACCACTTCTGTGATCCCTGCCACCCAACTTACGTAGAAATTCCATTCTGTTCCAGTTCTGCAGAGGGCGTGGCAGTCCACTGACAAGTTTCTTTGTGTCATCCAAGGGTCACATTGTACTGTTGTCAGGGCATGTGTCACTCCTGACCACCAGCAGATTTGAATGAATGAGAGCCAGACTGCTGTATGATACACATCCCTAACAAAGCAAGAAGTGGGACCTAATGATGTTTTCTAGTATGATGGGGCACACTCCTGGACAGTTATCGAAGGTTACAGACCTTTTTAAGGATTATTAATAAGTCTACGAACTGTGGAGCAGTTTATCCTTTCGTTGCTAAGAACTAGCTGCAGACCGTGATGTCAGGTATCCGTGTGGGAGGTGTGGGGATCCTTGCTGTCACCAGCCTCACCAGCCACCATCAGCTGTAACCTGGACCCTTGGGCAGCCGGAAGGCACTCCTCACCTTTGCCTCCTGCCAGTGACCGAGAAGGGTGCTTCCTTCCTTCAGACCTTTCTGTCTTCCTTCAGACACAGTCTCTGCGGGGTTTACCCAGCCTACTGATCCGCCCAGGGCTCCGGCCACCTTCACCCATCCCTTCAAGGCTCCAGTCTCCCTCTCCTCTCAGTATCCTCTTGCTGCTCCCCCTGTGGGACACACTTCATGGTCTGCAGCTAGCTCTTAGCAACAGAAGGATAAACTGCTCCGTACTTCCTAGACTTATTAATAATCCTTAAAAAAATCTGTGACCATTGATAACTGTCAGGAATATGCCTCATCATACTAGAAAGCGTCATGAGGTCCCCGTAGCAAGCCTTCCTTTTCTTTCATGCAACTTCTCGGACAGGGATGCACTGCATGTGATCACGTGTTAACGTCTGCCTCCCCCGTGGGCTGCTGAGGATGGGGACCACTGTTACTTGTTCGCCATTCCATCCCTCCTGTCTGCTCCAGGGTGGACGCTTGGTGGAAATGTGTTGCGAGAAGGAAGGAAACAGAGCGAGGGGCGAAACGTAAACAATTCAGACCTGCCTGTGGATGGCCTCTCGTCCTGTGACTTATTAACTAATTAACCACCGCTGAAAGTCAAGTGAATCAATAGCCCTGACAATGAGGGCAGACAGTTCATTAATGAATTTGCTAATGAAGCCATGGTTTCCTACTGAGCTTAGAACCAGTATATCGAGAAGGTGTATCTTCAAGTATATTCATTTTATTTCATTGTGAAAATTTATACTCGAAAGTTAATTACAAGAAGTCAGATCTTTTCTCAAATTTCCCCTTTCCAGGGGAAGCGAGCTCGCCGCCTTCTACAAACCGTGGTATTAGATCTTAAGTTTCTTGAGGCTAAGCTTGCTGACAAGTCCTTGACACCAATTCCTCGGGCATCGTTCATGCTCAGTAATTGTTTGAAAGGACAAGTAAATGTCACCCCTGGGGCCTCCTCGCTTTGCTCCCGGCTCTCCACCACGTGACTCTGCAGCACAGGCTCGGTGCTGTTAAGAGCTGAGAGGCGAGAGTGGAATTGGAGGCCAGGCAGGATGTGGAGGCCGGCCGTCTGATGATGCTTTTCACTCTCACGCAAGTCAGAGCCAGCTTTGTGCTACTGACAAGACTGATACCATTTCACTGTAAAGAATATACAGTTTTCGTATTTTTGATTAAGCCTTATTCTAGAGTATTAAAGATAGGAATTTAAAACATATGAGAGAATATTATTTTAAATAAGTACATTGCATATTGTTGTAATCATATAATTATGTTTTAATTAAATAAATTTGATAAATTAAGCAGCCATGGTAAATTTCTTAGAACAGTATATTGAAAATTCATCATTTAAATATTAATGTTAAATATAAAAACGTTTATAACATCCGGAGTAAAAGACACAAGTGTTGGTTTCCTCCGTTTGAATATATGCTGTTTAAATTGGCACACCATCCTTGGTTGCCCTACTCATTTACTGATCTGTCCAGACAAGTTGGTTTAAACGCCGACCCGGGGCAGAGCCCCGTGCCAGGTGCCCCGCAGGCAGAGATGTGTCAGCTCTCCCCTATGTTGGAGGTGCCCCCGCAGGTGTAGATGTCAGCTCTTGCCGCCGGGTGCGGAGGGAACCCGGGCCTCTCTGACTGTCCCCCGCTTCCCACAGGGGACAAGTGCCTGTCGGACCTGCCCTACGACGGCAGCGCCGGCTACGAGAAGGAGAACGAGATGATGCAGACGCACGTGATGGACCAGGCCATCAACAACGCCATCAGCTACCTGGGGGCCGAGTCGCTGCGCCCCCTGGTGCAGACGCCCCCGGGCAGCTCCGAGGTGGTCCCGGTGCTCAGCCCCATGTACCACCTCCACAAGCCCCACGCCGAGGGCCCCGCGCGCTCCAACCACTCGGCCCAGGACGGCGCCGTGGAGAACCTGCTGCTGCTCTCCAAGGCCAAGTCCGCGTCCTCCGAGCGCGAGGCGTCGCCGAGCAACAGCTGCCAAGACTCCACGGACACCGAAAGCAACACGGAGGAGCAGCGGGGCGGCCTCATCTACCTGACCAACCACTTCAACCCTCACGCGCGCAACGGCCTGTCCATCAAGGAGGAGCACGCGGCCTACGACGTGCTGCGCGCGGCCTCCGAGGGCCCCGCGGACGCGCTGCGCGTGATCGGCACGAGCGGGGAGCCCCTCAAGGTGTACAGGTGCGAACACTGTCGCGTGCTCTTCCTGGACCACGTCATGTACACCATCCACATGGGCTGCCACGGCTTCCGAGATCCCTTCGAGTGTAACATGTGCGGCTACCACAGCCAGGACCGCTACGAGTTCTCGTCCCACATCACACGGGGGGAGCACCGCTTCCACATGAGCTAAAGCACCCCCCGACCCCCGCCCGCGGACCGCGCCCCGCCCCCAGGAAGAGCCTCCAGGACCCGCGCCAGCCCCTGCGCGGGCAGCCGGGATGGACCGACTGCTGTGCTTTGACCTCTAGGTCGTGTTTCGTTTTGTTCTGAGTTGGTTGGCTTTTGAAAACAAGAAGTTTTTCTTGTTAGATGCTGGGTTCCATTCGGAGCCCCCGAAATGCTCCCTTACTAGACAATTCTGTAGACCGCTGGCTGAAGTCCCCTCCCCTGTTGCTTCCTAGAAATTGCTGTCCTCCAAATGATGGGTCATTTTCGGAGAGAATTTTATAAAAACAGGCAGAAGCCCCGGAAGGAATGAGCTGGTTCCGTGCTAAGCACGGGATTCATGCCCCAGATGGGGTTTCCGAGGTGCCAGGAGCCGTGGGCGCAGCCCCTGAGCTGCGGTCGTGAGCTGACCCTGGGGGTGAGGTGCCGCTACAGCAGGGCCGGAAGCTGCGTGCATCCAGGGCAGACAGGCCACAGGTTCTAAACAAAGATATGATTCTAAGTCAAGTTCTGCACGTTGTTGGGGAAAAGTGACCATTGGGCGGAGGGAGGGAGGGATGGGAGAGCCTTTGGATTCATTCTCGATTTCCAGACCGTGAGATTGCTCAGCCCACAGCTAAGCCTTCCGAGGCCTGTTGGTACATGGGATGAACTCCTATTCCCCTGGGGCACCTGGGACTACTGTCCTCCTATTCCCCTGGGGCACCTGGGACTACTGTCCTCTGCTCCCTCATACCGGTACTTTTAAGGCCCCCCCCCAAAATCTATCACTACATTTTTAACACCAGTCCTGAAATTTGAACCTTAATTCCTTTTGAAACGTTCAGATAATAAAATCCCCCAGAAACCAAAATTTTATTCTAAATTCCACACTCATTTCTTTGGTTCTGTACTCCTTCCCTGCTGGGTTCTACCAATGACCAGAAGGCTATTTTCCCTGCAGAAGGCCCGTCCTAGACCTCATTTAATGTTTTGTTTGCAGCCCCAGGCCTGGATTTCTTACCGTCAGTACATTTCTTACCCTGCTCGCTGTGTATATTATTCTCATTTTAAAATCCGTAAAAGAAGGATTCAGAATGACCCTTCATTTTTAGTTCAAGGAAGTTTGACAGGTGAAGTCCGGGAGATGCTGCTTACACACAACACCTATTTGTTTGAAACTAAACTCTCCAACCATCTGAAACTCTCTCCTGTAAGGACAGAGCTGCACCCTGCATCCACGTAGGCAGGACGCACCCGTCTGACTGGGGACCATCTCGTGACCAGAACTCGAGGTCCAACAGGACAGAGGCAGGTGGCCCCAGAGGTGCTCTGTGAAGCTCCACGAAGGTGTCCATGGGTTCTAATCCCAACCAGGAAGGTAATGCTATCATTAAGGACACCCATCTCAACCATCTAGCAGGAAGGGCGTACAGTTTCAAATGTCTCCAGTGTTTGTCATCGCCAAAAATGTCCAAGGTGACCATGAAGAAACAGGAAAAATTGTGCACAAGCACCTCTGCATTTCCTCTAAATCCTGAGTTCTTGGGCTCAGCTCTCTTGACATTTGGGGCTGGATACTCTGTTGCAGGGGATTCCCCTGGGCATCATAGGCTAACAGAATCCCTGGTCACTACCCGATAGATGCCCGTAAGACCCCGAGTTGACTACCAGAAATGTTCCCTGGGGAACAAGAGTTGCCCCTAGTGAAGAACACTGCTCTAAACGAATTCTAAACCAGTCAAGGGTCTGGAGGCCTTCCAAAGGGTCTGGAAGGGCCTTCAAGGGTCTGGAGGCCCTGCAAGAATGTTCCCCGTCAGCAGTCTGGAGCCTGACTCCTGTTCCTTTGGATTCATGATAAATTCTATCAACGAATTATCCCTCTTCAGTCTTCAGAAACATACCCTCTCAGGTGCATTTGAGTTTTCTGGAGAGGATGGCGTCCCAGCATCCTTGAGGCGTGGGGTTCTTTGCTTACAGAACCGCATGACATCTTGAACCTGAACGTAGACAAAGCTGTAATAATTTGGGCAGTGACACACTGATGCGCTGGGTGAGGGGGCAGAGGGAGACTCTGGGCTGTGGGCAGTGTTAGTTCCATCTGCAGATACAGAGACAGATCCACCTCATCCCCAAGAACATATGTATTCAAGGTGAGAGACTGCTTAGATGTCCAGTTTGTAGGCCAAGTTCACCTGCCCTGTTCTTTCCCATCCAGCCCCACAGGGTCCATTGGCTGAACGGAGTTATTTTTCCCTGTGACTTCAAACAGAGCTGGACCCACCACTGTAAATAGTGGCTACAGGAGTTCTTTTCTCCAGGGCTTTCCCCTCCCTCTCTCTGCCTTTTATAGCCAATATAACTGTTTATTTACACACCTTTTGTTGTGGTTTTCTATTGTAACACCATTTTTCTTTCAAACTATTGTATTTAAAGTAAGGTTTCATATAATGTCAACGAATAATTAAATTATGTTTGAAAAGCGGCCATGTTCTGTACCGAAAGCTGTTAACGTTTTCCTCCTAGCTGGTAAAAGTAGGATTTTGCATGATCTCACTCCCTTTTGTTCTGTGGTTTGTTCTGCTGTTTGATGGTGTGAGTGTGTGTCTCGGGGACCGTCATGGACGCACTAGGTTTCGTGCACTCTCGTTGCATTGCAAATAAATATCAACCAAAGGAGGGGCACCAGTAGCAGGAGGATTCGTTGATCACAAGGAGAAATCCCTGTTTGGCGTTCCTGCCCCTCCCTGTCACCCAGCTTCCCTCCACGCGAAACACCTGGATGCCTGCTCCTTACCCAGGTCCTCCTGCATCACGTACCTTAAAGCATGGGCTTGTCCTAGTTGAAGTGTCACTAAAAAGAATTGTGTTACCATTGCTTTATTGCCCAAGGGCATGTCCCAGCACCCAGTGCTTCAGATACCCGCACGTTTCACTTCCAATTCAGAATCAACCGCAGAATGAAATCTCAGAATCTTCACTGAGAAAGACAGCTACCTGTTATGGAGATGTGAGTTCTTTTTCTTTCTTTTCTATTTTTGTGCTTTTTTCTTGTTTTGTTTTGATTGTGACTCTTAGAGTGTCATCTTCTTGCCGAAACAAAAGCGAGATGGAATGAACTGCTGTAGACAAGTCATGAAGCAAATGTATTTCTCTCTCTTGCACTTCTTAAGTTCCAGCAATAATGAAGGGTCACCACTACTCAAAACCCAGATCCCGCTCCTTCAGTTCAGTGTGTGTGTGTGTGTATGTGTGTGTGTGTGTGTGTGTGTGTGTTTTACTTTAAAATGAACCAAAATTAGAGTTATTTAAGATATACAGACATCAGAAGAAAAAAAAAAGCACACAGGCTGTTGGTGCCATAGCATTCACTGTGAACCCATGTAACCAGATATGAATATGCAATCTTGTTTCCAATACTTTCTAATATACTTTTTTACAATGTTGTGTGTGATGACTGTTCAGGGTTCAATTTGTTTGTATCTAACGCAGCTTTAGGTGTTCGGCTGCCATTCTGGCAGTTACATGTACAGGATTGTAAATGGGAAAATGCAGTTGTATTTCCAATCTGCCTCTATGACGATGTTAAATTATTTCTGTTTTGCTGTGAACAAGGGGTGTACCCCTGGAGGAATAGAGTATCCTTTTGTACACATTTTGAAATGCTTCCTCTGTAGTGATAGAACAAATAAATGCAACCAATACTCTGTCTGCCCTATCCTGTGAAGCCCACGCTAGTCTGAGAGAAGGTCCTGCAGAGCTGCCGCCGGCTGCAGACCCGCTCCGGGTCGGAGGAGACAGAGGTGGGCTTGGGGGCGGGTTCAATACCAGTTGGGATCATATGTGAGCATCTGCATACGACGTTGCTGCCGGTGCATCAGTTCACTTCAGCAGACTGACACCCTCTGCCCCCCGGGCCCAGCTGTGCTGGACTTAGGGCACTTGTGGGTCTGAGGGTAGGTAGAAGTCGTGAGCAACAAGACATACATCCCTGGCTCTTCGTAGTGCAGTGCTTAATGCCGCGAGCAGCAGGCCCGTGGCCCGGGGAGCCCAGAGGCAGTGACCGACCGCAGTGACCGCCCGGTGGCACTCTCCCTGCAGAGCTGCACACTTAGGGCAGGGGCGCTCCAGCTCTGCCGCAGACCCGCACTGCTGCAGACACTCTCGGTGGTGAAAACCCTCTGGCCCTTTTGGACAACTAGCCAGAGATCCTATGGGTTCAGATCTACTAAACAAGGTGAAGTGACCAAGTTTCCATGGTCCAACGTTTGACCCAAATGGGGCGAAACTTTAATGAAATCCATAGACTGTACTGTTTCACATCAGGCTCTGGCATCAGGGGCTTTTCATAAGTGGTGTTGGCTGAGGCAGCATCCTTCAAAGGAAGCTCCCATGGTGAATGCCTCCTTAGGTTACAGCACTGAAAGAGCGCGTGAGTTCTGAAAGAGCGTGTGGCTTACAGAGACGTGATGACACACCCATTGCCAGATCCATCCCACCGTTTCACAGCTATGTCCTGTCATTCCTCAGTGATCACAGGTCCAAAAAATAAAGAATGCCTGCATTAACTCAGAAGTGACCTAGGCTCAACCTAAGGAGAAAAAGTGACTCAAAAGTGTGGGGTTTGACAGTGAGAGTGAGGACCCTGGGCGAGTTTGTGTACATCTTACAAAGCTTAACGAGTGTGTGCGGAAGGGATCTGAGGAGAGCAGATGCCTGCCCTCCTCTCTCCAGCCTCCCTGGTGCCCGTCAACTGAGCATGGGGGGTGGGGGTGGGGCATCTGTCCTGGATCCCGGGACGTGGTGACGAGTGAGGGTGAGCTTTCAAACACCCACTTCAAGAGCCACTAGCAAGACGAGACTTCATTTCTTGGTTTTCACTACCTTTTATTCTATTTGAGTCCTCCTAAGAATGATTATTCTCAGCATGTCTTTCTGATGCTCTAAACCATCGTTCCCATTAACCTTCCTCCGGGCCCCTGAGAACTTGTGATGAGTCAGTGGTATATCCACTCCATGCGCCCAACCCGGTGGGCCCCGCTCTGGGGAGCCTGACCTGGAGGGTGTCCCCTTCTTGGGGTGACGGTGAGGACCAGAGCGTTTCACCTCCACACCTGGGAGGGAGCGGAGTCAGCCTCGGTCTGCCTGCTTGGCCCCAGGAGGACCGCACCTGATTCCAGGTGGACGCAGCAAGGTTCGAAGAGCCGGTGGCTGGCACGGAGGGCCCGGAAGAAGCTGAGTGGAGGAAGCAAGGTATGGACGCAGCTCTCACACCTGACACTGTTCCCAGCGCACCTGGAACAGCCCGGCGCGTGCTGGACAGCTCCCTCTCTGACGATCCCCCTGGGGCAGCCCTGGAGGTCTCCTGCACGCGGTTTATCATCCCACCCCCACCCCCTGGAAACAGCTGCTCGTCTGCAGTCCAGTTCTAGCCCTGATGAGTGCTGTGCTATATTTTAAATATTAGTGTGAAATCTGGGGAGCTAAACCTCAGAATTCGGGGTTCAGATGCCAAAGATTTCTGATCCCATTTCCAATTAATTGGTCCGATTTGCTATCAAAATAAAACGTCTTGGTGGTTCTGTGACTCCTTGGTGAGGTTGTGCATTCTCATTAAAAGCACGTGCATTCTCAAGGAACAGGATCCCTTGGACACTGCCAGAAGTCTTGTTTTTTTCATATGGCCACCTCTCAACTCCAAACACAGAGCAGAGCTCCAAACAGACATCTAGGAGCTGGGCAATCTGTTGAACATTCGGAAGAAGTTCTCAGACCACTGACACAGGAGTTCAATATTCCTCCAAATCCCAGGGCATCGCTCTGAACCCCGCTGGCCTTTCTCTGCCACCAGAACCCAGAGCAGCAACCCTGGCACAGCTGTTGAGCAGGGGTGGAGCCCGAGTGCTGCCTATGTAGCATCGATCTTCTCTGCCTTTCCCCAGAGAACCCAGGAACGAGGGGGAAATGGATTCCCTTGGCTCCTGGAATAACAATTCTGCCTCACAGCCAGGCTGCCGTCCTCCCATTGGCCTCTTCCATCATTAACCCAAATTCCCAGTTCCTGGCTCAAGGCTGCCTCTGGACTCCCTAAACCACGCCACCTTCCCCAGGCCCCAGGGCTTCCAAAAATCCCCCATGACCCTGGTTCTCAAAGGCAGCTCAGAATCACCTGGCTGGTTCTTTAAAATGCAGTTTCCAGAGACCCACTCCTGACCATTCTGGAGCTGGAGGTCTGCGTGGAGCCCACCCACCAGGTGTGGGACCAGCTCCCCAAGTCCGGATAAGCTGACTCCCCCCAGCCCTCTCCCCGCTCAAGGCAGGTACAGCCTTAACCCTCTCCTCCAGCTCAACCACCCCCCTCTTTTTTGACAGAGGAAGAAAATTAATAATTATTAATAAAAATTAATAATTATTAAAAATTAATAATGTCTCTCTCTTCCCCCTCTTATGTTTGAAACAACTCAGATATAGACAAGAGAGTCAGAGAGTAGGAAGTCAAAACCCTATCCGTGCTACCCATAAAAACCTAGATTAGAGGACACGGCTTCAGTGCAGGGACCACAGCGGGCTTGCAAACCTCAGGCCGACTTGCTCTTCTGGATGCAGGCAGGATTTAAACTCTGGCACACCCTGAAGAGGCTCAGCCCCTACCCTGCAAGAAAGGGGAGGGGGACCAGAGCCCACATCCTGCAGGCAGCAGACCCCAGGAAAGCAGCAGAAAGCAAGCTCAGTTCCTGCAGCCAGACAAGTGTGGAAAGGTAGAGAAGCAGGTGCAGGTGAGCCACTGGAGACAGAGATGAGAGTGATGTAGTGGGAACCAGGGAGAGCGATGGGAGGGCCAGGCAGCAGTCCTGGCAGGAGAGACACGGCTGTAACCTGTACAGCAGCGGGGCTGGAGCAGAGCAGAGAGGGGAGGACATGAATCTCTGCCACTGGAATGCAATCTCCAGGAACAGGGACAATTTTTTGTAATTTACTGTCATATCCTCGGTGTCAAGAAGAGTACCTGGCACATAGTAGGTGCTTGCTATTGTCTGAATGTTTGTGTCCCCCCAGAATTCAGATGCAGAAATCCTATGCCCCCGAAGGTGATGGTATTTGAATGTGGACCTTTGGCGGGTGATGAGGTCATATGGGTGATGCCCTTGTGATGGGATTAGCACCCTTATAAAGAGGCTTCAAGGAGCTCCCTCATCCTTTCGAATGTGAGGACACAGTGAGAAGTCTGCCACCCGGGAGGGGGTCCTCACCCGACCCTGATCTCAGACGTCCAGCTTCCAGAACTGGGGGAAATAAATTGCTGTTGTTTATAAACCATTCAGTCTTTGGCATTTTGTTATAGCAGCTCACAGACTGAGACGGAGGTCAATAAACGTGTGCATAATCATCTACTGAAGATGATTAAAGCGACTGCACATGAAGGAATCATGAGGCATTGACCCCAAGTCTTCAGTCCTATATGAACAGTTAGTAGGGGGGCTGGGCAGAGGGATTGGGGAAGGAAGCTCGGTTTTGTTTAATTGAAGCCATTGGATGACAAGAGTAGGTCAGCTGTGAAGACAGGTCAGAGTTTGAGAGTCATGTGGACAACAGCGAGGAAAGCGGGACGGACACAGGAAGGTGCCTGAGGGGAGAGCCAGGTGGGTGGGTGGGAGACGCTTTGGAACTGCAGAGGGAAGAGGGCGATCGTTCCAGACAGAAGGAAAGCCCACTGAGTCCAGCACCTGGGTCTCCTCTATGAAGGAGAGGCCAAAAAGCAGGTGCAATAAAGCAGCTGAGATGAGGAGGAGGCTGCGTGTCCAGGACTCTGGCAGTGACGTGTGGCAGGTCGGGCAGGTGGGTTCAAGAGGCAAGGATGGGCGGAGGACGGCTGGGACCCGAGATGCTGGCAGAGGGGAAATGGGGACTCCCTGCAGCACGGGCCTCAGGCCTCAGCTGGGACCTGATGCTTCAAAAATGCCAAGTACTGGGCTGAACTTTCCTAAGGAGGAAGGCGAAAACCTCAGTGTGAAGTCCCCTCACTTTTTCTGCTTTCTGGCAAAGCCAAGGACAGGAACAAGGCACCATCCCTGTGCCATGTCTCCTGTGGCCACCCTATTCTGGGGCCCTGGGCACCCGTGGGGAGCCGGCCCCACATCCCTCCCCAACTCAAGCAGCCCGTGCCCCCCTTCCCTGGCAGCGGGGTGCCGCCCCGGCAGAGCAGATGGGCTGTGGGTGCCCGGGGGATCGCAGGACCGGAAGCAGATGCGGCCACCGTGGTCCCCTGTGCACAACTGGGACCCAGCCGCTTGGGGAGGACATTTGCATAAGGATAATTTGGTACCAAAGCTGTCCCCTGAAGTGAACTGCCTGGATCTCGGTACAGTTAACAAATTTCACTTCTTCTTTCCCATGTTTTGTCAAGCCAACTAGATACGACATTCAGTGTGTGAATTGTCCAAAGATGTCTTCTTTCTCCCTGCGTGAGTCAGGCCTCCTCCCTCTCCCCCGCTTACTCCCCCAGGGTCCCCTCCCCGGCTGGCCCACGGCCCCCGCGGGCAACCCAGCAGTGCCCCCTGCCCACCCAGAACCTCGCTCCCTCTCAGAGGGACCCCGTGGCAGGGCCCCAGGTTCCTGGCAGCAGCTCCTCCCGGACACCTCACCCCATCCCCACACCTGCGGCTGCATCATCCCTCCCGCTTCCTGTGGGCAAGGGCAGGCGAGGCCCCACAGCAAGGCGGGCGTGCGGTTTCAGGCCCTCAGTTCGATTCCCCTTTCAGGGCCCTCCTCCCTTTTGGGCACTGCCCTCCACAAAACCCGCCGTGGCTCCCCCTGCCCACACCCAGACCCCACCCCTTAAGGCATCACAATTCCTTTTTTAAGTTGCCTTTGTACCATCTTACAAGAAAGCAATCATATGTGTATATCCACTGCTACAAAAATAAAATAGGCATGGGTATGAGCTCAGGGGTCTGTTGCCATCGCCGAGGGCCTGGAGGTCAGGGAGACGGGTCTGGGGTTCAAGTCCACTCCCTCCAGAATGGCATCCAGCCTGATCAAGACCTGACCCCCGGCATCTCTCCAGGCTCCTTCCAACCTTCAAGGCAGCCTGGTACCCAGGCTCCCTCTCACCACGGGCCCGCTGGCCCTGGGATGCCCCCCAAGCCTTGCCGGCTGCCGAACTAGGTGTGTGACAAGGCTGAACCCTTGTCCCTGGCTAACTTTTGGAGTTTTCTCAAGGCCAGTTCTCTGGGCTCCTGGAGCAGCACGTTTAAGTCTGTGTCAGGGCCCTCACGGTGCCGTGTTAAGTGCCAACCTCCCCCGTCGGACTATGAGTCGGGGGTCTTACCTCATCACCCCCAAACCTCCAATCCAAGCTGGGGTCATGCCCCTGTGGCCCCAGGAGTGGTGTGTGGCATGTAGGATGGACTCTCCTCCCCTGCTCCTGGAAGTCTGTGAAGTCTTATCTCACCCACGATGATGGCCTGGACCCCAGCCCACGGCTCTTCCTTCTGAAGCCCCCTCCCATCTTTCCACTTGCTTCAAGGCCAGCGTCATCTCCCCAGAGAAAGGCAGGAGGCAATGGGACGCAGGGCCCAAGCTCCTGGGGTCTCCAGGAGGGTCCTCTCTCGTGGGTGCTGGTGTTCAGGCCCTGGCAGGGGGGTCTGGTCCAGGGGGCAGGCTGAGCAGCCCTGGGGGGACGCTGCTGTCAGGGAGCAGGAAGGACTGGAGGCAGGGCAGCCAGTTTCCACGGACCACGTGCATCTCAGCTGAGTCAGGAGAGACAGAGGCAGAAAGAGAAGAAACAGAAACACTCGATAAAAACCAGAGACGGCAGAAGGAGTGGAAGACAGTTAAAGTTTTAAAAAAGAAGAGGAACAAGGGCAACAAACAGAGCACAGTAACAAATGTGGTGGATACTAATCCAACTGTATCAATCCTCGTCTTAAATGTCGTTGATCTAAATGCACCAGTGAAAACACAGCGACTGTCAGGGTGGATCCACAGACAAGACCCAACTACACGTCATCCATGAGAAATTCACTTTAAATATAAGACACATAGATTGAAGTGAAGGGATGAAGAAGGACACACCCTGCTAACACCGGTCGGAAGAAAGCAGGAGCAGCCTATATTATGTTCAGACACAGTGGACTTCAGGGCCAGGGAAATTACCAGGGGTAAAGAGGGGCCTTGTGTCATGATAAAGGGGTCAGTTCTCTGGGAGGACATAACAATTCTTAACGTGTACGCACCTAAAAGCAGAGCATCCAAATATGCCGTAGAACCACAAGGAGAAATAGACAAATCCACTCACGGTTGGAGACGTCAACACCCTCCGTCGGAAACAGATAGATCCAGCAGACAGAAAACCAAGAAGGCCGGGGCTGATCGGAAAGACAGAAGGTGTTTGGGTGAAGAAAGGTGTGAAGGAACTTGGGGCAGAGGGACAGGTGAGCACAGGTCTAGAGGCCAGAACATGGCCATGTGTTTGGGGACGGCCATGCCATTGAGTTTGGCCAGAGGGACCCGGAATGCCTTTTGGGGTCTGCAGCCTCCGTGGTGCTGAGGGGCCAGCCCACTGGGGGGTCCAGCAGGAAGTGGGGCATCCACACTGAGCCTGAGAAGGGTCTTCTCAATGCTAAGCAGAGGCTTGGGGAAAGAAGCAGGAAACGAGCCCCCGTCCTGGTCCTGGAACTGCCCAGCTGTCAAGGGACTTTGGAGGAAGGGCGGGAGTGGGGATGGGCAGCAGCTTCAGGTAGTGCAACTAAGGCCAGGGAAGCAGAGAGACTTCTTCAAGGTGACAGAGTCACCCCTGAACCACACTTCCCGACGCCCCTTACGCCCAAACACACAGTCCCTGAATGACTATTTCTCCGGGTCAGACACAGAGGAAAAAGAATAATACTGCAGGGCAATGCGGATAGTAATCCTGAAACAAAGGTGTCGCTATCCCCGTGCCCTAGAGACGATGTGCAAGAGGCTTAGAGGGTCCCCACCTGGCCTGGGGTCCCCCGGCTGGGGGGAGCTGTCACCCCACCACGAGGCCGTGGGGCAGCTCAGACTCCTGGTGACCTGGGCTGGAACTCGTGTACAACAGGATCGTGTTAAACCACCAGAAAGGAGCACAGGTAACAGTGTCTTACCCTGAGGATTACTTGGTCACTGCCACACACTCTGGGTGGTGCACGCCCAGCCCCATGCAGGCTGTGTACTGAGAGATTAAACACAGAGCAGCCGAAAAGGCGCACGGAAACAAAGGCGCGCAGAAACAAAGAGCTATTCTGCTTCTTGCCTGTTTGCTTCGAGAAGCAGGGCATCCTTTTCCACACCTGCAGCATGGAAATGCCAGAACAGAGGATTGATATCCTTCCCCAAAGAGAGGTTTTACGCAGAACGACGCCGTTCCACAAGTTAGCCGCCAGCCACCCCCGGCGATTTAAACTTAAAATCATCAGAACTATATAAATTAGAAAATTCAGCCTGTCCGTTGCAATAGCCTCATCCTAAGTGCTCCATAAGCCACGTGGGGCTTGTGGCTGCCATGCTGGACAGAGCAGATAGGAAGCTCTCCATCGCAGGGGCACCTCTGTCCCAGGGTGCCGAGCAGCCCCTCAGCGTCCAGCGCCTGGAGGGGGACACCTTAACTCCCTCCCCCCAAAAAACCATGGGCTCCCAGCTTGTTCCTGAGGAAGCCTGCCCTGGGGTACCGAATCCTGAAGGCTGCCATCAATATCCAAATTATGCAGCAACTTTCACTTCCCCTTGGGGAACCAGGCCTCCCACTCTGCCGGCAGGGACGCCGCATTTGCCCGAGACCATGTGCCTTTAATAAAGCAGGCTCCCAGGCCCTTCAAGGTGTCTCTGGGGTAGGGCTGCTCTTCCCCGATGCCCCACGGGTATCTCCCAGACTTTCGCCCTGCTTCCCCTGGGTCTGTGCCCCGGCGGCTCCTCCGGTGACCCCCAGTCCCCTCCTGGCAGCGGCGACCTGCTGAGCAGCCGCGGGAGGGTGGGATTTCCAGCAAATAGGGAAGGACTCTGACGCCCTGCTGGTAGATTCTTGCAGGACCATTCTCCTCTCAGGAGAAAAAGAGGAAAAAAAGGCAAATCACTTTCCTCTTGCTTCTGCTTCTCCTCAGTAAACTGCTTGTCTCATTTCCTTTGCAGTTAGAGAAATGTTCCTCGTGAAAGCGATTTCCACACATCCACACGCTGTGCCACCCAGGCCTCCAGGAGGGATTTGCATGGCAGTTTCCTCCCCGGGCCTGGCTCCTCCGTCCCTGGACTTTGGCTAAAGTCCTTGCATCTCTGTTGGAAGACAAACGCCAGCTCGAACCATCCAGCTCTTCCTTTGATGGTGCGTGCTCATCTCCGCTGGACTCCAGGGTGGGACGGGACGCAGCTCTGGGAGCTCTGGAAGGTTTCACCCGAGAACTGGGGGCCTCCCAGGGTGGACCGCGGCCACGTCAGCCAGCAGCAACCTCCCGAAGGCCCAGGCCTCTCTGTGGCCCTGCTGCAGATGGACAAAGTCAAGGCCTCTGTGTGTGCCGGGGGGCTGGGGGGACCCCTTGGTTAGCAACCCACTCTAGCCTGCCTCCTCTGTAACAATCAAGATTGAAAATACTCGTCCTGAGAGCAGAGGGAGGGGTTCAGGGAGACGCTAGATGTCAAGAGAGTACCTGTGCACTGCCCTCCCAGGGAGCCATTCCATGTGTGTGTGTGTGTGTTCAGTGTCTGGGCTGAGGACATGGGGACACTCTGGCAGGCGACAGAGCTGGGAAAGCACAGAGGCTGGAAGGTCGGAAGGAACCGACTGCCCGCCTTCCCCCATCTCCACCGGTTCACACGTCTGCTTGGCCTAGGAAAGAACAGGTCCCTTGGAAGGGACTCGAGGCCCTTTCTGTGTACACAGAAGCCAGCATCAGTAAAGCAATCCAGCTGGAAATCTCCCAGTAACACTATAGGCCAGAGCATTTTTAAAAGCCAATTCAGTAAGCATAGTTTGTTTTTAATTTAAATACAAAAGGGAAGAAGCTCAATATTTGAGTTTTGTGGCAAACTAGCTGAACATTCTCTAACATCTGAGTTGGAATTCCTTAAAATTGTATCAAACTTCAAATGGAAAGACAAATACCATATGATATCGCTTATATGTGGAATCTAATTTAAAAAATGATACCAATGAACTTATTTACAAAACAGAAATGGACTCACAGATCTCAAAATCAAATTGATGGTTACCAAAAGGGAAACGTAGGAGGGGGGGGAAGTGATAACTTAGGAGACTGGGGTTGACACGTACACACACTGCTATGTGTAAAATAGATACCTAATAAGGACCTGCTGTAGAGCACAGGGAGCTCTGCTCAATACTCTGTAACAACTTATATGGGAAAAGAATCTGAAAAAGAATAGATACGTTGTATACCTATAACTGAAGTACTATGCTGTACACCTGAAACTAACACAACATTGTAAATCAACTATACTCCAATAAAAATTTAAAAATAAAATAAAACAAAAATGAGCTCACAAATGAAATTTAAAACAAACAAAAAAAACAGGCAAAGGGCTGGATACAGCCAACTCCAGAGCCCACCCAGAGCCCCAGGGAAAGCGGGAGATGCGCGCCCCCTAGTGGTGAAGGCAGAGAGTGCAGCCGCCAACCCCCTGCTTGCAGGACCGGGTCTCACAGCACCTGCCAGGGGAGAGCGTTTCTGCCCCCTGAGCCCAGCTGGCCACTGCGACAAGGACAAACAGAGCCCTGAGGCAGTGAAGACTGAACTGGTCACTTAGCATGTTAAGGCTGGAAATGTGTTCTCTAAGTATCATTAGCTTATAGTTTGATGTTCAATACCCTTAAAATCTGTTATTCAGAGGTTATGCTCCCTGAAATCAGTTCTGGCATAAACTCTGTCAACACCAAGTGCAGGGACCTCCCCCACCCAGAGGGGGGTCCTCACTCTAGCCCAAAACTCTTCTAACTTGATGGGTGCTCCTATCCGACCCCTACCTGGGATCCCACCTCGACCTCTGTGGAGCTTCCCCCTGGCCTGAGCAAGGGGTCTCGGGAGCTCACCTGCTCAGGAGTGATTCATCTTTCCACTGGCCCTTCACCCAGGGCCTCCGGGTCCCTGGAACCAAGATGCCTGATGTCTGTAGGGAAGGAAAAATTGGCCTCTACCCACGTAAGTTCAGTGGCTGAGTCTGTGAAATAAGCTAACAATAGGTCAACAGGAGAAAAGGCACACAATTTTATTTGGTGTTAAAAGTTTTACGTGGCACAAGGGACTTCATAGAAAGGAGAGAACCACCCCACCTCCCAAGAAACAGTGAGGCTTGGGGGCTGTTGAACCATCCAGACAAAGAAAGATCAATTTAATGAGAAGGGCCAAGACCTAGGAAAGGGAGTCAATGTCCGGGGCTGGCAGTTTGTGGGAAGGCAACGGTACATAAGGGTTGGCTAGTAAGGCTGGTGCAGATACTGTGATATTGTGATTCATAAGAAACACATATATACTTTTGCTCATTCACCTGAATGACCACGCACGTTTCTCATATATGATTGGTCTTCATGCACCATCCCTGGCTCACAGATCCCGAAACCCTTGGGCTGTCCTGAGCGATAAAAGCAATGGGATCAGCTCCAGAAAACCCTTCAGGGAAGGTGACTTTTGGGGTCCCACCTAAGGATGGGGCTGGTTGCCAGGAGAACCAACCATGTGATTAGACAGTTGGAACTTTCAGTCCCACCCCTCTCCCCCCCGATTTCCCAGGAGGAAAGAGGGGCTGGAGGTTGAATCTATCACAATAGCCAACGATTGACTCCATTCTGCCTGTGCCATGAAGCCTCCATAAAATCCCAAGAAAACGGGGTTCAGAGAGCTTCTGGGTTGGTGACCACGTGGAGGCTGAGGGGATGGCAGCACCCAGAAAAAGAATGGGAGCCTCACAACCTTTCCCCAACCTTGTCCTATGCATCTCCTCCATCTGGATGTCCATCTGTATCCCGTATATCCTTTTATAATAAGTCAGTAACTCAGTCAGTAAAACGTCTCTGAGTTTTGTGAGCTCTTCTAACCAATGAATCAAGCCCAAGGAGGGGTTGTGGGCACCTCTGATTTATAGCCAGTTGGTTAGAAGCGCAGGTAATAGTCTGGGCTTGGGACTGGCCCCTCAAGTGGAGGGTGGTCTTGTGGGACTGAGCCCTTCACCTGTGGCATCTGATCCTGCCTCCAGGTAGACAGTGTCAGAACTGAGTTAAACCGTAGGACCCCCAGCTGGTGTCCAAGAAGTGCCTGGTGCTGTGGGAATTCCCCCGCCCCACACACGTTGGAGCTGGGTCCAGGGTCTTTATGCAGGCGCCCACGTGCTTAAGAAAGGGCAATCCCACCATGTGAGGAGGGATGGGAGAAAGTGCTCGGGAGATCCCGGCCCTGGAGCTCTAGCCCTCATACATGAGGTCTGTTGGCCTCCAGACGGTGGGCTCCTTTAGGTCAGGCCTCACGTCCCGTTCATCCTTGTAACCCCACTGTCACCAGCAATTGTCCCTATGTGTTTATTGAATCAATGTCTGTGAAGAAGGGCTGAGGCCAGACAGGAGGCTGCAACAATGCACGGGAACCCAAGGGTGGGAGAAAACCTGCCAACAGTGGGAGATTCATTGCTGAGGGTTGTGCCGGATTGCCTGAGAACTGACTGCATTCTGGTCCTTGGAGACTATCGGGGATCCCCAGAGCCCTGGAAACCGGGAGGCTCCCTGACGTTCACGGATTCTTGGTCTGTGCTAGGATGGTCTATTTGGGAAAGTGTGAACGTCGGAGCAAACCAGTGACCTCTGATGCCTGGCGGGCAGCCGTGTCCTAGAGCAGATCGGATCCTTGGCGTTCACAAGCAACTTTGCCTCAGGAGACTCGTGGGTCCCCAGCTTCACAAGGGTCCTCCCAACATGCGTGAGGAATGAGGAGGGAAGACTGACAAGCCCGTGGTGTCCTTCACCCCAGGCTCACCTTGGGGCCGGGAGACCGGCCTCCGTACACAACGCATCCGTTAGGATCCAGTGCAGATAACATCACCGCCCGTCCTGGCATCTGGGGCCCTTGCAAATTGTCAAAATCACAAATATTTAACCCCATATGTAGGATTTGCTGGAAACAGGGTCGCATTCCCTGTATTTAGTGGTCATTCTAAAGGTAAAAGGGAAATGATAGCCCTTCAACTTATTTAATTCATTCTGCCTCACTCTGTTAATGGCACAGGCAACAATAAATAATAAACCGCTATTGTGAGACGTCTGAAAACTGAAGGACTGAAGGAAGGTATTTAGCCAAGACGCTGGCTCTAAATTCAGACTCACCTTGAAGTGGGCTTGGATTTGCTGGCTGAGTCGCTGGTGTGATCACGGCAGTGAGGCAACCCCATCTCGCTAAGCGTGCTTCCTCATGTGTAAGACGGTGACAGTGACGATTCAGGAAAGTGATCCAAAACGTGGGGAAAAGCAAAGGGTGGTGTGTCTTTCGAGGATCACACCGGGGCCCAGGCGCACAGATCCACCAGGGATCACCTAATTCTCTAGGAGAGACTACCTGTGTGTAACTTACTATTTATGCTCTTGCTGTGGATTCCGCCCAGCTTCTGGGAAGTTGTTTGTCCACTTGTGCATCTTGTCCAGCCTCCGATTGCGTTCGGTACCTTTGTACAGGGAGCAGAGCCCAAGCCCCACAGCATCTCTGTGGGGATCTGTGCTCGCCAGCAAAGGTAGAGCAGCATCAACCTGGCCTACCCATTGCAGCCCTGATGAACCCGCCCCACCGAAGGCGCTGGGCTCTCAGGAGAGCTCCTGAGAGGGGCCCAGCAGCCCTAGGCTTCAGGGGAGAGGCACACCACCAAAATAACAGCAGCAGCAGCATGGTGATATACACAATAGATTCCAGGAGGAAGGGGGCACTGCTATTTGGATTCAGGCAAGAGCAAGCATCACTTCAATCGTGGCTCTGGGCACCTAAGCGTGGGACTTCACAAGATCCTTTCAGCTAAATGACAGACATGTTCTTGATTCACACCTCTCAGTATAGGCAAGGGCTCTTGTCAACAATTTCCAAGTTTAAAACCCTGTAGGACAGACTCTAGGTCCATCCACCTCACTACAAATAACTCAATTTTGTTTCTTTTTATGGCTGAGTAATATTCCATTGTATATATGTGCCACATCTTCTTTATCCATTCATCTGTTGATGGACGCTTAGGTTGCTTCCATGTCTTGGATATTGTAAATAGAGGTGCAGTGAACATTTTGGTACATGACTCTTTTTGAATTATGGTTTTCTCAGGGTATATGCCCAGTAGTGGGATTGCTGGGTTGTAAGGTAGTTCTATTTTTAGTTTTTTAAGGAACCTCCATACTGTTCTCCATAGTGGCTGTATCAATTTACATTCCCACTAACAGTGCAAGAGTGTTCCCTTTTCTCCACACCCTCTCCAGCATTTATTGTTTCTAGATTTTTTGATGTGACAAAGTGAGAGAGTGGCATGGACATATATACACTACCAAACGTAAAATAGATAGCTAGTGGGTAGCAGCCGCATAGCACAGGGAGATCAGCTCGGTGGTTTGTGACCACCTAGAGGGGTGGGATAGGGAGGGTGGGAGGGAGGGAGATGCAAGAGGGAAGAGATATGGGAACATATGTATATGTATAACTGATTCACTTTGTTATAAAGCAGAAACTAACACACCGTTGTAAAGCAATTATACTGCAATAAAGATGTTAAAAAAAATAAAAAATAAAATAAAGGGTCAAATATGTGCCAAAAAAAAAAAAAAACAACACCGCTGTAGGTGTTTCATTTAAGAGGAAGTGTGGAATCAACCTCCCAGTGCAATCCCCAGCAAAAACTCAGAACATTAATGTGGCAAAGCCATTAAATAAGTAGAGACCATTTAGGAAATGATCTGCTCAGGAGACATAGGATAATAAACAGTTTTTCCAGCGGCATGTAGACCTGTGCTGTCTCAAACAGTAGCCACCATCCACATGTGTCTTTAACTTTAAATTAATTAAAATGAAATGAAATGAAACATTCAGGTCCTTAGTTACACTGGACACATTTCAAGTGCTCAGTAGCACATGTGGCCAATGGATTTTGTCTGGGACAGTGTAGACACAGAACATTTCCAGCATCACAGAAAGTTCTTTGGGACAGCTGGTCTAGACAATGCAAGGATCTGGAAGGAAAGAGAACAGGGGATGTGAGACCAGATATGACGTGGCACGTGAACTGCAGCATGGTCCTTTGATGCTGTTAAATGTCATAGAGTATTTAGATGGATGTTTCCAAATAACTCACCAAGTATCTCTGCAAAATTTTTGAGTAATATTTCTTCCCCACTGATATTTCTAATTCCTCCTTTTCCAGTCTCAGGGGACTTTGGGCAAGTGGACTCTTGGCCATTCACCATGGGAACGCCTTTCTTCTTTGAAGAAAAGATGGACTTGGAAAGCTGCCCTAGGAAAGCATGGCCCTGAGAGCTTGGGTCCTTATCTTCACAAGAAGCACTCTCTGTATAGCAAGAATAGAACAGAATAGAATAGAATAAAGATAAAATAAGATAAGATAAAGCAAGATAAAATAAAAAGCATGAGATGGTCTTCACTTTTCCGTCCTGCTCTCTGAGGACAGAGAGTGTTTCTTCCTGCTCCTGCCCCGTGACGTCCCTCTGGGTGGAACCAGGAAGCCTGAGGACCCCCTCACTCCGCCCCTGCCCATACTGAGACCCTCCCCACAGCAGTGAATATACTTCTACTCCATCATCTGTCTTGATGGCAAAGCGTTTCATTTCACCATAGCAAAATACTTTATAAACCTTTACAATCATTTCCTTTCACCAGCCCATTACAAATATTACTTCATCAAGTTTAAACAACAATATACTATTTCATATACTGCATTATAATTTATATTAATAAGTGAAATTCAGTTATAGAATTTTTTCTAGTGTTTCACATGTAACTGGTACTGTGTACTTTTAAATATGTCATTTCAGTTGTTTTTATCACAGTGCTACAAGTGAGGCACACACAGTAGGTACAATCAGACCCATTTTACAGATAAGGAGACTTGGTTCAGTGCAGTTAGGTCACATCCAAAGTCATCATTGGGACTGAGTCGGGGTTAAAGCCCAAGACTCATTCCAAAGCCCCACTGAGATGCAAGTTGCCACTTTAAAACTTTATCTTTAAAAAGGCAAAATTTTAGTTCATTAAGATGCAGATCTTCCCCAAACAAAGTGCAACATTTTGCCGCACAAAATGTGGTGGTGAAATTCGGTTGTGCAATTTCAGAACTTGCAATCCGGTGCAAAGACTCACTCCTAGGTCATTTCCCTCCATGTGCATGAGCGCCAGAGTGATCTGAGAGCAGCAGGTCTAACCCTTAGTTTACAGGAAAGAGTTGTTATATAGTGAAACAAGAGAAAAGTCCATTAAAACACCGAAGTTTGCACGGTCTGGTAAATAAACAGATAGGAACCAAGACTGGAGAGGAAGAGGGCAAGGAGACCCATTTGCTGGGCATCTGGGAACAGGTTTTCCTTGTAAGGTGGACACGTAGGAGTCTCTCTCTGTGTCTCCCTGTCTCTGTCTCTCTGTCTCTGTCTCTCACCCCCTCCCCAGCTCTCTCTCCTGTCTCTCTCTGTCTCTCACCCCCTCCCTAGCTCTCTGTCTTGTCTCTCTCTGTCTCTGTCTATCTCTCACCCTTTCCCCAACTCTCTCTCCTGTCTCTGTCTCTTGTCCCTCACCCCCTCCCCAGCTCTCTCCTATCTCCCTGTCTCTGTCTCTCTGTCTCTCTCCCCCTCCCCAGCTCTCTCTCTCCTGTCTCTCTCTGCCTCTGTCTCTCTGTCTCTCTCCCCCTCCCCAGCTCTCTCCTGTCTCTCTCTGTCTCTGTATCTCTGTCTCTCTCTCCCTCCCCAGCTGTCTCTCCTGTCTCTCCCTGTCTCTGTCTCTGTCTCTCTCCTCCTCCCCAGCTCTCTCTCTCTCCTGTCTCTGTCTCTGTCTCTCTCATTTAACTATGTAAAATCTTCACACAACTCTGCTCCCTGTACAAAAGCACCCAAAGCAATCAGGATGCCGAATAAGAGACACACTGAGCCTGGATCTACGGCTGGAAAGCCAAGGCTGACAGAGGACTGAAAGTCAGTAAAATTGTGAAGAACCCGAGAACTCTGCTCTAGAGCCTCAGCATAAACACTGACCTGGAGCAGCAAAGTCGTTCTCCCTTCAGCCTGGAAGGACACAGTGCCAGGAAGTGCTCCTTTCACTGGGCGCATAAACCAGAGACCCCAAGATGGAGAACCTGCTGGAAACACCACCCATGCCCGGTTTCCTCCAAGAAGCATCCTGGTTGTGAGGGTCACGGGGGCGGGGGAGACCCGAGAGCGGGTTGGAGGCTGAGGAAGGGCATATCTAGCACCACTGACCAGTGATGACCCGAGGCCTGGGAAGTAGTAGAATCATCTTCCTATCAGCTTGTACCCTGTGAAGTTCCACGGTTTAGGTAAAAAGTGGTCCAAGGTGGGCAATTTTGTGGGATTCAGCCTAGTGTAAGGCCTGCACAGAGGTATTGGTTCCCATCAATCTTTGGAATAATTTCTGTTAAACAAGAGAAAAATGACGATCCGAAGCCACATTTGGGGGAAGTCTCCAGTGACAGAGAGACTTTTCATGGAGGGTGAACTCCTACTTATAAACCTGCCAGATAGACTTATTCTTCTATTCAAAAAATAGAGCAGATGATGTTTATGATGAATTACAGCTATGTATGATGTTATCACAGGGGAAACTGGGAGAGGGTACAAAACCTGTACTATTTTTGCAACTTCTTGTAAGTCTGAAATTTTTAAATAGGAAGTATTTTTAAATGAATAAAATAGGAGATGTTTTAATCAGAACAAAATAAAGTGGGTGAGCTAGCAAGTTTCAAATAAGGAGTGGGATCCCTGAGTTTTTAAATAAATAGTAGCTATGGGAAAGACACCACAGAATCTATGAAAGCAAATCATAAGTCTTCCTTTTACTGCAAGCGTTTTAGGGATAAACATATATGGTTAGCAGTGAAATTATGCATACTATAATATGTTTGAATTTCAGGCCACAAATTCAAGTGTGCAAGAAATATCATTTTACAGGCCTTATTGGTTATCTATTGCTACACACACCGTATCCCAAAACTTAGCAGCTTCAAACGGGAAACATTTGTTTTCTAAGAGTTTCTGGAGGTCAGGAATGCAGGTGCAGCTTAGCTGGGTTTTCTGGTTCAAGGCATCCAACGAGACTGCAAACAAGGTTTGCCTGGGCTGAGGTCTTGTCTGAAGGCTCAAATGGGGGAGATTCACTCAAGTTCATTTATGGGATCGTCAAGATGCAATTCCTCTCGGGATGTTGGATGGAGAACCCCAGCTCCTTGCTGACCATGGGCTAAAGGCCTCTGTCCTTGTTGTGTGGGCCTCCACAGGGCAGCTCACACATGGCAGCCGTCCACCCACAGAGTGAGGCAGCAAGAGAGGGTGAGTGAGCTGGAAACCGGCCTTTGAGAACTAATCATGGAGGTGACATCTGATCACTTTTGCTATAGAGTAAGTCCCCTACATATGAACGAGTTCCATTCTGAGAACACATTCATAAGTCCAATTTGTTCGTAAGTCCAACAAAGTTAGCCTAGGTACCCAACTAACACAGTTAGCCTAGGTACACACTAACAGTGCTATATAGTACTGTGCTGTAATAGGTTTATAATACTTTTCACACAAATAATATGTACATAAAAAAACAAACACAAAAAATAAACACTTTTAATCTTACAGTATAGTACCTTGAAAAGTACAGTAGTGCAGTACAACAGCTGGCACACAGGCGCTGGCATCGAGTGAAAAGGCAAGAAGAGCTACTGACTGGAGGAGGGAGAGGAGGTGGGAGATGGGAGAACTGAAGGATTATCAGCAATAGGAGACGGAGGGCAAGCTGCAATTTCACTCACGCCTGACGTTGATGGAACGCACGTTCACATCTTTGAAAGTTCGCAACTTGAAGGTTTGTATGTACTGGACTTACTGTATTGTATTCATGGTTTCCTGTAATCCCCTCAAGGAGAGGGGATTACAGGAAACCATGAACAGAAGAAGTCAGGATCGTGGGAACCGCCTTGTAGGCCATCCACCAGAGTCCTCCCACTGACCCCAGTGATTCTATCCTGACACCTGTAAGATACAGTCACCCCTTGAAAAGTCTCATCCCATTCAACTCAAAGCCCAAACTCTTATCACCTAAGTCAAGTCCAGGTCCAGATGTGGCCCCTGAGCAAGTTCCTGGGGTTCAACATCTCTTGATCTGAGAGCCTGCAAATGAAAGAGACAAGCTGTCTACCCCATCACACCCTGAGTACAATGGTAGGACAGCAGCTACACACACCCTCACTCCAAATGGGGACACAGGAGAGGCACACAGGTGGGTGGCACTGACGCCGAGAGGTTCTGAAATTCCACCAGGCTAATGTTGGGAGGGGCTACAGTTTCAAGGCCTGAGTACAAGATCCTGTGGCCCTGGCTCTGCCTTCGGAGTCTCGGGTTCTGCCATCTGAGCCATCTTTCCTTTCTCATGGAAGGTACTGGCAGGTGAGCGGTTTCATCAGTCTGTTTTCTGCCAGAAGTGTTCGAAAGTCTGCCATCCGCCTTCATTTTTATTCTTTGTCCCTGTTAGTCTAAGCTGACAGTGTTTCCACTAAAACAGTTTTTCTCAGATACTGTATGAGCCTTCTGTGGATGTTGGTGGGTTCACCCCATCAGACATCTGAGGGATGTTCGCGCCCTCAGATCATCCCTCCTGTTCCGTGGCCCCTGAGCACGGCCAAAGGACAGAGGCCAGCCAGCTGAACGGGGAGGGTCTGTGGGGCACCAAAGTGTCTTTTGTGTGAGGGTATTCTGAACTTTTCATCCTTCTGAAGTCACACCCTCTGCTTTTCCTCGAGACATTTTCCTGACAATAAATCTCTTAATTTTAGCACCTTAGCCATCTGGAGAGGCTGAGGATTTTCAGAATCATCAAGTCCTGGTTTTGTTTTGTCTGATGGTTCTTCTCTCGGTACCCATCTCTCCTCCTGTGTTTCACTATGAGCAGGAACCAGTTAGCACCTTCCACACTTTGCTTGGAAGCCCCGTGTCTGGCCACAATGACGAGTTAGTCACTTACAAGTCCTGCTTCCCCTGCAATGACAGGAGACAGTTCTGCTAAGCTTTCTGTCCCTGCATACAAGGACGCCCCTTCTTCTAGTTTACAATAAAACACTCCTCACTTCTGTTAGGTCCTCAACAACAGGGTCCAAGGCCATGTCTCTAATAACTGTTGCTCAAGGTAGTTCAGGCTTTCTCTCTTATACTCCCCCAAATTCTCTCAGCCTCCCCATGGCCTGCTTCCAAAACCATCATGACGTCTGTCTTACTATCTACTGTTGCATAACAAACTACCACAAACTTGGCTCTAAATGACACAGTGTCTGTGGGTACAGAGTGTAGACACAGGGCAGCTGGGTCCTCTGACCCAAAATGTAAATGTAACTATAAGATCTCTGCAGAGTCTCTCATCTCTGTCTGGAAAGAGGCTTTCTGAACTGAAAGCTAGAGTAGAAATCACAGAATACAGATTTGAAGATTTGGCTAATAAAAAATCTATTTCCAACTGTAAATGGAAAGTAACCTTTAAAAATTGTATAAAAATTTTTAAAAACTAAGAAAAAATAAAATTTATTAGAATTCCAAAAAAAAAAAAAAAATCCATTTCCATGACAGTTACCATCTATCTCAATCCAACTTTTCTCTGAGATAGTCCAAACCTCAACTCCCACTTCCTATGTCTAGCCTGAAATACCGGGAAACAGCATCACCACTGGGAATGATTTCAAGAATCCTATCCAAAGGCAGCTGTTTATACTGTTTGAAAATAGCACTCAGCATCACCAATTACATAACTTCCTCTGTTGCACGAAGCAAAGCTTCTTAAACTATGAATGGGTCTGGGGTGGGGCCCGGGGGATGCTCGGCTGTGGTCCATGGAAACATATCCCATTCTCCACTGACTCAGGGGCTAGAGAAATGAAATCTGGGGGTCTCTTGTTGTTACTGAGCCAAGGGGGTCACTGCCCGATGCACACAGAAGCCAGAACTGTGGCACCAGCTCTTGAGGAGAGAAAGAACTTTACTTCAAGGTCAGCTGGCAAGAAGACAAAGCTCAAATGTGTGTCCTTGATCTTGGTCACACCTGTATGAGTTAGGGGAGGAGGATTGGTGTGCAGAAGCACTGTGAGGGGTGGGGCAGGTTGCAGTGGGAGGGCTTTGGAAGTGGCCGTTTATGGTAAGGTGTGTGAAGGGGCTTCAGCACCAGATCTCCTGGACAGCAGACCCTTCACTTCTGAAAGGGCTCTGGTGTCCAGGTTCTGGTCATGTCCTGGTTCTTTGGTCCCTGCGGGGAGAAACTTTGGCTCTGGGTGTTATGTGAGGTCAAAATTTCCTCTCTGTTCATGTTTTGGCTGCATGACTTGTGGTTTTTGTTCTGTTGTCTCTAAAAAACAACTCAATATCGTGTTAGAAACAGGATAGGACCAGTTTGGGGCTGGTTCTGCAGTTGCATTGTTAAGGTTGTCACCTCCTATTTCTCCTAAGCCCATATAGTTTTCTGCTGTTCTTATAAGAATTTTCGCAACATTTAACAATCTTGTCCTAGACAACAGGCCAACATCAGGGGCTGAGTTGAATAAAGCTTGGTTCACCCATTCAGTGGAATACTATGCAACCCTGAAGAACTTGTAGGAATAGAGAGGTCCACTTACAGTGTACTGTTAAGGTTTATGTTAATTGTGCCTGCAGTACAATTCTAGCTATATAAAAATTAATTATACTGTGTGCATCATGGAGAGAATGACCAAAACATTTGGGGTTGTGGAATTGTGTATGTTTTGTTTCCCTTTACATTCTGTACTTTTCAAATTTTCTTCAGTGAGCGTATATTATAATAATTTGTTATATGCATTAAAATGTTTCTAAAAATTAAGATTGCTCTAATGGTCTGAAGTGGCAGAATCTGTGGTAGGAATTCCAGCTGGGAATTTATCACTGGGATCCATACAGAAAACTTTAACTCTAGTCTCAAGATGAGATATTTGCAAAGGTAAATTTTCTGAGTTGCAGTTGCTTGTTTTAAAAAGACATTAAAAGCTCCTTATGTGAGATAGCCTCATCCATCAGAGGGCAGACAGCAGAAGCAAGAAAAACTACAATCCTGCAGCCTGTGGAACGAAAACCACATTCACAGAAAGACAGACAAAATGAAAAGGCAGAGGACTACGTACCAGACGAAGGAACAAGATAAAACACCAGAAAAACAACTAAATGAAGTGGAGATAGGCAACCTTCCAGAAAAAGAATTCAGAATAATGATAGTGAGGATGATCCAGGACCTTGGAAAAAGAATGGAGGCAAAGATTGAGAAGATGCAAGAAATGTTTAACAAAGACCTAGACGAATTAAAGAACAAACAAACAGAGATGAACAATACAATAACTGAAATGAAAAATACACTAGAAGGAATCAATAGCAGAATAACTGAGGCAGAAGAATGGATAAGTGACCTGGAAGACAGAATGGTGGAAATCACTGACACGGAACAGAATAAAGAAAAAAGAATGAAAAGAAATGAAGACAGCCTAAGAGATCACTGGGACAACATTAAACGCACCAACATTCACATTATGGGGTCCCAGAAGGAGAAGAGAGAGAGAAAGGACCTGAGAAAATATTTGAAGAGATTATAGTCAAAAACTTCCCTAACATGGGAAAGGAAATAGCCACCCAAGTCCAGGAAGCGCAGAGTCCCAGGCAGGATACACCCAAGGAGAAACATGCTGAGACACGTAGTAATCAAACTGACAAAAATTAAAGACAATGAAAAATTATTAAAAGCAACAAAAATTATTAAAAGCAAAAGGAAAAATGACAAATAACATACAAGGGAACTCCCATAAGGTTAACAGCTGATTTCTCAGCAGAAACTCTACAAGCCAGAAGGGAGTGGCATGATATATTTAAAGTAATGAAAGGCAAGAACCTACAACCAAGATTACTCTACCCGGCAAGGATCTCATTCAGTTTCGATGGAGAAATCAAAAGCTTTATAGACAAGCAAAAGCTAAGAGAATTCAGCACCACCAAACCAGCTCTACAACAAATGCTAGAGGAACTTCTCTAAGTGGGAAACACAAGAGAAGAAAAGGACCTACAAAAACAAACCCAAAACAATTAAGAAAATGGTAACAGTAACATACATATCAACAATTATCTTAAATGTGAATGGATTAAATGCTCCAACCAAAACACACAGGCTCGCTGAATGGATACGTACACTGTCTACAAGAGACCCACTTCAGACCTAGGGACACATACAGACTGAAAGTTAGGGGATAAAAAAAGGTACTCCATGCAAATGGAAATCAAAAGAAAGCTGGAGTAACAATACTTGTATCAGATAAAGTATACTTTAAAATACAGAATGCTACAAGAGACAAGGAAGGACACTACATAATGATCAAGGGATCAATCCAAGAAGAAGATATAACAATTATAAATATATATGCATCTAACATAGGAAGCACTTCAATACATAAGGCAAATGCTAACAGCTATAAAAGGGAAATCGACAGTAACACAATCATAGTGGGGGACTTTAACACCTCACTTACACCAATGGACAGATCATCCAGACAGAAAATTAATAAGGAAACAAAAGCTTTAAATGATGCAATAGACCAGATACATTTAATTGATATTTACAGGACATTCCATATGAAAACAACAGATTACACTTTCTTCTCAAATGCACATGGAACATTCTTCAGGATAGATCACATCTTGGGTCACAAGTCTAGCCTCGGTAAATTTAAGAAAACTGAAATCATATCAAGCATCTTTTCTGACCACAACGTTATGAGATTAGAAATAAATTACAGTGAATAAAACGTAAAAAACACAAACACATGGAGGCTAAACAATACATTACTAAATAACTAAGAAGTCACTGAAGAAATCAAAGAGGGAATCAAAAAATACCTAGAGACAAATGACAATGAAAACACGATAATCCAAAACTTATGGGATACAGCAAAAGCAGTTCTAAGAGGGAAGTTTATAGCAATACAATCCTACCTCAAGAAACAACAAACATCTCAAATAAACAATCTAACCTTACACCTAAAGGAACCAGAGAAAGAAGAACAAACAAAACTCAAAGTTAGTAGAAGGAAAGAAATCATAAAGATCAGAGCAGAAATAAATGAAATAGAAACAAAGAAAACAATAGCAAAGATCAATAAAACTAAAAGCTGGTTCTTTGAGAAGATAAACATAATTGATAAACCATTAGCCAGACTCATCAAGAAAAAGAGGGAGAGGACTCAAATCAATAAAATTAGAAATGAAAAAGGAGAAGTTAACAACAGACACTGCAGAAATACAAAGCATCCTAAGAGACTACTACAAGCAACCCTATGCCAATAAAATGGACAACCTGGAAGAAATGGACAAATTCTTAGAAAGGTATAACCTTCCAAGACTGAACAAGGAAGAAATAGAAAATATGAACAGACTAATCACAAGTAATGAAATTGAAACTGTGATTAAAAATCTTCCAACAAGGGCTTCCCTGGTGGCACAGTGGTTAAGAATCCACCTGCCAATGCAGGGGATGTGGGTTGGAGCCCTGGTCCTGGAAGATCCCACATGCCATGGAGCAACTAAGCCTGTGAGCCACAACTACTGAGCCCATGTGCCTAGAGCCCGTGCTCCTCAACAAGAGAAGCCACCGCAATGAGAAGCCTGTGCACTGCAGAGAAGAGTAGCCCCCACTCCACACAACTAGAGAAAGCCTGCGTGCAGCAATGAAGACACAACACAGCCAAAAATAAAATAAATAAAATAAATTAAAAATGGATTTCTATTAAAAAATATCTTCCAACAAAAAAAGTCCAGGACCAGATGGCTTCACAGGTGAATTCTATCAAACATATGGAGAAGAGCTAACACCCATCCCTCTCAAACTCTTCCAAAAAATTGCAGTGGACGGAACACTCCCAAACTCAATCTATGAGGCCACCATCACCCTGATACCAAAACCAGACAAAGATACTACAAAAAAAGAATATTACAGACCAATATCACTGATGAATATAGATGCAAAAATCCTCAACGAAATACTAGCAAACAGAATCCAACAACACATTAATAGGATCATACACCATGAGCAAGTGGAATTTATCCCAGGGATGCAAGGATTCTTCAATATATGCAAATCAATCAATGTGATACACCATATTAACAAACTGAAGAATAAAAACCATGTGACCATCTCAATAGATGCAGAAAAAGCTTTTACAAAATTCAACACCCATTTATGATAAAAACTCTCCAGAAAGTGAGCATAGAGGGAAACTACCTCAACATAATAAAGGCCATATACAACAAACCCACAGCAAACATCATTCTCAATGGTGAAAAACTGAAAGTGTTTCCTCTAAGATCAGGCACAAGACAAGGATGTCCACTCTCACCACTCTTATGCAACATAGTTTTAGACATCCTAGCCACAGCAATCAGAAAAGAAAAAGAAATAAAAGGAATCCAAACTGGAAAAGTAGTAAAACTGTCACTGTTTGCAGATGACATGATACTATACATAGATAATCCTAAAGATGCCACCAGAAAACTACTAGAACTAATCAGTGAATCTGGTAAAGTTGCAGGATACAAAATTAATGCACAGAAATCTCTTGCATTCCTATACACTAAAAACAAAAGATCAGAAAGAGAAATTAAGGAAACAATCCCATTCACCATTGCAACAAAAAGAATAAAATACCTAGGAATAAACCTACCAAAGGAGGTAAAAGACCTGTACTCAAAAAACTATAAGACACTGATGAAAGAAATCAAAGATGACACAAACAAATGGAGAGATATACCATGTTCATGGATTGGAAGAATCAATATTGTGAAAACGACTATACTACCCAAAGCAATCTACAGATTCAATGCAATCCCTATTAAATTACTAATGGCATTTTTTACAGAACTAGAACAAAAAAATCTTAAAATCTTAAAATCTTTATGGAGGCAGAAAAGATCCCCAACAGCCAAAGCAATCTTGAGGGAAAAAAACAGAGCTAGAGGAATCAGACTCCCTGACTTCAGACTATACTACAAAGCTACAGTAATCAAGGCAATATGGTACTGGCACAAAAACAGAAATATAGATCAATGGAACAAGACAGAAAACCCAGAGATAAACCCATGCACCTATGGTCAATTGATCTAGGACAAAGGAGGCAACGATATACGATGGAGAAAAGACAGTCTCTTCAATAAGTGGTGCTGGGAAAACTGGACAGCTACATGTAAGAGAATGAAATTAGAACACTCTCTAACACCATACACAAAAATAAACCCAAAATGGATTAAAGACCTAAATGTAAGGCCAGACACTATAAAACTCTTAGAGGAAAACATAGGCAGAACACTCTATGACATAAATCACAGCAAGATCCTTTTTGACTCACCTCCTAGAGAAATGGCAATAAAAACAAAAATAAACAAATGGGACCTAATGAAACTTAAAAGCTTTTGCACAGCAAAGGAAACCATAAACAAGACGAAAAGACAACCCTCAGAATGGTAGAAAATATTTGCAAATGAAGCAACTGACAAAGGATTAATCTCCAAAGTTTACAAGCAGCTCATGAAGCTCAATATCAAAAAAACAACCAACCCAATCCAAAAATAGGCAGAAGACCTAAATAGACATTTTTCCAAAGAAGGTATACAGATAGCCAGCAAACACATGAAAGAATGCTCAACATCACTAATCATTAGAGAAATGCAAATCAAAACTACAATGAGGTATCACCTCACACCAGTTAGAATGGGCATCATCAGAAAATCTACAAACAACAAACGCTGGAGAGGGTGTGGAGAAAAGGGAACCCTCTTGCACTGTTGGTGGGAATGTAAATTGATACAGCCACTATGAAGAACAGTATGGAGGTTCCTTAAAAAACTAAAAATAGAATTACCATATGACCCAGCAATCCCATTACTGGGCATATACCCAGAGAAAACCATAATTCCAAAAGACACATGCACCCCAATGTTCATTGCAGCACTATTTACAATAGCCAGGTCATGGAAACAACCTAAATGCCCATCGACAGACAAATGGATAAAGAAGTAGTGGTACATATATACAATGGAATATTACTCAGCCATAAAAAGGAACGAAATTGGGTCATTTGTAGAGATGTGGATGGACCTAGAGACTGTCATACAGAGTGAAGTTAAGTCAGAAAGAGAAAAACAAATATCGTATATTAATGCATATATGTGGAATCTAGAGAAATGGTACAGATGAACCAGTTTGCAAGGCAGAAATAGAGACACAGATGTAGAGAACAAACGTATGGACACCAAGGGGGGAAAGCGGCGGGGGGTGGTGGTGGTGTGATGAATTGGGAGATTGGGATTGCCATATATACACTAATATGTATAAAATAGATAACTAATAAGAGCCTGCTGTATAAAAATAAATAAAATTCAAAAAATAAAGCTCCTTATGTATCCAAATACTAATCAGAAAGCTTAAATTAATACTTGAAGAAAAAATAAAGAATGGGGGAAAATGGAAGAAAGAAAAGAAAAAAATGTTTTAATGTCTATTGAGCATGTCTCTGATTATCCTTATGAAAAATAAAACATAAAACATCAAGAAGAGACAAGGAAAGCAAATATTCTTAAATCTCAGTACCTAGAATTTTATATTCTTGAGTTTTATGCTTGAAAGACTCAATTTCAGTTGTTTCACTTTTTGACCCTGGACCTGTACATACTTTTATGGTTTCCTTAGAAAATGTGTTGGGCTTTTTTCTCAGGCAAAATTCAGCTTTGTCTTTTTAATATACTTTCTCCTGTTTCAAGTTGATAACTAAACTTAGAGGAGTTCATTTATCTTAAGTGGATAACACTACTTACAGAATTTTATCAGGGAATTTGTTTCTTTGCCTCTAAAAAAAAGTCTTATTTTCTCTAGGACATGATAAAATGTGTACTATTTTTTACATAAATTAGCAAATTTAATATAATAAAGGAAATACTATACTGAATTCCCCATTTCTTAGGGTAAATATCTATGAATTGATTTCTCAACTTAGGTAGAATTTTAGGAGAGTCTGGAATCATAAAAGTTTACTTAGACTTTTAGGTCCCCTTCTTAATCTATCTGTTGTGTTGGCTGCAAGAAAGACAAGCCTTGCTCATGACTTAATCACATTCCTCAATAAACCAAGAGTTACCGAATTGGAAGGTATCACAGCCTTTTGTGTTGGGCTCATCCCCATTTGCCCTTTTGTCTGGTAGTGATGACAGGCAGCTCTTTCTGTCCAATTCACTAACCTAACTTTTGCTGAATGAAAATACCTTAGAATCCAGAGAGACTCACTTGATCCGAAGGGCATTTGTGAACTTCGTTCAGTGGTGAGCCTAGGTAATGTGTGACACAAAAAGATACATAATAGATCATGTAGTGGAGTTAAGTCAGAAAGAGCCTTTGAAATTAGTTATACAGTAGGATTAAGTTTCTCCAAAATACTAAAATGGCTTAGGGAAAACAAATTTTTTTCAGTTCTGTGTACAATTGCAGGCTGGATATTGTGTGCATTTTCCACTCTAATTTAGGCCAGTTGAGAGGAATAAATAATGAAGTACTGACATATTTATTTTGCATCTACTAAGCTTATCCACTAAAATAGATTTATCTGCACCATTTCCCTTAAATTGCAATCATGCCCTAGTTTTACAGCAATTTTCTATATTTTGTGAAATTATGTCTCAAAATTTCATACATTCAGGTTGCCACGTCCCACGGGGTCAGAAGCATATTTATGGCCATGCCGTTTCTTCCAGATGTGAGGACCCAACATTATCTGCACCCCAAACTCTGATAAAATAGAATTTATCCACTTCTGTGGTCATTGTTGGGATGTTATGCATGTGTGTTACTTGCTCAAAGATTCCTTTGTATAATGGGTTTCTGAGCATTCAGTTTCTTAAAATGCAGATGAAATCTGTATTTGTCTCACAGCTACTTTTTAAAGCAATTTTGATGGTTTTGCTCAGTTTGGAGTTGGAATGACTATTTGCTACAAATTCTGATTCTGAGAGGTTTACTTCTAAATACAATCATATGTATGTGGAAAATGGGGAGACTTCCACCCTGGTTTTTAAAGATTTATTTTCTGTTTGGTCATCATCTTTTCAGCCTCATTTTCCATATGAAATGCATAATATTTTCTAAAGGAATTTATAATAGGGTTTTCAGTTCTCACCCCTTGCCTCTTCCTTACTAGCAAACTTAATGGCTCCTCTAATTAAAAAAAAAAAAAAACTTTAATTATTCAACAAAGCCATGTTCAATACCTTAAAAATACTACTTCACTGGGTTTTTAAAAATTACAAAAAGAATACATTATTGTTGTCAGATGTGGAAATCGGCCACCTCCTGCAACCCTCACTCCAAGAGGTAAGCAGTCTTCATGGTCACTGCATACCCTTCTGGAGCATTTTTGCATTCCCTTGCTTACTCGGAGACACATGAATTACCGTGCAGCTTGCTCGTTTCAATGAACAATGGAGCCTGGCGTTCTCTCCCCATCAGTGTATATGCAGACATCTACTTGATTCTTAAAAAACATTACTAAAACCCCGTGGACCAGATTAACGATTCTCCATTGATAGATGTCTGCACTAGTTTTCACATACTAAAATGTTTCCATGAACGTATTTATGTAATACGTACCTAGCAGTGGAGGCATTTCTTGGCAGCTGTGATCAGACTGCCTTCCTGCAAGTCTGGACTCACCTCTACTCTCCCCCAGCAGTGTGCGAAGTGCCTGCTCTCCAAAGCTTTACCAGCGCGGAGCACCATGGATATTTCACATTGTTGCTGGTGCTTTAATCATTTGTAGTCATTCATTGTTTGTTTTGATGCTTTTGGCTCCACGTATAAAGGTTCACGAATGGTGTGAAAGGTAGGAAACTTTTATTAACATAAAATATTTTTCCTCACCAAGTTTACCGCTTTTGACCCCGATTCCTCTCTCCTTGGGATTAAGGGTGCCGCTCCTGTTGGCCTCAGCACTTTCCTGCTTGCATCTCTCTCCATCCCTTTATTGTCACCGTTCCTGTTTATAAAGATAATATCATTGAACTTTGCCTTTTTCACCTAATCTATGAGGCTTTGTTTATTAATCAAGTTCTTCCCATTTATTTTGAACCTCAAGTGTTTAATCTTTTTTCTGACATCTTACTTAAAATGTTCTGTTATTAAGCTTTTATTCTTTCTTTTCTTCATCCTTTTTTAAAAAGTCTTTTTTTCTCTTTCAGTGGATTGATCAGGTTTTCCTTGCTTTTATTTTTCTCTGGTGATTTGGAGGTTTTACATCTCATTTCTTATCTTTGTCCTATTTCTTACTATCATTTTCACTTACATTTTAGACAGATGTATTTAAAATATATATACAAACATATACACACATATATCATATATATATATTTTGTTTTTACCTTAATTTAAATGGGCTATATATTTAAATATGCATATATATTCATATATTACATATTTAGTTAGATGTTTAATCAGTGCTGATTGAATAATAATTTGCCATTTACTCTAAAGGAGTGATTTAATATGAAACATTCATCAATATTCAGTCATCTACTCCAAGTATTAAAGAGAACATAAGAACATGATACAAGAAGTTAAATGCAATATTAAATACACACTACTCTGTGAGTTCCGAACTTCAATATCAACAGTTTTAGAGACATTTTTAAATGAAAATTTATGTCAATAAAAGCGTTATTGTTTTTAAGCATTTCTATTTTTATACACCTTCTCTTTTTTATAGTAAGTACTTCTAAATTACTTATAGATAAAATCACTTAATTTTTCCTCTGACAGTGATTTTAGATGACAGAATGAGCCCGGGCTGCAACAAAATGCCTGACAATGACGCCTGGGAGAGTTTAAAGATCATTGTCACATGTGCTGCAGCACTGAGGTAACGTGATGAGGAGCTATTTGCCCAGAAGCCGACATTGTATGAAGTTCACCAATTCCTGAAGCCAGATTCTTAACGTTAGCTTTAATGGTATAGAAATTATTTCCTACAAGGCTGACTAACACAACAATGTAAAGCAATTATACTCCAATAAAGATGTTAAAAAAAAAAAAAAAAAAAGGCTGACTGCATATATACAACACAGAGTTTAAGAGAACTACTTACCTTAATTACAAATATGGGGCTGAATATACCATCTCTGGATCTGCCCTGTCCAGTGTGGCGGCCACTGGTCACATGTGACCGTCTAGTATTTGGATGTGGTCACCTAGATCAAGACATGATGTGAATGAAAAATACTCACTGATTTCAAAGACTCAGTACGAGAAAAAGAAAGTAAAATATATCATGAATAATTCTTACATTGATTGCATGTTGGAATGACAATAATTAGATATTAACTTCACCTGGTTCTTTTTCTTTTTTTTAACCATTGTTACTGGAAAATTTTAAATTACATATGTGGTTCTCATTATATATATATATTGAACAGCTCTGTTCTAGATGTCCTGCACCCATGCAACAGATGAAAGGCTGGGAAAAGTGTGATTACCAAGGAAAAACTGTTCCCATGAGCTGCAGACATAGGGATTGCAGGAAGAGCATCAATTCTTGGTAGGGCTCCTGGCTCATTTACAGTAGGCGCTTTACAATCCCACGTGTTGCTTTACTGAATCATGTCTGCTCTGTCTGGAATTGGTGGGTTGGTTATCAGTTTCTTAAAACACCAATAATTATGCTTTGGCAACATCTGTGATTGTTTCAGGCCTGTTTAGTTTACTTCCATCCCAAGGATTTCAGCAGGGATTCTCTGAAAACACAGGAAACAGTTTCCTCTCTTTAATGAGACAAATGTCTAGTGACATGATTTTCCTAGCAAAGCTGGAGCTGCCTTTATTTGGTCTATTAGCTTAGGTCCCAAATTCATCATGTGGTCCAGGAATGGGACCAGTGGCTGAGCTTCTGACTCTGGATTCATTTTGGTTTTGCACTATGTTAATCCTATCTTTTTTTTTTTTAAATTGAAGTATAGTTGATTTACAATGTTGTATATAGCACAGTGATTCATATATATATGAATACATATGAGTCTTTTCCCTTATAGGTTATTACAAAATATTGAGTATAGTTCTCTCTGCTATACAGTAGGTCCTTGTTGTTTATCTGTTTTATATACAGTAGTATGTATCTGTTAATCCCATACTCCTAATGTATCCCTCCTCCCTTTTCCCCTTTGGTACCATAAGTTTGTTTTCTACGTCTGTGAGTCTGTTTCTCTTTTGTAAATAAGTTCATTTGTACCACTTATTTTAGATTCCACATATAAGTGATATCATATATGTCTTTTTCTGACTTACTTCACTTAGTATGATAATCTCTAGTCCATCCATGTTGATGCAAATGGCATTACTTCATTCTCTTTTTATAGCTGAGTAATATTCCATTGTATACATGTAGCACATCTTCTTTATCCATTCCTCTGTTGATGGACATTAGGTTGCTTCCATGTCTTGGCTATTGTAAATAGTGCTGCTATGAACATAGGAGTGCATGTATCTTTTCAAATTAGAGTTTTTGTCTTTTCTGGATATACGCCCTGGAGTGGGATTCCTGGATCATATGGTAGCTCTATTTTTAAAGATACCTCCATACTGTCCTCCATAGTGGCTGCACCAATTTACATTCCCCCAACAGTGTAGGAGGGTTCCTTTTTCTCCACACCCTCGCCAGCATTTATTATTTGTAGACTTTGGGATGATGGCCATTCTAACTGGTGTGATACCGCACTGCAGTTTTCATTTGCATTTCTCTAATAATTAGCAATGTTGAGCATTTTTTCATGTGCCTGTCAGCCATCTGCAAGTCTTCTTTGGAGAAATGTCTATTTAGAGCTCCTATTTTTTGATTGGGTTGTTTTGTGGGGTTTTTTGATATTGAGCTGCCTGAGCTGTTTGTGTATTTCGGAAGTTAAACCCTTGTTGGTCGCATCATTTGCAAGTATTTTCTCCCAGTCTGTAGGTTGTCTTTTCGTTTTGTTTACGGTTTCCTTTGCTGTGCAAAAGCTTGTAAGTTTGATTAGGTCCCGTTTGTTTATTTTTGTTTTTATTTCTATTGCCTTGGGAGACTGACCTAAGAAAACCTTTGTACGACTTATGTCAGAGAATGTTTTGCCTATGTTCTCTTCTCGAAGTTTTATGGTGTCATGTCTTTTTTTTTTTTTTAAACAGGATGTGTGGTGTGATCCTTTTTTGGCTTTTTTTTTTAATTAATTAATTAATTTATTTATTTATGGCTGTGTTGGGTCCTCGTTTCTGTGCGAGGGCTTTCTCTGGTTGTGGCAAGTGGGGGCCACTCTTCATCGCGGTGCGCAGGCCTCTCACTGTCGTGGCCTCTCTCGTTGCAGAGCACAGGCTCCAGACGCGCAGGCTCAGTAGTTGTGGCTCCTGGGCCTAGTTGCTCCACGGCATGTGGGATCTTCCCAGACCAGGGCTCGAACCCGTGTCCCCTGCATTGGCAGGTGGACTCTTAACCACTGTGCCACCAGGGAAGCCTGGTGTCATGTCTTAATGTTTAAGACTTTAATCATTAATTTTGAGTTTACTTTTGTATATGGTGTGAGGAAATGTTCTACTTTCATTCTTTTACATGTAGCTGTTCAGTTTTCCCAGCACTACCTGCTGAAGACACTATCTTTTTTCCATTGTATATCCTTGCCTCCTTTGTCAAAGATTAATTGACCATAGATGTGTGGGTTTCTTTCTGGGCTCTCTATTCTGTTCCATTGATCTACGTGTCTGTTTTTGTGCCAGTACCACGCTGGATTAAGGTAGAATTAAGAATAATAAGCTGGAATAGACAATCACATGAAACAGTTGAAAAGAGAATGATTCTTCAAAGCAATGAAGGCAGAATCAAGCTGGATGGACAGAGGAGGGTGCACAGTTGTTGAGCAGTCAGGCTTTTCAAACCTGCATTTTACTGTGTCATTCTCATTCTCCAACAAGATAGGTAGAGACTACTCTAATTTCATAACTGAGACCGAACAAAGAGGTAAGCTACAGTCCCAACTAGTAAATGACAGAGTCAGAGTCTAACATGTCCATTTAGTGCCAAAGTCCATGCCCTTCACCCGGATTCCACCCTAACAACTTGTCGAGGTAGAGGCAGACTTGATATTTTGGAATTGAGAAAATGAATTAGAATTTCAAAAGAATGGCAAATACCGTAAATTGGAATAGAATTTCCCAAAGAATACACATCAAAAGAACCAGAAACTATAATTAGATGTATAACAAAAACATTTAAAAAGTCCTGACATTAAAAACTCAGATAAATTTCTGTATTCCTACCAACATTTTTAAGCATTAATATATAAACGTTACATGTGTTGGTAAAATGTGTGTGTGTATTTCTACAAAGGAAGTGTATCTTTCAATGACATAAAAAAACAACAAAACAAACAAACAAAATCAGGTAAATGTTCTCTACTCAAAAACAATGGCTAAAGACAGTGCAGCACAAAACACTTGGGAGGAAAGAATTCAACCCAAAATTATCATATCAATCAAGAGAATATTCATAATGTAGAAATAGAAAGAAATCTCAAGTCTAAGTTTCAGGAAATTTCCTACCCAAATGCCTCAGAAACATACTGTAAATCACAAAACGCTGAGAGAAAGGATGCTTCTAATGTGGTATAACATAGAAAAAACTGCCAAGTGACTCCCTATCTCCTATTTTCTCTCCAGCTTTAAAATATCCTACTTGCTTATTCCTTTCAGGTTTAGAGTCTCTCTTGAACAGAGAAGACCTTAATTCAGAAGGGGCCATTTCACAATCTAACAGGGACATGGCTTTGTCCAAGATAAGCTGGGCCAATGAGATTTCTTTTCTCTTGGACAAAATCTAAAAGAAGTACAGCTGATTCACTTTGCTGTACAGTATAAACTAACACAATATTGTAAAGCAACTATACTCCAATAAAAATTTTTTTAAAAAAAAGAAAAAATGAAGTTCTACAGAGGGATGTGGCCCCATGGTTGGTAATCAATGGAGTTGAAAGTCAGAACTGGTAGAAGTTGCTGTCGAGAAAAAACTGATAATAAACATTAAGACCAAGTTACAAAGTTAAATAAAACACTAACACCTCCTGGGCAATTGATCATAAATCTAAATAACTACAGTAATTGTAAGATCCAAGTGGGTGGAAGTGATCTGTAAAGAAGATAGCAATGAATATGGTGAAATGCCTTAAGATTTTAAAAGATACAACAAAAGATTAAGACGAGATTTAACATCCAAATTCTGATAAAAGACAATTACATATTTCAAAGCGAAAAACTAAAAGTTGGAGAAATAAAGCTTTTAAAAGAGCATAAAAATAGCAGATCAAGAATAAAAATTAAAACAATATATAAATTGCCTAAATTCATCTACTACAAGTTTCAAATTCCGTTTCTTAAGTTGAATTGTTCTCAAAACATTAGAACTTGAACGTAATCTCCATGAGACCAAGGACTTTTGTCTGTTGTTCACTGGTCTACTTTCAGCATCTGGAACACTGCCTGGCGTCTAATAAATATTTTTTGAATGGATGGATGGGTGCAAAACCTGCATACTGTCCAACTGGCAGCTGGACAGTGTCCATGACCACCAGATTCAGGTAAACAGGCACTTTGACTCAGTGAAGATAGGAATTCTACACAAGTACCACTGTTTCAGAAGACAATTTAGAACACATGCCAAAAGCATTAAAAATTGTTAATCCAAGAATTTTACTCAAGAAATTTATGGTTTTTTAAAAGATAACTAAGGCATTTAACATATTTTATTTAGAATATACAAAAGGTGAACCTAAGGAACTGCCCTGAATGCCCTGTAACACAGGGCTGACTAAATTATAGGCCCCCTCATATCATGGAGTCCCAGGCACTCACACACGGGAAGATGCAGAAGTACGTCAATGTGGAAGATGATGATGAGGGACTTTAAACAGCTGCAAACGAGAAGGAATAGCACAACCCTACTCCTGTATAAAACATCTGGAAGAAGTGACGCTGAAATGTTAACACTGTGTTCCTCAAAGTGGTAGGGTAACTGACTTTTATTTTCTTCTTTTTGTTCACCTCTATTTTCCAATGTTTCTACATAGAACATGCACTATTTAGAGAACAAAACAGTCTGTTCTAAAAATCTGGAAACATTTATTTTTGAAAGAGACCAACCTTACAGGTTGTAAAGTAGTGCCAAATAAAATACTACTTTCAAACATCACCTACCCCCTGGAGAAACACAACATTCTTCCCCTGTCAGTTCTGTGGACCTGTCTCTGATGTTAGATTACACTTTGCTATTTCTGAACATGTTTTGATTAATTAGCCTTGGGAAGGGAAGAAAACCATAAGCAGTTACAAGCCAGAACAAAGTAAAAACTGGCACTTTCACTTTAGCTTTGGTTGAGATTTTAAATCTATTAAACAACAGTAAGCAACACTCGGTTTCAAATGTAAACCACTATACTAGCCAATACTAAGAATTATGTGATCCTCAGAAGAAACTTTCAATAAAAGATGCATGTAAGTCAGATACATCCTCATACACAAATCAGATTTTAAGTCTCAATTTGATTTCACTGTTCATTGTATACATCTTGAAAAGACCTCTTAGGAATAAAACAAAAAAAGTGCATTCCCATTTTGCATGAATAGGCTTACGTATCAGGTGGAAACTGGAAGGAAAATTGAGCTTATATTAACATAGTCTAAGTCAATCAATTGTAAAAGTTGAGCTATTGTTATTCTATTTTATTTGAGGTACAGAATTCAGAATATACATTTGATGTACACTTAATCAATCTCCTATGCTAAAAAAATGGGAAGACTGGGCTACAAAGATGCCATCTTTTAATTTCAAGCGTCCCATTTACTTTCCACAACCAAAAGTCTTGTTCCAGTTTTCATAAAGCTCTAAATCTTCTGGAGACACACTAGGTCGCACAGTTCTGAAGGCATCTTCAAAGTCACTGTAAGCTATTGGTCGAACTTGATCCGGCGTTACCGTGGCAATGTCGGCAGCCTGTAAACTGCGAATAGGACCCAGAGACGCCTCCCTGCAGAGCTGCGTCATGTCAGCCCCTGAGAACCCACCAGAGTGCTGCACCACCAGGTCGACCTCCTCCTCACTGAGGCAGCAGTGCTCCTCGGACATCAGATTAACGACTATCTGTTTCCTGGCTGAAGCCTCTGGGAGGGGAATATACAGCCTTTTCACCAACCTTCTCCGGGCAGCCTCGTCAATCTCCTGTGGCCGATTGGTTGCTCCTACCACTAGAATACGATCTTCAGAAGATGTGGCTGCTCCATCCAACTGAACTAGGAATTCGGTTTTTATCCTTCTAGAAGATTCATGCTCACCATCTCCCCGCTGAGATAACAGGGAATCAATTTCATCAATAAATATCACCGCCGGTTGCTGACATCGTGCAACAGCAAACAGTGCACGGACCATTTTCTCCCCCTCGCCCACCCACTTAGAAGTCAACGAGGAAGCAGAGATACTAAAGAATGTTGCCCCAGACTGACTAGCGATGCACTTGCCAATCAGAGTTTTACCAGTCCCAGGAGGACCAAAGAGCAGAATTCCTTTAGGGGGTCCTCGTAAGCCAGTGAAGATGTCTGGCCGCATCATGGGCCACACAACTATCTCCTTTATTGTGGTTTTGGCAAATTCCACTCCTGCGATATCTTCCCAATTCACTGGCGGTCCCTGATCCATAATCTCATGCATAATAAGTTCAATCATTTTGGGCTCCAAGTTCTTCAGACGCTCATCCACGGGATGTGCTGGGTCTGCAGCTCCTGCGCCATGAGGCTTATACTGCATCCCCCCGCCCTGACCTCCCCCATCTTGCTTAGGTACGGGGGGAACAAACTTTCCAAATATCCCTCGGGATCTACTAGCTCCCAGAGACTTTTTGACACCACCATGTGAAGACCCTGATGCACGCTGGGGCTGGTGGTACTTTTTCTGCTGATCTACCCATAGCTGTTCTTTTGCAGTTTTAAAACTAGGCAGGCTGCTCTCCTCTCTTTGGCCATTATCTTCTGTTTTACTAAAAGCCTTATTCATTAGTGGAGTGGAAAGTGCATCAGTGGTGCCAGAACCATAAAAAGCTTTCATTTCCCGTGGATTTTCAAAGCCAGAAGGAAAACAAGACTGATTAGATGAGAACACATTTAGTCCTATGTTGGCTTTCGGGAAGTTGTAAATTTCCTTTTTGACATTTCCAAATAATGGTGTGGCATGGAATTTTGCAGTGGCTGACTCCCCGAAAGGTCCTGAGACTGTAGGACACGTCTTAGTGGTGTCAGTGACTAGAGGTGGCTGGGCATTCTGAGGGCACTTCAAAGAAGGACTGCCCTCTGGGAAGTCTTTGGTCCTATCGGCACCATGGGCTGAGTTAGTTAATGGGTCACTCTCCCCAGAACCACCACAAACACTAAATTTAGGAAGATCAAAGACAGCGGCCACTTTATGGATGACTACTGACTCATCAACAGATGCCAACAGAGAGTCTCTGGATTTTCTGCCAGCGTGCATCATCTCCTGAACACTACTCATTTTGAACACATTATTTATTGACAATCCAGACCTCCACTTGTCACTGTCAGTTTGCCGAGATCTTGCTAGAGTTAAAATGTTTTCTGCGTAGTTATTCAAGCCAGTTCCAACACTGTCAGAATCAATAACGGCAGAATATTTCTCTGCATATGTTCTGAACAGTCTGGCAGCACACACCTGGGAGATCTCAGAGTTTGCCCACGCATACTGAATGCGGAGAATCTGTGCTCGGTGCGCGTCTGCCTTCTCTCCTGATGTACACGTGCCAGACGTAATCGCAAAGTAATTCTTCTGCCATTCACTCAAGTGTACAGACCTGGAGCTGGAGACCTGCATTTTAGAGGTTCTATAACAAACGACAAAGATGAAAAAGATTCAGTATCCAGAAGGAAACAAAGACATAATACTTTAAACATACTTTTAAAATCTCTGCCTATCTGAAGGAAGGTACACTGGACTTTTCATTTATAAGGTAAATTTATAAGGAAAGACCGTTTATAGGGGAGCATCTAGTTAACCACAGCTTTCAGGCATTCAAGATATAAAAGATTAAAGACTTGACTTAATAATGCTCTAGGGACTTCCCTGGTGGTGCAGTGGTTAAGAATCTGCCTGCCAATGCAGGGGACACGGGTTCGATCCCTGGTCCGGGAAGATCCCACATGCCACGGAGCAACTAAGCCCGTGTGCCACAACTACTGAGCCTGTGCTCTAGAGCCCGCGAGCCACAACTACTGAGGCCGGGTGCTGCAACTACTGAAGCCCGTGCTCCGCAATAAGAGAAGCCACCACAATGAGAAGCCCGTGCACCGCAACAAAGAGTAGCCCCTGCTCGCCGCAACTAGAGAAAGCCTGTGCGCAGCAACGAACACCCAACGCAGCCAAAAAAAAAAATAATAATAATAATGCTCTATTATGGGTTAAACTGTTTTAGTTATATAATAATTTTCCTTGTGATTAGGGAAAGGTTTAGATGGAGAGGATTTAAAATTAATCAGCAAACGAAAGGCAACATGGAAGAACAAGGGATCTAGAGACAAGCAAAGCAAAACAAACCAAGCCAAGCCTCGTCCCTAGGAAAATTAGATGAATGATCTCATGCAAGCCTCTTTACATCGCTGGGACTTCAGTTTTATCTGTAAAATGAGAGAAATCATTATGAGAATCAAGTCAAATAATGAACATGAAAATACCTAAAAATTACTATTACCATCTCAACTGCACAAATGTAGAAACTGAGGCAGACAGAGTTCAGAAGCTTGATTGAGGTCACACAGCCAGTGAGCAATGGTGCCAGAATACACACACGAGCAGTTTCACTGCATGTAGTGTGCACTTCACCACATAAATGCCCCTTCATACTGCCACCAAAGGTCACTGCAGCATGGCTCACAAATACGAACAATAGTACTTAGTCATATACTAAATGTTTTCAAGGATTTGTAAATGAGCACTTAAAACAGGATGCCTCAGAATCTCTCACAATTTCCCAATTTCACAGGAAGCGTTAAAAAGTGAAGCTGTCGTGATAAATGAAATAGGAGAACAAGTGTGTTATTAAAGTGGTTTATTTTAGATTCTTTTTCCTCATGTTAGTTTTATAAGCCTCCTTACATTAAGTTAAAATGATTTTAACAGGACTGTAGATGGATGTATCATGTTGACAGATGTGTAGAATTTACCTACCAATCCAGAAGAAAAATTTGTAAGAAAACTTTGAAGCTTCCTAAGGGTACTGAAGTAAAGTAAAAACCAAGAACTCGTGTATGCTAAAATTTACCTTTCAAATTACCTATAAATATAGCTTAATAATCAGCAGTTTTTTTGATGCAAGACCCATGCTTAATACAGCTTTGTTTCTCCCATAAACCCCACAAAGAATCTGTCACATTGTAGGTAGGTGTTCATAAGTCTTTGTAATTATTTTTGAAAACAATATACTTAAGGCCTAGTGAGCTCCTAATTTGCTTAAAGCCATTAAGTCAAAACTAGAACTGACATCTCCTGACAAACAATTCATCCCTCTTTCCACTATTCCATTTTACCCTATTTTAATCTTTTATGCAACAGCAGAAATGAGAAATTGCAAATGAGGTAACTTGGAAACCATTTATCACCAACTTTCCAGTTACCATGAAAATCCTGTTCCTCTACACGGCTTCATCCCATTTTATCATCCGCAAAACTGGGATTCCTACAAAGGCTCAGACAGAGTTCTTGTCACTGTTCCCCAAATACCCTGCTCTTTCCTTTCCACCCTCTCCTATTTGCTCAACATTCACCTCCCAAGTCTTACTTCGTCCTTTCAGCGCAATCATTCCCCCAAGGAACTATGGACACAGGTAACCAAGGACGGCTTGGCCACGCCCGTCAGCGGCACAGCCTGGTCCCGAGTATCACTTCCTAGGTCTGTATCACTAAGGTTACTCGGCGGCAGCGATGCACGAGCTGCATTCCCATCTCCTGGGGTTTTCCCTGCCTGCTGTAGGACGTGGCGTTCGTCCAGACAGTACATGTTCCCCGCCACACCGACTGTCCCCCCGCACCCGGAGCGGGGCGTCCCCGGGGACAGCTGTCACCGCGCTGACGGGGCTGGGGACCCTGCGGCGCTCACGGGGCGGGACGGCCCACCGCCCGCCGGCCGGGACCCCGGGTGCAGCCTCTCCCCTCCGGCCTGGCTCCTGGCTCAGGGCTCGCCCGGCTGCCCCCCGCGGAGCCTCCGCTAGCGCGGCGCCCGCCCGCCGGGACACCCCTCCCCACAGGCCGCCTCCGAACCCCAGGCCGCCGGGAGCGCGCCCGCTGCGAGAACACATTCCCGGGCCGGTCTGCCCGTTCGCCCGCCAGCGAAGCCCCTCAGCCCTCCGGCCCCGCGCCCCTCCCGGGCCTCAGCTCCCCTCGCCGCCCCCCTGCCCGCCGCCCCCCTGCCCGCCGCCCCCCTGCCCGCCGCCCCCCTGCCCGCCGCCCCCTGCCCGCCGCCCCCTGCCCGCCGCCCCCCTGCCCGCCGCCCCCCTGCCCGCCTACCTACGGCTTCCGAAAAGCGCGCGGACCGCGTGCGCCTGCGCGCTGCTGCCGGCTCGGCTCCGCTGTGCGTGCGTGCGCGCATTCATACGTCTGTGCGAGCGTGAGCGTGCGGCGGGGCGGGGGAGCGCGGCGGGGCATGAGCGCACGGTGGGCGGGGCGCAGGGGCGGGGCAGCACTGCTCCCCCGGGAGGGGTCCGAGCCCAGCCACGCCCCAGCCACGCCCCAGTCACGCCCCAGTCACGCCCCAGTCACGCCCCAGTCACGCCCCAGTCACGCCCCCGAGGCTCCGCGGCCGAGCGCCCCTACCGGCGCGTACGTAGGTGCGCGGTTGTCCCTCGGGAGGGGCTCCTCCCCCACACACATTTTTAGACCGAATCGGGGAATTGGAATCTGCATCTCGGTTCGCGCCCTCGCCCGGCCGGCGCGTCCCTTTCCTCCCTGATGCCCTGGGGACACGGTCCTGGAAGACCGGGAAGCGCGCCCTTCTTCCAGCGGACTGTGTCCTGGGGCAGGACGAGGAACGGAATAGCCCTCACAGCGGCCTACGGGTCGTTCGTGTCACCGTGTCACCTGGGAATTGTGGAGGTCTGATGGCGTGACCTGAGGGGGTCCCGAAGGACCGTCTTCCCACCTTGTCACCCTGCCGTCTTCCTCCCCGGCTGGTCGCCTCCGTGTCCCAAGGGCGCCCCCAGCAGCCCAGGGAACCAGCTCACACAACCCTGTTTAAAGCGAGAAGGAGGGGCCGGACTGGGGAAGAACCTTTCCCCTGAGTACTTCTGTCTGGGAAAAGGAGGAGCCATTCCTCGGAAAGCCCCAGTGCCTTCTCCTCTCCTTGGCTCCCGGGCCCTGTGGGTACCCCTTCCCCGGAAAGTGAGTGGCACCGGGCATGGAGAAGATGACTGTCCAGGAGCAATTAACAGCACATGACATTGAAATGCAAGACCTAAGAAGTGTGAGGCAAAACATTTCTTAAGACCTTTCTTTTAAGATTTTAAAAAATGGGCACAAACTAAACAAAAGGGAATGATTGGACAATACCTTTTTAAAAATAGACAAGGGAAAATGACAGCTTACAATTCATCTCTTGGCTTAGATGGTAATAAAAGACTTTTTTATTCTAATTCTTCATAATTTATTAACTAATTTGCTAACTATTATAATTACCCAGAATAAAAATAAAAGAAAATGAAAATGAAAACCATTATCTCAAGACCAGCTCAGTCGTATGCTTGCTAGCTATTTTTTAACTTGTATGTTTAGAAATCACCATATAAATACTCTTTGGGTAATTAGCAATTTTTGGTTTTTTTGTCACCAAAATTAAGTGATAGCATTTTGGAGAATTCATGTAGACCACCGTCTTATCCTCCTAAGAGTATTGTTCACATACTGAAGTAAATTTATTGTTGCCAGTATTAAAATTTTTCCAACGAGTGACACTAGCGTTGCCACTTTACTTTTGTGTGTTTGATAGAAAAGCATTTCCCAATCCGGCAGTTTTTTCTTCCTGCGCAGCTGGCAAAATCTAACTCAATTCCGTACCCTCTCTAAGCTTCAACTTCCTCCTCATCTATAAAACAGGAATAAGCATCTCTAACTCAGGATGCTATCGTAAGAGTTATGATTAATATGAGATCTAATGATTAAATTATCAAAGCAGGAGCTGGCACACGGCAGACATTCAACAGAAGCTGTGATGCTATATTTATTGCTACTATTAATGCTATTTGCTATTGTCAAACCCTTAAGCCATAGCAAGACTTTTTCTTCTTTTACAAACGGGATATTTTAGAATAATGTTATAAGACTTTAGCATAATTTGTAGGAGTTTAGCACTTGAGCTATGCAGGTCTTAAACTTTCCTTCTGAGACCATAGGTTGTTTTGTTTTGTTTTCTCCTGGGGAGAAATTTTTGAACCTGCAAGGGAAGAAGTTTTCACTTACAGCAAACAGAGTGCCAGTTCTTCACGCAAGGGATTCTGGGAGCTGGCTGCTCATTTCCATATTCATGAATATTATAAACATGGTCTCCAACAAATGCCAATGCACACCTCAGTGATCTCATTTGTTTTTGAGCAGAGGGAGACTATGGCCCCAAATAATGTGCATCCCTCTGTACAAGGAGAGTCACTTTAATTTTAAAAGAGGTGTGTTTGTAGGTCCAAGGAGGTGGATGGGGTAGAGGGGATGTGGAAGCAGACAGGACAAGAGTAAATTCCTTCTTGGTGGGACTCCTGAGTGTGGCTAGACTCTGACTGATGTCCAGCCTTTCAGCTCCCTCACTCAGCATTAAGGAAGAAGGCAGAATGAGGATGGAGGACCGAGGGGATGGGTTCCTGCCTCCATCGGAGGAGTAAGGGGTGTGTGGACCGGGAGTGACTGAGATGTGCAATGCCAGCAAAAGGTTTTCCCTGACTGCACTGAATGACCCATGAGGGCTCTGATGGGCCCCCTGGCATCACCATCATAAACAGAGCTGGTGAGTGGGGAGATGGGCCTCCCCTGAAATGGGGCGGGCAGAGTGGGGAAGGAACCATCTGCTTCGGTTGTTTTCCTCCAGAGCGTCACTGCCAACCTGAGTCCGTACTTCTGGTGCTTCCGGTTTGATACCATATGTTGTGAGTTGAATCGTATCCCCCCAAGAAGCACCGCCCAAGTGTCGGGCGTTGTTATCGCCGGGCGAGCCCTTTGCTCAACACGGGTTGCCCAGATTAGAGCTTGTCACTGAAAAATAACCCATGCTGATGGTGGTGTTTCTACTTTGTAATTTAGCCAGATTCTCTTATTTTCATAGACTGTTGGAATCTCAGATACAGAAGAGAGCTTAATGGTCATGTACTGTAGTTTTCAGTCCCTTGGAGATGTTTCCTGCACCATTTCTCAACCGTTGACTTTCCTGTCACCAATGAACACCCACAGTGGTGGAGAATTTACTGCCCTGTAAGAAAACACATTCTATTTGACGACTGGCTGATTTTCACGTTGGAAAAATCTGTCTCCCTCTGTGTCACTTGCTCTTTGGAGGCACAAAGACCCTTCATGTCAGAGTGAGTGTAAAATTTGAAGACAGCTACCAAGTAAGGCCTCTCTGTGTCTTTCCCAGTAGACATCCTTCGTTTTAACCCTCCTCATGTGACTTGGCTCCTCTGTGACACCTGGGGATATTGCCATCTCTTACCTCTGGCGGTGTCTGGATTTGACTTCAACATTCTGGACGTTTTTGGATCCATCCAATTTGCATCTCTGCCTGTATCACACTCAACCTTCTCTAAAGTGGTAGTTCCAAATTTATCCAGTTTATGCAAGCAAATTACTCTCACTGCTTTCTTATTAATTTTTTCTATTACTTATTACAAGTATAGGTGATGGCAAATGACACAGAGATACCAAAGAAATAGATTTCAATATCAAATGCAGTAAAAAAAAAAAAAAAAAAAAGCAAAAAAAGATTTGATATTTGGAGATTTACATGATTCAGAGAAGCAATAAAACAATCCTTAGCTCAAAAAGCCATCTATTGGCTTTTTCCATTGGTGGCAATTTCCATTCCTTTCCTCAAAAACAGGCTTTCTGAATAAAAGATCAGCAATATTTCTTGCTAATTTGCTGAGTCTGTTGGACTCCCAGGTTAAGGGGCACAGGTGTGAAGTCGATGGATGATTGATACCCGCTTCCTCTGGGGTCTTCCTCTGTTTCCCCTGTGATGATCAAGGGGCCACCCAGTGAAAAACTGCCTCTCCTTTTTAAAATTTATTATTTTTTAATTTAATTTTTATTTTATATTGAGGTATAGTTGACTTACAATGTTGTGTTACTTTCAGGTGTACAGCACAGGGATTCAGTTATATTAAGTTATATTCTTTTTCAGATTCTTTTCCCATATAGGTTATTACAGAGTATTGAATAGAGTTCCTGGTGCTATACCGTTGGTGCTTGTTGGTTATCTACTTTATCTATAGTAGTGTGTGTATGTTAATCCCAAACTCGTAATTTATCCCTCCCCCAACTTTTACCCTTTGTTAACCACAAGTTTGTTTTGGAAGTCTGTGAGTCTGTTTCTATTTTGTAAATAAGTTCATTTGTATCGTCTTTCTAGATTCCACATATAAGTGATATCATACGATATTTGTCTTTTTCGGTCTGACTTACTTCACTCGGTATGATGATCTCTAGGTCCATCCATGTTGCTGCAAATGGCATTATTTCATTCTTTTTTATGGCTGAGTAATATTCCTGCTTCTCCGTTTTATCTGGGCTATTCTACAGGTTCCTCTTGTGACTGGCATGGAGTCAGCTGAATGAGAGTCTCTGGTTTCAGGAAGTTTGGCTGTTTGCTGCATGTTAGGGAGGAGGCATATGATTCCAGGAGATCCCTTAGGTCCGATACTATAAGAACTATGTATTTGGTCTGTGTCCTGGTTCCTGACACAGAGCTCCTAAATCCCTTGGGATCTGTGGGTAACAGGAACCTCTTTTGTTCTAAGGAGGCTACTCTTGGCAGGTCCCTAGAGAGGGTAAGGATGGAGGCGGTCACCATGGTGAGAGGGTTGGAACATTTAGCCCCATCCCACCCGCAACCTCGGAGCAGGGGAGAGGGACCAGAGACTGAGTGAATCACAATGGCCAATGATTTAATCAACCAGTGATTTACTGGAACCCCCATAAACATCCCTAATCGACAGGGTTTGGAGCACAGATTGGTGAGCACATCAGGCTGCTTGGAGAGTGGTGCCCTCTGGGAAGGCATGGGAGCTCTGCACCCCCTCCCCCTGCCCTGCCCTATGCCTCTTTTCTCTCTGGCTGTTCCTGAGTTGTATCCTTCATAATAAACTGGTAAACATAAGCAAAGTGACTTCCTGAGTACTGTGATCTGTTCTGGCAAATTGTAGACCCTGATGAGGGCATGATGGGAAGCCCCAGTCTATAGCGGGTCAGTCAGGAGTACAGGAGGTCCCGGGCTTGTGGTGAGGTGAGAGTGTCTTGTGGGACCAAGCCTTTAACCTGTGCAGTAGGACACTCACTCCAGGCAGGTGCTGTCAGACAGATGGAGAAGTGATGTTAGAAAAGACTCCATGTTTTTGGTGCCAGGAGGGAAAACCCTTTCATCTGGTGTCAGAAGTGTCATAAGTAAAAACTGTTTTCTTGGTATCAAGAGGTTAGTTGTGTCCAGATTGATCTGGGATTTTCCCAGCACTAACTGGAGGTGCCCGTTATCGGGAGATGCTATCTGGTTCCAGTACCAGCAGTGGTCTGTGTGCTACATCGTGACGCTAGATTGAATATAGGTTTAGATGAAGGCGCTGTACAGATGGATTAGGCTGCGTAATCCAGACCGTCAAAAACTTCCCCCCATTGGGCTATTTGGGGATTGTCTGGTTAGGGTCAGGGTCCAGGACTCTACCCTGGGAGGCGAAGGCGGGATTCTCCCAGAAGGGAGTGAATGTCCTCACTGCCAGTTATCCTGAGAAAAGGCTCCTCCCAGGGAGCAGACAGCCCACTTGACAGCAGAGGGGGGTGGGGAAGGGTGCCGCATTCCAGTCCTCATGCGGACAAGTCACTAGGCCTCTTGATGTCTCAGTTTCCTCATCTGTAAAATGGGAATAATAGTTGAGGACCTTAAAATAAGTATTAAATAAGTTAATATTACAAATATTTACAACGGTACCTGGCATAGAACACATGGCATGAGGGTGTGTGTTAAATAAACTGGGGGGAAGTATGTCCTCCTGTTTCTAGGCTGGGTGGTTTGGGGTCTGATCGCTATGTTATGGAGATGCCTAGAGAGGTCTGGAGGTGGGGTGAATTGTCACGAGTTACCTAGAAATGAGCCAGAGGTCGGGCAAGCTTCTATCCGTGCTGGGTCTACACCGGAGCTGATGTCTGAGAATCCCCGACGAAGTGATCCAGCCCGTTCAGAGGGGGGCTCTTCATCACTCAGCTAACTTCCTGCCGCCTGTCTGTACACATCTCCCAGCAGCAAACCTACTGTCATCTGCCGCCTGGTCTCCTGCCTCGAACTAAATCTCGGTCACCTTTCCAAAGTGCACTTGTGGATGGGCTGGGTGGAGCTGCTCCCACAAGGCTGAGGGCTGCGCCGGTGACTCTGTGGCCCCATCTGGGGGCCCTGCAACAACCTCAACGCAAGAGCACACTCAGGTGCAGGCAACCTCACTGTAAAATGCAGGCACCTCAGCCCCGACGCAGGGGTCTGATCGCTCGGCCTTCTACAGCTGCTAATGCGGTGGGCCCAGTGGGTCCCAGTGGCCCGTCCCACATCCCCGGACCGTGCTGGAGGTCAGGTCTGCTCCACTGATGGGTAGAGAACAAACCACCTGGCCAAAGGAGATGGGGACCACATGGCATCTGACATATTTCCAGATTTCCGAAAAACAGATCATTACATCACATAGATAACAGAGGTCTTTGAAATTCAAATATCCATATAAATAATCCAAGGACCCGTTCTGAGAGTGCTTTTGATAATTCTGTAGTCTCCAAATGACAAGAACTAGTCCTGGGATTAAAATACACGTTTCTAAGAACAAAAATGATTTCAAATAAAGATTGGTTGTTTGGATAAAAACTGCATCTTCTTGGTATTTATGTGTAAAGAGCGTCTTCAGGTGTTTATTAGTCATGATACCACAGGGCAGGTGGACTGATCAGATGAAGAAACCAAGGCTCCACAAGTCTTTCCCATCACGCCAGCAGAACTTGGTCTCTGGCTATGTCTTGGTTCTGAATTCATTTCTTTAGAAGTTGGAGTCATCTCCATATAAAACTTGTGTGTTGTTATTGCAACAAGAAGAGTGCCTGACATATACTAGGCACTCCATAAACATTTGTTGACTAAATGAATACTGTTTAAAAATATCCAAGAGGGCTTCCCTGGTGGCGCAGTGGTTGAGAATCTGCCTGCCAATGCAGCGGACAGGGGTTCGAGCCCTGGTCTGGGAAGATCCCACATGCCGCGGAGCAACTAGGCCCGTGAGCCACAACTACTGAGCCTGCGCGTCTGGAGCCCGTGCTCCGCAACAAGAGAGGCCACGACAGTGAGAGGCCCGCGCACCGCGATGAAGAGTGGCCCCCGCTCGCTGCAACTAGAGAAAGCCCTCACACAGAAACGAAGACCCAACATAGCAATCAATCAATCAATCAATCTTTAAAAAAAAAAAAAGAATCCGCAAAAAAAAAAAAAAAAATCCAAGAATGCCACATTGTTGGCTGTTTTGAAACAATCAATTTGCTACAATGTGGAACAGGATGCTTACCAGACACAATTACCGTTACACTTCACGTTGTTTATTAAGCATTAAGTCACATGACAGAACAATTTAAAGACCATGGATATAATCTCAAGTCCCATAATTATAGATCGCCCCGGAAAATATTTCAATAAGACTTTACCACCACTGACAACTTCAGGGGCACAGAAACTGATGATTTTTTAATCAACAAAAGTCACAGCCAAATAATGAATAAAAGCTATATCCACTGGGGTTAACTTATAGCAAATATTTCTTCATTGGTGAGAGGCTGAACAGATGTAATCACAAGGTTCTTTCTGGATAACTTTGGAGAAAGAAGCATGGGCCACATTCAGACTTGCTTCCATGGAGCTGGGATGATACATCTTTTCCTCTCATTCCAGTATTCAGATCACTTCAACTTTTGATCTCTACAGGGAAAGAAAAGAACATGAATATATGGCTGTATTCAAAAAAATGTAAAACTCATTTCTGCCACTGAGATCAGCAGACGCTACAAATCAGGCTCTCTTCCCCCGGGAGAGGCTGTTACCAGAACAACACTGATTACATGCAATAAACATTTGGAAGACTTAGCACTGTACATAACACAAAATAAAACGAAAATTAAGTTAAATATTTTTAATTGTTTACTGAGCTCTTAATATGTGCTTATGTCTCTTTTAGGCACTGTATAATGTACTGCTAGAAGAGGACAGGCTGCTAAACGAGAGAACAGCTTAGACTGTGTCCAGAGGACGTGGAGAGAAAACGTTTGTCACTGCATTCATCAAAGCTGTAGCAGTGGTTACTGCGACCATCTCCATCTCCATCAGACTCTTATTCATCTTTATTTCCCCCATATTTTGCACAATTCCTGGCAGAATGGATGTTTACTGGCTAAATGATTGAATAGATTAGTTTGATCATGCTGTAATAAAGTAATATATATATAATAGGTTATATATCACATTAAAAAAGTGATTTTTAAAGGATTCAACTAACTGGTTGATTGAGTCAGGCTACTGTGGGTAAACTTGGCCAAAATACTCATTATCATCTTTTTCGTTTTCTCCAAGCATGTACCTTTAACAATGAAGCAAATAACACCTAATTTTAAAATACTAAATAAAATAGTGTAATTGCACACACACACACACACACAAAATGTAAAAATCAGAACTTTGTATATTCCTCATTTGAACACAGAGAAGGAGTATACTCTTTCTCCAACTGTACAATGGAAAAGAGTTTGAACTGGAAGAAATGAGTTTTTATTGCCAATCTGGCTTCTCTATGATACATTTTATTCATGTCAACTAGAATCTTGGTCCAGTTTCCTACTTTTTGTCAAATAGAAATAGTTCCTTCTTTCTCTCAGAACTATGACCACTGGATTTGATATAACCTTACACAAGCACAAATAAAACCAAGGTATTAAGATTTTCATCACTCTAATTAATCAGACCAAAACAACACACACGCATTGTGATTTACTATTGTATCCTACATTTAAAAAAAATTAAATCCTTTTGTTTTTAGCTTTGGAATTGATAGCAAGTATAGTGACTCCACAGTAATTGTGACTTCTGTTGGAAACATGCCTCTGTTTCTGATCATTTTTCTGAGCTACAGTCTCTTTCTGTGATGTTTGGGGCATATGGGAATAAGATATGATGAGATACACAAACATAGGGCTGCAGAAATGTTCCTCTGGAGTGTTTGCCTGATGTGATTTTGTTTTGAATATATCTTATTGCCCTCCCCCCACACACACACCCACCACACACACCCATGCTTATTGCGGAGGAGTGGAATAATCTAGAACTATGGGCCTCTCCCAAACACCTTTCAGAGATGCTCAAGCTGTAACTGTGGCACTGCTCTGGGAAGGGTGGCCCCCAAGGTTACGAGCATCCGACCTTTAGGAAAGGGCTTTGCCGAGCCAGGAGAAGGACCTGGTGTTTCAGGACATCTCCTGACAGAGGAGGTGGGTCTCTGACCTCACAGGTCAGAAGGCTGGATGGACCTCTCACATAAATGTAACAGTATTTAACTTTTGATTTTTTTGAGCACTGTAGTATCTCAAATATTCACAGTTAAAATTAAGAGCCCAGAAGATCAAGTTGCATGCAGTCAGTAGACTAATTCCATTGCACACTTAGGTTCTGCATCCCCCGTGGGTGACGACAGATGGGCAGTGAGCAGGAAGAGAGAGAAAGAGAGTCAGAAGCTCCCACCACCTGCCTCCTCCAAGTGAGGCGAAAGGCAAAAGGACAGAAAGCAAGACAGTGGACAAACTCTAGTGGAATGATTCCTAAGATAGCTTAATGCTGAGGCTCTGAAGACTCTTATGGTTCAATAGACATCATTCCAACCTGTTGCCAACACCGTGTTTGTGCAGATATTTTCCTTAGAAGTCACCTGCCCGCTGTCTTCAGGGTTCCTGTAACTGATGCCCAGTATTCTAGACATTTCCTTTCTCTGAACCGTCATGAATTTGGTCTTTCCTGACAGCAAACCAGCAGTCATGTCAAATTCCTTTTTGAATGTTTTCATTCATTTTCAGTTATCTACCATTTGCCAGTTTAATGTGTAAGCGTGTTGTGATCGTAAGTTGCCTCAATGCAAACTGAAGAAAGCTGGGGGGAAATCATAGGCATATGTGATTGATGGTCTCGAATAAAAGAATACAAAGCAGAAATCTATCAAAGTTACTAATGATTCACTACAGGCTATGTTCCCTCCACTTCTCCGGACCAGACAGGGCCTGGTTGTTGTTTTTTTCTTTTTTAATGGAGAGTATTTTATTTTATTTTATTTTATTTAGTTTTTGGCCGCACTGTGCGGCATATGGGATCTTAGTTCCCCAACTAACAGGGATCGAACCCGTGCCCACTGAACTGGAAGTGTGGAGTCCTAACCGCTGGACCACCAGGGAAGTCCCGATAGGGCCTGCGTTTATCCCCCTCTTTATGTGGTGGAGGAAACCTGGCCCCCGCAGCACGGCTTACCCGCCTTTTCCTCCCTCTGTGCTCCCAGCAGCTCGGTCGCCAGCCCTCGGATGTGCTCCCAGGCCAGCCGCACGTGGGCCGACTCCACCGTGCGTGAACAGACGGCAAAACGCAGCACGAACTGGCCTCTCAGGTGACAGGGAACCAAGTGGATTTTCCTGGCACTGTTTATTCTTTCCAGAAGAGCTTCGTTCAGTTTGTTGGAGCCCTGCAGGGATTGAGAGAGAGGGGCGGTGCTCGGGTCTGTGGGGACCCAAACACTCACCACCAAGTGAGGCCAGCGTTGGGTGACACACAGCCCCAGATCAGTGAGGGAGCCACCTCACCGCTGGCCTTTCATCTGCAATGGTAGAAAATTCAACTAAGTGATCGTTACGTGGCCCTGAAAGACGGCAGCCCTCCCACAAGACAACTTCTTCATGTTCTAGTGTGCTGTCGAAAGACGAGCCTTCCGTGATCCAGGTTTTTAAAGAAAAAATGAAGATTCCTAGACATGTTATCTACAAACTGATGAGCTTAAAGAGAAGAACTGTTTAACGGCACCAGCGAAGAGAAACATTCAGAAGAATTCTCAACAGTACAGTAAGTCCCCCGCATACGCACTTTCAAAGAGGCAAACGTGCATGTCCGAACACGTAAGTTAGTTCATGTGTCTCGCGTACATCGTTAAGTGCGTGCGTCCTCTACAAGTGGTTGTGCTTCTGTGTACTTTACTGTACAGTACTGTACAGAGTACAGTAGTACAGTGTCTTTCTTTCAAGCCCAGGATGTCTGCAAGCAAGCCTAAGAGCAGCGGTGTACAGCCAGTTGTGTTAGTTGGGTACCTAGGCTAACTTCGTCGGACTTACGATCAAACTGGACTTACGAATGTGCTCTCTGAACGGAACTTGTTCCTAGGTAGGGGACTTAACTGTACGGAAAATGAAGCGTAATAGTCAACTTCTTGCTAGGATCTGGGAAAACTGCCCATGAACTGTGGACCAAGGGACCACTGGTGGACCCGCCTCTGGAAAGGAGCAGCCCAGCAGCCTTGGGCAGGGAGACTGGGGGACCACGCCTCACACTAACCGGGCCAGATGGGAGGTGCGTGTCACACAGACCTGGGAGCCGTCCCTCTCCTGCCTGGTCCGTCCCGTTACTCCTCGTAGTTGCCCCCAGCCCTCTCGGTCTTCATTCTGTTTCCAGGCAGTGACTCCACCCCCACGCGCCTTCTAGTTGTTGCAGAAGGGCCTGGAAGTGGGGCCCAGGGTCCTGGGCCATGTGACCCTCAGTGGATTACAGTGTTCCTGTTCTTGCTCCGTCTCGAGGGCAGGGAGGATGGCGGGAAGGGAAGTGTCCTGGTCGGCCGGATGCCGGACACCAGGCTTGGGTCCGCGCAGGGCCTCCCGGCCACTGGCTGATGGCCTGCACGGGGCTCTAGCTGATGCCCCGTGGACAGTGCATGGGCCAAAGGCCACTCAGAAACTGCTGACGTGCACCAGGCCCAGACAGAGCTGGATCTGCTCGAGGATGAGGATGAGAAGGAAGAAACGAGGGTATGAAAGGATGGAATTTCACCAGGAAGACTTCACAGGAGAGCAAACACCTGAAAATTACGTACGTAGGAAGTAAAAGCAAGTCGCTTAGGAAAACTTTGCTTGCCATTTTCAAACGGATTGGACAAGATGTATTTTCTACGAGATAGAGGCAAAGAGCCAAACAGAGAAGTCAGTCTGAGATGTAACAACAGAAGCAACAGCAAAGACGGACTGAGCAGGTGCAGAGTGGGATCAGGGAGGCTGGCTGAGATGAGCGGGGGAAGGAAATTGGTGCCATGGCAACAGCTTATCCGCTTCAGGTCCAATAAAGACCACGCACACATTGAGCCATGGATGATGGAGAGGACTTGACATCCAGAATGGGCAGCCATGGGGCAAAGAATAAAATAACAAGATAGCAGATGTGGGGGGCAGAAAAGTGAGGCATGACGCCTGGATAACTTCCTCCCTGAGAAGAAACTGGATTCATGGAATGGAAGTAACAAGTTTCACCAAAGATATATTTTGCTTTCTGAAAAGCCCCTGGGTTTCCTGGGCGGGAGAGCACACCATGCTGCCCAGGAGAAGAGTGGGCAGGGCACACACAGGCGGCTTTGGTGCCCTCGTAAATGAGCAGGAGAAAATAAAAGTCTTGACTTTGACAACATTACGCTCAGTGGAAGAAGCCATTCGCAAAAGGCAGCATATTGACGAGCCCATGGACATGACTGTCCAGAGCAGACAGGTCCACAGGGACAGGAAATGGGTCCGTGGCCCGAAGGATGGGGGCTGGGGCGACTGCTGGTGGGTGTGGGCCCTCTTTGGGGGAAAATGAAGATGTTCTGAAGTTAGATTGTTGTGAAGGCTGTGCAACCCCGTGGATAGGCTGAAAATCATTGAAATGTATACTTTATATGGACAAAGTGTATGGCACGTGGATTATATCTCAATAAAATGGCTAAAAATTAAAGAATGTAAATCCTACAGGAACACTGGCAGTAGAAACAAAACAACTGATCGATGGCGAGCAAGTCAAAGCACACTTGCCACCAACGCCAGCGCGGACTGAACTGCCCCATCCGGTCACCCCGGGGACCTTGCGCCAGCTTCTGCACACCTGTGCTCAGGTGTCTCTGAGTGATGCGCTGCAGGGACCTCACGTCTCCCTGTCAGCTCTTGTGTCAGGACTCTGCTCTCCCTCTCCTGCTTCCAGGCTTTTCCATGGCTGGTTGCTGCCAGCCTTCAAAGCCCCAAGAATCACTGAGGGGAAGGGAAGGGGGAGCCAAGGGCCATGTTTGGATGGGCAGCGCCTTGCCAAGGCGACTGAGCCCATGGCCCCTTCTCCTGCTGCCCTTTGTGGATTCGGACAAGAAGGCCTGTGGGTGGCGTCAACTCTGCAAACAGAGAGCCAGCCGGAGAGCAGGCAGGGCGCTAGGCCCCAACCCGGCTTCCCTCACACAGGCCAGGTCACTAAGGGGCCTGTGCGTGCAGCTCCTCTTGGGGTCTTTGGAGCAATGTGGTCATGATTCCCCGCAAAGGTGGCTGAGGCCCTCCGGCAGCAGAATAACCGAGCCCCAGGGACCAGCGCTCCTCCAGCCCCTGCGTGTGCACCAGCAGCCTGAGGGTCATGTAGGGGTCAGCGGGTCCCGGGTGGGCCCAAGACTGGCTTCTCACAGGCTCCCAGGTGAGGCCCGTGCTTGTCTGGGGACCATGCTCGGACCAGTGAGCCCGTGGGTGGGTCCGTCCTTGGAGGGTTCCAGTGGCAGGGATGGATGGATAGAGAAGATGGCAAGAATCCTCGGGCCGGGTCTACAAAGGCAAGAAGTCTGAGCACCAGTGAGAAGAGTAGGTGTCCCGGGAAGTCAAGGCAGGGAGGTGGGAACAGCAGGCTAGAAAATTTGGGGGGAATCCACGGTCTCTGGGGAGCTCAGGCGAGTTTTGGCACATGGACATGATGAATGAGAGTTTCCTCTCTGTCATACTCAAAGGAAATGCAGACGACTAAGTTGACTTAGACGTACCTTTAGCCGGAAACAGACCAGCCCCAGAGTGACTTCTGCACAGATTTCAAAGCGGGGGTCCTGGTGCACCAAGGCCTCGAATTCGTGGGACAGCTGGACGTGCTGCAAAGGGAAGGGACACCTGTCTGAGTTTCTCATCACCACTTGGTTCAGAGCTTAGCCACCTAGAAAACCATATTAGGCCGCACGTCTAATATAATTCATTGATAAGCTTTAGCCATTTTCTTCAGCACTGATGTCACCCACTCCCCAGCTGTCCCCGTGCAGGTTGAGAAACTGGCTACCAGGAGAAAAGGGCTGAAGTCTTCAGAAAAACACCCCTTGTCATCTTCTGCGCAGGGGACCGTTTTCATCCCACCAAATAATCTTTTATAATTTTAGGATAAATGCTGTCAAGAGGAGTTTAAATATTCCAGAAGAGAAACAGTGGCCGACGTTGGCTGGGGCGCCGAGCACTTCACCATCCTGCTGTCGTGCTGACCCGCGACACAGGGAAGGACACCACAATCACGCCCATTCTGCAGACCAGGAGACCGAGGCTGATGCTGATACCAGAGCTCCAGGTCTGCCGCCGTTTGTTACTCCACAGCACCTGCCACCGGAGGTGAGAACCTCACCCGTCCAGGGCTGCCTGCTCCCCCTGAACCCACCCCCTTACTAAACGTCTCGATGTTTACAGAAACCAAACACCGATTCACACAGTATGTGATCGGAGAGCCAGCTCGCCTGGGTCTCGGCACACATGGAGCACGTCCTAAACCCCGGTATCCAGCGTGGGGTCACTGGCAGGGGTCCTGGGAGCACCTGAGCAGAGATCGTGCTGCTCCAAGTGTTGGGACAGACACGCCGTTTGAATGAGTGGCCCCCGGGCCCAGGACGACGACCTAGAGGGCTCCAGAGACTGTGCTGGCAGGGGTCCCCTCGAGCTGGGTCCTGAGGAGCCGCCCATCTGCCGGGGTGTATGGGGCTCCGGCCACTCAGTCCCCTCCTGGGAAGGCAGGGCCAGTGCCTCTCAGGGAGGCTTGCAGGCCTTTTCAGGAAGCAGCGATGTGATCACACCCAGCTTCCCCTGAGCTTCCAGCTGGAATCATCGTGGCGAGATAAACCACCTGGGTTTTGCCTTCTCTCCTCAGAGCAGCTGCATCGTCATTACTTTTGAGCACAGGTCCTGCAGTGGGGGAGAACTCGTGAACTCATGCACACGCCCCTCCTAGTTCTCTTCCGCACGGAGAGCCTCCAGGCGCTTTATGGCCCCCAGAGCAGCCTCGTAAGACAGATGGATGCTTGTGTGTGCGGCACCGCAGGGGCCCCTGCCCGCTGCCACGTGCCCTGTCGCAGGGGAGGGGCCTGGGGCCGCCCCCCCCACCGCCCGAAGCTGCACTGTTGCCAGAATGAGATACTGCAGGGTGCCCCGTCCCCGTGATGTCTGAGGACCTCTGTCCACCAAGGTGGGTCCACAGGTGAGGAAGGACGGCAGGATGGGAGCGCCCGGCTGGATATCGGCAGGCCTTCTGCAGCCAGTTAAGGGAGCAGACCTCCTCTGGAGTGTCTCACTCAAGGAGTGTCCTCGATTGTTAAAAAAAAAATAAAGCAGGGTATACACACTACTCTATATAAAATAAACAAGAAGGTCCTACTGTATAGCACAGGGAACTCTACTCAATATCTTGTAATAACCTATAATGGAAGAGAATCTGAAAAAGAATAGATATATACGTATAACTGAATCACTTCGCTGTGCACCTGAAACTAACACAACATTGTAAACGAACTTTACTTCAATAAAATTTTAAAAAACAAAGCAGGGTCGTGGGGCTTAGAGTCGATCCAAGGTTCTCACATTTTAGCGTACATCACAGCCACCTGTTTGCTTGCTAAATAGAGGTTGCTGAAACCCACTCCGAGAGACCAAGGTCGTGCATGTGCTTCTGGCCGGGGGTGTGTTGGAGAACTGCCGGGCTGGAGGGCATCCCACCCACCCAGCCCAATCTCTCCCATTCTGGCAGTTTCCTGGAGAAAAACCTACTGCATCCTCATTACCGCCATTGAGGACTGGACCTCACTGTGGGCCAGCGGTGGCTCCGGTGGCAGCTAAGAGTGTCTGTCACTTCGACAGTCTCCGGGAGTGATAACCTTCAGTCCCCGTGAAAGTGTCTAAAAGATCCAGAATCGTGCATTGAGCATCTTACAAACGCCCTACTCTCAACAGCCCAAAGTATCCCTTAGAGTGGTTTATGAAGACATCTTACTTCCTTTCTAAAGTCTAAGACCTCCCTAATGTCACCCGGATAAATAATGAAAACAAACTCACCTTGCGGATATAGGCCTGCAGTCCCTTGACTCCGTACATCCTGAAAACAAACCACATCTTCAAAGAGCGGAACCTCCGGCCCAGCGGCAGCTGCCAGTGCTGAAATGAGACACAACGCGGCACATCCGTGAGGGCTATGCTAAGGGCTGGTTTCCTTTTTGACTCATGGCCTTGTCTGTTTATCTTGAAGGGCCTGGAGGACACCCCCTCTGGCTGCCATGCCCCATCCTGGATGGCAAAGCTGACAGCAGTGGAGTAAGCGGTCCGGCAGCCGGAGGCTCTCTTTGCAAAGCTCCGTGATGCTCGTGCAGGGCACACGGGGGCCAGGCCGGTGCTAGGCTTGGGAGCCATCATGAGCAGATGCGGGGAGGTACGGGCCTGCCCCACGGGGCTTACGACCCAGTGGGGGTGGGAAGGGGGCTGTTCACTGGGTTCTCTGCCTACAGGAAAGAGGACGGGGGCAGCAAAAGCCCACACCCTCTGCAGCGCGCTCCCCGTGACGCCTCAGCACCATTCTCTAGAGCAACATGCATCCTCTTTCTGCCCCGCAGGCCGCTGTGGAATGACCTGCCAGACGCTGTCACCAGAAAACACATCTGTCAACATGCGGGACGTCTCATGAGCTTTCCCTAGTTTTTCCTGAATTTGTCAGCTGCCCGGCTGTGACACTCTCCAATGGTTGTAAATGTACCAAAGCAAGCAAGAGAGGACACAGAAGGGAGAGAAGTGAGGGGACATTTGGGAAGATAAAACAGTGGCACTTCATTGGGATTTTACACATAGGCACGTCCTACTGGAACTTATAAAGGAGGTGCCAGGGGGGACTTTCCTCCATCTTTGTTTACTGGAGTAAAAAGGGACACAGTTTGAGTGTTCATTCCACTGTCACCCTAAAATGCTGTCACTACCTCTCTGGAGTGGGGTAGATTCCCCGGGGGCAGAGGTGCCCTGTGCACCCAGCCTTTTCCCCTCACCCCTGACCAGACGTAAGTTCGGAGAGGAGGAGGCCCAGGCTTATTTGCCATTTGATTCCCAGCCCATCTCCCGGCTCACCGCAGCTGCCAGAGCAGTGCACGTCTCCTGCCTGGGGAAGGAGGCTTGTCACCAGAGCAGCCAGTTAAGAGGCTGTCGTCTGAGCCCTTCTTATGCCCTCTGACCCTTTGCTCTCCCACTGTCCTGGGGGTGCCAGCTCCTGGCACACAGCCTGAGCACACAGTGGAGGGACCGCCCCGCCTTACAGAGGAATCTTCCAAGGAGCACAGGCCGCGTCATTTCCTCCTAACCTGAGCCCTGCCATCCGTGGGCTCAGCAGAGCTGCTCACTGCCAGGCCCGATCGCTAGTTAGGACCCAGTTAGAGGGTGTCCTCTTGTGGGACCCTGATCCTGAGAGGACCGGGAGGCTGCAAGAGCTACAGCCCATGACAGCGCCCCGCACTGCATTCACATTTTGGATTAGCACGGACCTGGACTCAGGGAGACAAATCTCCACTTACCCTGTAGTCAGTGATAAGCCCTGGAAAAGAGAAAGAAAAAGGAAACAGAAAGGAACCATTAGACACATTAGTTGATTACACGTCCAAGTCTTTTCCATCATCTCCTGAACCAGATATAAAATCACCGAGGGCAGGGCTGGGTGTTCCTTGAGCCACTTCCCAAGGTAACAGATTCAAGGGCGGGGGGGATTCCAGAGAGCAGAGCATAAACGGAAGTGCCGAATTATGAATGGATTCCCATTCATTTCACTTTCTGCACTTATATAAGCATGAAAATCTGAGCTTTCTCCTTGTGCCCAGTGGTAAATTGGCATTCAGGTCATATATAGCCTTCATCATGCCTTCATTCATGCGTGGGAAGGTGAATTTGTGGTATAAAGAGCAATTAGAATGTAAAGAAGAATCAAAAACTTTTGATGGGTGTTCATCTCTGTATTCTCAGATCTTAGTCTGGGTTCTGGCGCTGAGCAAATACCCAGTGGGCATTCTTCGAGTCAGTTTCATTATCTGGGATTCAAATGGCTTCACAGGGGTTACGAACTCGTTTGCATTTTACTCTCCCCTTGTGCCAAAAGCTGTAAAGCCAAGGATGGTATGGAGGAAAGAACGCTGGACAAGGAATTTCGTAGACAGAAGTTTCTGCGTGGTAGTCTTGGGCACAGAATCAGGTGGGGATTAGAGAGATGCGTTTTGGACCCCTGATCCTCCAGTGTCGTCCAGAGGAGGCTCGCTGTGGCTGGCGAGCATACCTGGCTCCCCAGGTCAGATCAGCTGTGGCATGGCCTGGCGGGCCCTCACCGAGGTCAGCTGGCATGGGCCGGCCACCTACCGCAATCCGCCACCCACTCTGATAGACTGCATTGGGTCCACTGGGCACAGCGTTAGGGTTAGGGTTAAGGATTTAGGGTTAGGGTTAGGGGTTAAGTTTAAGGTTAAGGTTAGGGTTAGGGTTCTGGCTCACCTCTTTCCTATCTTCCAAATGTACAGTTTTTATAATGAAAGAATTCATCTGAAATGTCTATATACCAGGTGTGGCCGCTCTTTTCCTATCATCTGCATTGTGACAGAAATTTCTGTCATAGAAAAAAAAAAAAATCCCACTTTTTTGGGTCACTCTTTGGCACGAGTCCAGTGAGACAACATATGTAAAAGTGCAAAGCAAACATAGGGGCGTACGGGAGCCGTAATCACTCCCACTGTTGCTGCCCTAATGTTGCTGCCACAGTGCTGACCCGTCAGGGGAACAGCGGGGAGAGTCCCCCCAACTCCAGGGGGTCTCAGGTGCTAGCAGGAGACACACGACCCTGGGGGGACCCCTGAGAGGGAGACTTTGCTCCTGGATCCCAGTGATGAGAGGGAGGCGTCCCAGTGGCCCACAGGAGGAACTGGGCAGCAGCCTGGGGAGCTGCGGGGTGTCGGGGGAGGGGCAGTCCACGTGGGCAGTCCTGAGTGGGCTTTTCAATAGTTAAATGATGAAGAGATTTCTTTATTGAATAGAAAGGATCTTTTAAAAAAAACACTCTAAACATATTTCATTTCAAATTACAGCAGGCTTCGCAGGAAAGTGAGATCCATCCAGATAAAATATACCCTTATATCCAGTGGCCATAGAAGTTTAAAGTTGATTTTGGGTGATTTACTTGGCAAACACAAAATGGGTCATTGCTTTTGTTGATTCATAAATTTTTGGGGGGAAAAAGTACAAATAACTAAGATTGTTCATCTTTAACAGCCATAGCCAATATTTCAATCAGAAACTGCCTTTCTATAAAAGTGGAATAAAATTACACTTTTTAAAAATTCCTGGAGCAATGAACTTTACTGAGATGGCTTAAACTCATTCTAAGAATGCCTTCCTTTTTTTTTTTTTTTTGGCCATGCCACACGGCTTGCGGGATCCTAGTTCCCTGGTCATCAAGGATTGAATCCAGGTCCTGGTAGTGAAAGCGCTGGGTCCTAACCCCTGGACTGCCAGGGAAGTCCCGAGAATTCCTTCATTGTTTAACAGCAGCATTTTGCTAACTGTCATGATGACTGTGGTTTTCATTATTCAAACATGAAATGCATTTTTAAATAGAAGAGCTTTGGCAGCTGGCTCCTAATTTCTCATGGCTTTATGCCAACGCCATTTTTAAAAACTAGACTTTATTTTTTTAGAGCAGTTTTAGGTTCTGAGCACAGCTGAGCAGGGGGTGGGTGCTTGTATCCGATGCGCCCCATGGGACGGTGGGCAAGTTTAAGAAGGCAAAACCGAGGTCTGATCTTTCCGTGGAGACCGCGCGGGCTGGGGTCTGCATGGGAGGGAAGGGGCTGTGCCTTGACTTGTGTCACTACTGTTCAGTGCTCCTGCCACAGTCATCAAAACTGCATCATCTTCCAGCCAGCCCAATTCCTGCTCAGTTCGTGGAGGGTGGGGTCACGTGATCTCCGGCATCCCTCCCATCACTAACATCCACTGTTGTCTAAGGAAACTCAATGAGACAGTGGCAGAAGTTCCCAAAGACTTGGCCTGTCCTTCCCTCCCCGGGGTCCCTGGACCCCATGGTGGCCGGCATGGCACCTGCTGGTGGCCATGAGGGCTTCGGAGAGTGAGAGAACCCTCTCCCACCCGGAGGCTGAGTCCTATAGGGACAGACAAGAATGTAAATCACTGTCCCCAGCGCGTGGATTACAGTGAGTGGGCATAGAGGGACGGGGGTGTCTGTGCAGGTCGCCTCATGCATTTTATCTGATCAGGATCTCAAGTAATCCGTAAGATTTGTTTTTTTTACTAGGAGACTTAATTTTTAGAGATCCGCATTTGTGAGTGGATCCTGCCTCAGCCTTGCCCAGTTTTCTCTTCCCTCCCCAGGCCCCTGGCCCAGCTGTTTCTTCCCCTGGTGCCACTGGTCTAAGCGATGCAAACTCTCTTTAGGGCAGTCATCATTTCAAAGGCTCAGCGCAGGAGGTGCCCACGCCCATGTTGAGGGCCGTGTGGCCCCTCCGGCCCTATGGGTGCCTCCCCCAACCCTGCCCCAAACAGTGAGGAGAAGAGCCAGGACCGCGTCTCCATCACCACCCCCCCTCAGGAAGCAGCTCTTCCTGGCTCTGCACCTGGCCCCCTAGGACCAGTCTGTGGACATGACTCTGGGCACCATGGACGCAGCTCTGATGGGAACAGACTGGAGAAACAAGGCCAGCGGCTTACCTGAGTCCTGGTGGCTGTGCTTTAGGTACACGGGGTCCAATTTAAAGGCTCCGGTCAGGTCAGTTCTCTTTTTCACCCTGTTTTAGAGAACAAACCAAGGGGCTTAACGAGAAGGTGTCTCAGGTGGGCCTGCACGGCCCTCGCCTCCTGTTCCTTCTCCCGCCGGGTTCAGGCTCCCCTGCTCCCCGGTCCCCTCCCTGACACCCCACTCGGCACGCATGCCCCTCATCTGCACCACCCGTCCCCTGGCTCGGCTGTAGCACAGCATTAACCTCCAGAGCTCTGGGCCCCTGAGGTTGGGGGTACGTGGTATAATAAAACTAAGTCTTTGGTCTTTATTCCTGGTCCAACTAGAATTGCGCCGAGACCTGACATTGAGTCTCCATTTTCATTTAGTTAGGACTTCTGGAATGGCTTCCAAAAAATTGTACCCTTTTCTTCATAAAAATCTACACAGGTTTTGATATATTTATTCATAGTAACCTTACATCTTTTCTTGCTATTATAAAAAAATATTTCTTTTAAAAATTTTACACGTGCTACTTATCGTATATGCAAATAAATGCACCCTTAAAAGTGCTGTGTATCTAGAAATCTTGCTGTGTTCTCTTATTAATACTTTCTCGGAAGATTCTGTTCTCATTGAAGACACTCACACCATCTGAGAATCATGAGTTTTGTGGCTTCCACTGTAACCCTTACTTTTACTTCTCTGTCATGTCTTACTGCACAGGTTAGGAAAGCACAACGCTGAATAGGGTGTGTATTAAGGGAATTGTAATTTTTTTCCCGATGTTAAAGGCAGTTTTTCTAATATTTCACCACTGAGAATAGGTTTGCTGTAGTTTTTTGGATGATATTTTTTTATCAGATTTGGAAAGTTCTCTTCCGTTCCTCTTTTACTAAGAATTACAGAATTTTATCTAATGCTTTTTCCGTATCTAATGAGATGGTAACTTTTTTTCTCCTTTACTGTTAAACATGGTCATGACATTTTAAAATCTTTTAATATTTTTAAACCACCCTGGGATGTCTGGAATGAACACATTTTAGTCACTATATACCATCTTTATTTTCCCCTTAAACATTATTGAATTTTATTTGCTAAAATTTACTTGGCATTTCCACATGTAATTTTGTGAGCTTGTCCTGTAGCTTTTCTTTCTCAGCTCCTCATCTGGTTTTGGGATCAAAGTGACACTGACCTCATGATATATGTCCCCCTTACTGGTCTCTGAATTACATTTATAATTAGACCTATAGATGCCTTGACAGTTGGTAGAACTTGCTGTTAGAAGAATTTGGATGTTTCTGTTGTGTGAAATGTAACTATTGGCACATAGTCTTTAGAACTATGAGACGTTTCAGGTTTTATATTTATTCTTGAGTCAGTTTTGATGACGTATTTTTTTGTAGTTATTGAATATGTACATTTGTAGGCAATTCTGGAATGATGTAATTCATAGTGCTTTCTATTTTTTTAAATGCCTGCTGTGTCTGTGGTTTTGTCTTTCTTATATTTCCAGTACAGTTTACTGTGCCTTCTCCTCTATTTCTGGTCCTTCTTTCTAGAGAGCATCTATTTTATTAGGCAGGTAAAGGACCAGCATGTGGCTCTCTTGATCTGTGCTCCTGTTTCCTTATTTCCTATTTCATGTCTGTCTCTTCATCTTCATTATTTCCCTCCTTCTAGTTTTGATGGTTTATTCTGTCGCTGTTTTCTTGCTTCCTTGGGGCCCTTAGCTAATTATTTTCTGGCTTTCGTGTTTTCTGTTTAAGTCTGTTCTCCAAGTCCTACTTTACTGCATGCCCATGAATTCTGTCACATCTTCATATTCATTCAGGTCCTAGGATTTCCAGTTTCCCTTTGTTCATTGATCCGTGGCTCCAGTGGGTCTGTGGTGGTTTGCTCTCCAAAATTTAGGTACCAGCTTTGCTTTTCCTTGTGAAGTTTAATGATACTACAAAGAAGAAAACTTTATTTAAAAAAGCAAATGGACGTGTGCTTGCACATATGCAGACACACACGCTTGCACACACACACACACACACACATGCACAGAAACACCCTCTCTAGGGATCAACATCATCTCACCCCTGATGGGCCTCACGGTGAGGAAAGCCTCTCCCTGTCACCAGACACATTCCTGAGGGATGGTCCTGAGGGAGGAGGGGGCAGGGGACACCTGTCCTATGTAGAAAGCATGGCTTCTTATGTTGTCTTTTTAAGAAATCTACAACTCTGTGTGTGACGGGCTCCCTGAATGAGGGCTCCTGCTACCTCTTGGTGCCAGAAACAGTATAAAGAATTCAAGATGCCAAAAGCACCAGGACCAAAGTGCAAAGAAACAAAGGAGATTCATAGAAAACTGTGTTGTCATGCACAGGTTCTAGAATCACGTCTTACCATAACCAGAGTGATTTAAAATCTTCCCAAGTAACTGAATTTTTCAAAAAATCCAATACAACAGGGTTGTACAAAAGCTATAAAACTAAAAAATTTAATTTTATTTGGAAAAAAATTAATCCTCTTTTTAAAGGCAGAGTAAAACATGCCCTTGGTGGAATTTGAGGCTTTCTTTGGAGAAAATCTGATATTAAGGGACATTGAGGTCAGAGCAGAATGGTTCATATTTACATATAAAAGATTCAAAATACCCAAATGAACAATGAAGAGCTTATGAACAGAATAATGAAATCATTATAAAACGTATTTACTGGGCTTGTAATGAGGTCAAGTTTTTAAAACTTCAATTATCTTGTCCGTTTTAATACGTAGAGAATATAACCAAAGAATTGAGTTTAAATTATGGACTAACCATTGATAAAATTTCATTAAACAAAAGAGAGACCCTTCTGATTTTGAAGAATACAAAAAAGCCAGTGAGAGAAAAAAAAAATCCATTTACATCTTGTTTGTTGTATTAGCAAAACCTTTAAACACATCTATAAAAAATTCACAACTTAGGACTGTTTGTTTGCTTGTTTTCAACTCTGCAGAGTTGAAGGATGCCTGGCCTTTTCTGAAATCCAGTTCTTATGAGTATCCTTATTATCTGTGTTCTACTGTGTTGGGACACCTCATTTTTTACTGCAATAACCTCTTAGAATAGCAAAATATATGTATGTGATTCCCTGGATTTTCAGAACAGGGCAAAAAAGCCTCTGAGTAGACTCTTAGCCATCCTTCTCTCCCTGCTCCCTGTCAGCAGGCCGCAAGGCTCACTTACATCCTCTGCAAACACACAGGGGTCCCCAACTTGGGCCCAGCTTGTTCAGCGGACCCTCAGCTCAGGTAGGCGAAGGGGTAGCTGCCTTGAAACAGGAGAGGAATGCTGTGGTCCATTCATTCTCCTTTGGAATTTAGGCTGTATGTGCCAGGGCTAAAATCCAGGACTATTTTCAGTATTCAGAGAGAAAGTGGAATCAGAGTCAGATTGAACAAAAGTGGACATAGAATCAGGGCCCAATTTTGCCTCATTCACACTAAAAACAGCTCTCATTCTCCGATTTCTTCTGTATCCATCCGGGACAATTCCAACGTGTTCTCTGTGCGTCCTTTTGTTTAGCTGTGTGTCTGTAAAATGGATATTGCTTTGTGTGCATGTCTTCATTTGCATCCTGGGAGATACATAATTCTGTATCTGACTCTTTTTACTCAGTTATAGTTTTTGAACCTTCACCCCTATTGCATCAGACACATGGCTCTAGCATGGATGGCTGTGTGCCATTAGCAAACCCATGCACGTCTCAGAACTCCAGTTGCCTCATCTGGATGAGGGACGATAATTCCTATACCAGTAAGGCTGCAATAGGATTAGGTGAGGTGGTGTAGGAGAAAGCAAAAGGCCACCTACTAGCAGGTAATATCTTGAATGTAAAATTTGTACTCGAAGCATCATTACTGCTGTAAACGGAAGAATCAGGCACCCTTGGATGAGGGTTTAGGTGCATTTGCTTTGCCCATTCCAGCAAAGGCAGGGGGAATTCTCTCCACACAGCCCAAGACCTTAGGTTTACATCTCACTTCTTCACAGAATCTGGTGCTGTGATTCAACCTGGTACATCATTTCCTCAAACCAGAAGTATCTGGAGAGCAACTATAATCCTTCACGTGTGCGTGCTCGAGGAGCCTGGCGCTCACAGGTGCACAGGGCCAGGCTGGCCACGGGGCTGTGCCAGGTGGGAAGGATGCACCAGCATCCCAGACCGGCAGAAATGATGCTTTAAAAGGCGCTCAGTAATGGATGAGACATTGGAAACTTGCATGTTTATGTTAAAACACCAACTTCTAAATGTGGGCAGCTTATTTAAAAGGAATTTAAACCTACATGGACCACAGGAAACCACCTTCAGTAGCTGTCACCTGTTCTGAGTTTGCTGTTGTGCACACATGCGTCTCAGGGCCTTTGCACTGGCCGCTGCCCCACATCCCCGCAGGTCCGCATTGCCTGGACCCTCCTCACGTGCCCTCTGTCGGACGCCACTTCACCAGACAGGCTTCTGGGCAATGAACAAAGGGGCCGATCGAGGGGTCTCGCCCGCACACCCCTCTCTACCCCCAGCTCCCCACGCTTCTCCCCTGAACCTCTCCCCTCTGTCTTCCCAAGCCCTTCCCCACCCTTCACCTCCTCACCCCATGGATCTCGGTTTCCACTGGACTAGACTTGATTTCATTTAGGTTCTCAGTTTCCTTCGGTTGTATTTTATTGACTGAAAACTCTATCCCATGGCTGAGACTCCTTGAGTCCAGGAATGATAGCGCTCTGGTTTCAGTCAACAGCGCTCAAAACAAAATGCTTTCCAACTAACTCCTGACCTTCCCTTCTCCTTGTAGGTCTCGGTTTGGACGGGGCTGCCCCCAGTTGCAGAGGCTGCTTCACTAGCATCACCCAGGGCAACCCCTGGGGTGGGGGTCTGGGCGGGTGTGTGAAGGACCTTGTGCCGAGCACCCCGCAAGCTGGGCAGTGCTCAACACGCCCCTGTGGGCAAGGAGAGAGAACTTCTTTGCAGGGAAGGGGTGCTTGGTGCGGTGGGGTCAAAGGAAAACCTACATTTGATAAGAATCAAAAAATCAGAAAGTAGTAGGTGGCATAATTAAGATTATAGGGTTTAAAGTAAGCTGACCTGGGTTAATTCCTTAAATATTAGTCTTCTGGCTTTAACTAGTAATTTCTTATGAGCACTGTTCTGGGCTGAAGTGTGTCAGCACCCCCCAAATTTATACATTGAAGTTCTAACCCCTGGTACCTTAGAAAGTGACTGTGTTTGGAGACAGGGTCTTCAAAGAGGTAATTACATTAAAATGTGGTCATGTGTCTGGGCCCTGATCCCATAAGACTGGTGTCCTTCTAAGAAGAGGAAACTTGGACACAGACATGCACAGAGGGACAACCATATGAAAACCCAGGGAGAAGAAGGCCGTCTACACACTGAGGAGAGAGGCCTCAGGAGGAACCAGCCCTGCAGACACCTTGGTCTCGGGCTTCTAGCCTCCAGAATTAGATTTCTGTTTTTTAAGCCGCACAGTATGTGGTACTCTGTTACAGCAGCCCTAGCAAGGTAATATAAGCACAGCGCCCAAAATAGTAGACATGGGTAATTTTTATGTTAAAACACGAATCCTTCAAGGTCAAATTCCATCAATCAGTATTCATATCATCATTACCATATCATGGGACGAACCCCTGGGTTTGGGAGAGACCTGATTCCCCCAGATGTGTGAAATCACCTCAAAACCCTTGACAATCGCTCTGGCCAGGACCTCAATAGCTCAGGAGAGAGAAGTCACATCCTCTATTATAATTTAAATTTTTACTCTATTTATTTAGCCTTTCCAACCCACAGGCAGGCGGGAGGCTCCTTAAGTATTGCCTCCCACCCCTCAATTCCCCACTCTGAGGGGACAACTAATCACCCTTCTCTGTGGCAAAATTTCAAATACTGGAGGCTGCTCTTGTGTCTCGTGGCTCATGTGTAAGTTTCTCCTACAGGCTCATAACGCTCAGGTCCGTTTTCCATCTCCAAACGACGTGGCCTCATCCCTACGTTTCCCGTCTCCTCCCGTACGTCACCTCCCCTTTGCCAAATCCCCCTCTACGGGCTGGTCCTGAACAGAAGATGCCAGAAGGGACCCGTCTGAGACAGATTAACACACAGCCCCCCAGCTCTGACTGCACCTTCCAGCAGCCTTGGCCGTCACACCAGGCTCTGGGAAAGGCCACGGGTAAAGCACGTTTTCTCTCACCCTTAACTTGCTCCCTGGCTTTCTGGATGCAAAGGCAGATGCTACATTTATTGTATTCATCCTCGTCACATCTCAGCTTTTGGGGCACACGTCAGTGGGCCCTGACAGCTGCAGTCTCCCCATCAGGAAGAGGGGGCAGCAATGTCAGTGCCCTCCTTGCCAGGCTGCCTAGGGGGGCAGTGACTTTGGTTAAATCGCGCGTGATGACGGCAGCCTGCACTTACGGGGGCTCCTTGTACATCCGTTTTTGCTATTATTTTACCCAGGAAATGAGTGGAACATCACAGCTTACCACAAGCCCCTCTGGGATCATCTCGCTCCATCCCCCATCAGCCGTCAGCTGGTCTGTCCAGGCCGGCTCTGTGGCTTTTCTCTGCCAGATCCCTTAGCTAAGGACCCCTTAGCTGCCAGTTAACTTGCTCTGAGGCCAGCCCCCTCCTCACAGAACAGAGGCCTTGGGGACCCCTGCCGGCCCCACGCCAGCTGGGTGCTCTGGACCCACAACCCACCCGTCAGCTCCCTTGGACGGTGTTTGCACCTGACCCAATACCCCAGCAAAACAGAATGACATCTCAACCCGAATTAAAGTTTGAAAAAAGGGAGTTTTGACACGCTGCATAAACTATCCTTAAAGTGTTCCAATCCAGGTAAAATAGACAAACGCAACCACAAGAATACTAACATTCATAAAAGCTGTAGCTTTTATCAGTTCTTATTAACATTTCAGAAAAACTGTAGCCCAGATATGAATGGGTTTTAAAATCATGTATCAGAGTTCGGGTCAAAGACTGACAAAAAAGTGAATTTGATTTAAACAGAAGGGAAGCACTGAACATGTAGTTTATCTTTAGATAGAGTTCAAGGGAAACTGATTATTTGGTGAACTGACTTTAGCCGGATTATGTGAGAGCTGCTTTCCTCACCTTTCTAAGGTGGAAAACCATTCACTTAATTACACAGTGAACAATTTTGCACAAAATTCATGCAAAGCCTCTTGATCTCAAGATTCATTAACCACCTTCTTACTCTAAAAAACTCAGAAGAACTAGTTTCTAGAGATCCCATTCCACTCCCAGTCACCAGCATTTCTTTAAATATTATCCATGTAGTGAAATATCAACCACTTCCATTTTGGAAGTCTGGAATTCCTTTTTCTTGCTCTAGAGATAACCAATGTGATGCCGGTACTGCTGGTAAGAATTTTCAGGGAACTGCTTAGAAAATAGACTTACTTTTATTTTTCCTTAGCAAATGCTTTTAAGCATATAGACTTAGACTTATTAAACATTTAAGAATAAAAACACAGAAGAAAATGATTTAGAAATATGTGCTAAGGTTACTAAGCACTGTTTTTTATTAATGCTAGATAGATTAGACCAGAGATTTTCTCTGTTATCCTCTTTTCTTGTGCCAATATGTTCTAGATAACAGCGTACAACAGGGTAAGATGTAGCAAGAATTCCACCCTGCAGGCAAGCAGTAAGTGATGTATGTGCTTTGCCAGCAATGGCACCTCACCTGCCAGGTTTCTTTCATATAAACTATTCTAAGGAGCAGTGTAATTGCAGGGTAATTGACATCTAATGAACAGGGCAACTTACCACATGGCAGAGCAGTCAAAATTCACCAAGAGCCATTTGTGGGGATTAAAGTTAAATGAATCTGCATACTGCCAAGGAATAATAACAACAAAAAGAAAACACTTCAGTTATTAATGTTTAGCTATAAAACACGACCTCATACATAGTAATTAACAGTTTGCAGTCTCAAATGAAAACCAACGTGACCAGACAGAGGAGAAGGGAAGCAGCTGAACCGTGGGGTTTGGGGCTCGAGGGCACTTGGGAAGGTCTGGGCAGCCACTGCTCCTACCTGAGCCTCTTTTCTTTCATTTTCAAATCCTATCTCGTGAAACATGAAGCTGATATGGATCTGATTCTGGGCTGAAGCGCAAGGGGAGGAAGAGAGCTTTGGAGCCAGAGAATCGGGGTTGGCTTCTGGGCACAACCGCCTGTCCGTGTGGCCTGGATGGGAGTTCTGCTTCGTGGGGAAGGCGTGCAATCACAGCCACAAACTCTTCAGTGCAGCTCCCGAGGGTGACGCAGAAAACATCCAGTGCAAACACTGAGACTGCCGCTGCTCCGTGGTTGTAAAGCCAGCCAGGTGGTGGCCCAGGGAACCACGTGGTGAGAAAATGGCTACTGACCTCCTGCAGCTCTGGTTAAGCGGGGAGACCTGGCAAGAGAACAGTCCCTGGGCCGTATGAAAACGACCGCCAGGTAGCCCTCAAGCTGGCTCCCCGCTCAGAGGCGGAGGGAAGGGACTGGCTGAGCCGGGCTGGGATGTGCCTCGGGGGAGGGGGCGCCCTGCAGAGAGACACCCACAGAACCGGAGCGACGCTGAGGTCCGCTGGACGTGAAGGGTACCAGGCTGCCGACCGAAAGAAATGCACAACCTAAAAGTTGAGTTATGCTTTGTTTGGCGGACTTTCCGAGAACTTCAAGCCCGGAAGACAGCATCTCAGGTAGCTCTGAGGGACCGCTCTGAAGAGGCAAGGGGGGGGCCAGGATATAGAGGGGTTTTTGCAACAAAGATCAGGTAGTCGGAACATCAAAAGGTTACTGTTGATTAAAGAAAACCAGACATCTCAAGTTAAGGAATTTAGCACTTTTCTATGCATGGGAAGATGCAGGAGTCTGGGCTCCCTGAAATCATCCCTTTGATCTGCACCTCAGCCATCTGGGGCCAGTGTCCTGTGCTTTCTCATCCTGAGTCCCCTCAGGGTACACTATTGGGGGTGGGCTTCAGGGGCTGACTGCTAGATGGCAGGCATCCTGTTTCCATCCTGAGTGCCCTCAGGGCTCACCGTCCAGGCGGCTGTCATGTGACGGCTTGATGGTTGCAACACACTTTGTGTACTGATACGGCAGCAGCATTTTTCTACAGGAACTTATAAGTGAGGGATTGGAATGAGGTAGTATCTAGAGCCTTCCTATTATGTATCTGTTAATCCTAATTTGGTGTAGGGCTATCACATTGGGATCAAGGGATGCACTTCGAGGACCTTGGATAATTTAAAATATGCAGAATTTCAAAGCATAATCGGAGCCCGACCCTGACAAAGGTCATGGGAAGTTTCTATCATCGAGAGGAGACCCACCCTGGCAGCCACAGAGACACAGCTCATATCTGGGGGGGCTTGCCTGCTTTGAAACTGTGAGTCCCAATTCATTTTTAATTGGGGGGATTCACAGTTCTACTTTTCCACATAAAATGAGATGTTATTCATGGCTTATCTTGCATGCTTTCAAATTTGCATAGTCTGAAGTCACATAAAATTTATCCACATTTCAAACTACTAGACAATTCGGAATCATCAAAATTTTAATTCACAGGTGCTATGTCAGACAATTGGACCGATTTGGCCTGGGAAACACTTTATGCATCAGTTTCCTCAACTTTATGAACTAGCAAAGTTCTCAGAATATATGTATGGTGGTCAGCAATGGGAAAGTGAAAATTTCATAGCTAATCTACAGTAATCAGGATCAGCCCATTTTTTTCATTTAATGGTTGGTTCTTTCACCAACATTGATGTAATAGATCAACAACTGTTCCCGTCTATCTAAATGTTTTCTTCTTTATTTCTAGAGACACCATCCACATTCATCGTGCTCATAATAGTAACAGGGTCCCTCCCTGGATGCCAGTGGTAACAACCGCCAACAGCTGGCTCTAGGTTCAAGTTCAAGTGTCATCCCATTTTCAAGTAGAAAAATGAGAGATTTCAACCACCAAGACTGGCCAAGGAGGGCAGTCTGCGTTTTCACTGAGCCATCACAAGTGGCGAGCTCTTACGATTCTCAGAGCGCCGGCTCTTGGCTTATCCTCTGGCTGATGAAAAGGACCTGGGTCCCCCTGGAGGCCACATGGCTGCATCTATAATTGAAGCAGAATGATGGCAGCGGCCATGGCAAGGCCCCAGCTGGGAGGAACCTCGTAGTGGGGAAGCTTCGAAGTCTCCCCAAGGCTGTGGGACACCTCTTCTCCATCCCAACGAGGGAAGGGGGAGGGGGTAGCCAGGAGGGGCCGACAGGGAGATGCGTGGTCACCAACAGCAACCTCACCTGTCCGCCCGCTCTGGGAGAGCAGATTCATTTCCCTCGAGGTTCCAATAAGAGCAATATTGAGAAAGAGACAGGAAATGACAAGTTTCATTTGTTGATAACGGGAAACAGAAGGTGAAAGAAGGGGCTTTGTTTGCTAGGCATTTTATTAGTTCCCTCCTGGGGGCTGATCTGTGTAAACGTCTTTCATTACCCACTGCGACGTTTTCTTCCTGCTGATGGAGAGGAAGGTTCTTATCTGCAGGGAAGGGCCGGGCCAGACAGGATATTGCACCCCTTATCTGCCAGCTGAGCAGCGGGCCCTCGCAGCCCAGGGACCAGTGGCCACAGGAGGACAGATGGCAATGACTCATGGTTGGGTATGAAATCCTGTCTGCTGCTGATAGGATCTCACTTCAGCCCCACCACTGGGGTGGTCTGACAATTGGACACCCCCATGAAAGTGAAACCTCGAGTTGTGGGTTCATGAGGAAGAGAAGAGTGTAAGGGGGACAGATCGTGAAATTCTACACCTGATACTCAGAGTTAGAAAAGACCAGGCCTTGGGAGGGGCACGTACATCCCAGATGAATACTTTGCCCTTGGTCCCTGGAGACCATAGGGACAGACATCCCCAGTGATGTGTATCGTCACACACAAGACCACAGGACCACAACAAAAGGTATTTACATGGTACAGAGATTTATTCTTCACTTCCTAGCACCAAACACCCACCTAACTAGCTACCAGCCATGAACTATAGGGGCCAGTGTGAGCTTCCCCTTACCAGAACTTCTCATGTACTACACCCCTTCCCAATATTTCCAGAGGTCTTTGGAAGCTCTATTTACCCGCTGAGGATTGATCTAAGCCCTTGCACACATTCAGTGATCAATAAGTAATTACTGAATGAATGAGTGAATAAATGGATGGATGTGAGGGAGATATAAACCAGACTACGCCTTCATTCATTAGTGATAAAGGCATTATTCATCCCAAAGATGGGAATTTTGTATTCTATACCTCTGACACCCACTTTGCTGGTATTATGGTGTTATGAGAATCCAAATTAGTCACTAGAAAATTGATCGGCGGCAGGCAAGAGGGCAGAGGGAGGTTTGGAGGGATGGTCTCTCCAGGTCGTGGTGAAAAATGATAATGGTGTGGAATGTGTGCATAGCTTGCTGTATGCAGACGCTGCTTCTTAGCCCTTTAAATATGGTTAACTCCTCTGATCCTTAAAACAACTCCTCAAAGGAGGCATGATTATGAAATCCATCTTGTGAGGTGGGGAGAGGATACTAGTCTGCCCGAGGGGACATGGCTGGTCCTAGGGCAAAGCCAGGATGCAAGCAGGCTGTCCAAGGCCCAAGACCACGCCCTTGATCCCTGCACCTCGTGAGGTCAAGGTCTTGAGAAACCCCGCCTCTGAGCAGGAAGCCATTACTGGCCTCCTTGGATTTACTACCCTCTTCCCCCGCTCACTGACAAAGTCTGCCACCCTGGACCCTTCATTGCATGTGCATCTGAGTCCCTGGCAAGGAGGAACTTCCTGCCCCGTGAGCTGCCGACAGCGAAACCCGGTTCCAGCCTGAAACAACTGATCAGGGCCAATCCCTAAGATCATCACTTAGTGTCAAGTCTGCACCCTGGAGAAGCAGAGCATCTGTCGATCGTTTTGGTTGCTGTTTCTCAAAAGAAGCAGATGCTTTAGCTGGCATTATGGGCCATGTTTTCCAAATTCTGAAAGTGCTCAGGACATTTAAATGCACCGGTGGCTGTTTTCTCCATCTCAATGAAAGTGAACATCACACTCAGTTGCATGATCACAACATGACTATTGATCCAGATCAAATGGAATTGCAGGTTGTTTTTTAAAAAATTATCCCTTGATCTGACACGCATTCAGATTTTATTTTCTTCCTAAACAGTTTCCCACCGTTTGTAAGCTAAACTCTATCCTATCATGACAGCTCTGCCCAGGATTTGCAGATGGAGAAATAGTGTAAACATCAGGTGTATTTTGAGAAGACAAGGCTGTATGATCGGGAAAGGTTCTCACCCCTTGTCACAAGGAAGTGTGACCTCCACCCATCACAGAAACTGGTTTGGAAGTCATTTGCTGCAACGAACCACAGTGGTAAAAAATATCAATGTCACACCCTTGTAAGGAGAAGTCACTGGTCGCAGGATACCTTCTAAAAACGCTCTTGTGGAAGAGCACACTCACCTCCACTCCATTCAGAAGATGCCGGAACTCGGGGCAGATGAAGGCGCTGCCCGCGTAGGCAGCGTCCACGTGCAGCCACACGTCCTCCTCGTGACCTGAAGCCCAGAAGCGACCTGTGAGCACTCGGAGGGCCGCCCTCACCCCGGCGTCAGAGCACCTGTCCCAGCCCAGCATCTTCTCAAATACAGTCTGTCAAGAGCGTTTGTTGGCCTGATGTCTGCATCCCTGACAAGCAGTGACGCTGAGGCAGAGGCCGTGTGCTACTGGCCCCGACGGTGCCTGGCACGGGGACCAGAACTCAGAGAACGCGTGGAGGTGAGGGGAACCCCTGACTCTCGGCGTTGACCCTCATGCCCAGCAGAGCTCGAAGGGACCAGCCTACCCCACACCACCAGCCCGTCCACCCACATCTACTCCAGGTAGGTGCCGTGCTCTGCCCTCCCCGCCTCGCCCTCGGGGAACTTTCTCCTCGATTCTCTTGGCTCTGAAGTCCTTCCCACAAGCATCTCTTACGGCTGGGACCACGCAGTCCACACTGATCTCTCCACCCCCACAGGAAGTTCAGTCACCTGCTTTGCGCTTCCTGAAATCATTCTCGGCTCCCTTCCTGAATGTGATTTCTGTGTTCCAGCCGTACTGGAAAAGTCTCGCGGGAAGGGCACCTGCCTGACTTTGAGCTGGGATAGAGTCCCGTCTAAATATGGTCCCTCGGGACTTCCCTGGCGGTCCAGTGGTTAGGGCTCCGAGCTTCCACCACAGGGGACACGGGTTCGATCCCTGGTCGGGGATCTAAGATCCCACATGTTACGTGGTGCGGCCAAAAAAAAGTAAAATAAAAAATAAATGTGCTCCCTCAATTCGAGCGTATCTGGGCTCAACTCCCATCTCCAGCCACCCAGCCGCCGTGTGGTCTTACTGCCCTCCTGCAAGCTCGCTCCTCTCTCAGCAAATGGAGATGAAACAGCACCCAGACCTTGAGGGACAAACTAGGTAACACTCGTACGTGCCCGTCACGACACTAGGACAGACTCAGTGAGGAGCGACCGGATCCCCGTGATTATTTCCTGCCTCCGTGCTGTAGACTTCCCACGGCCGTGAAATGCGCAAGCAGGAGAGGTTGTGGGTCTGCAGCAAGGGGTGGGCGTCCTTCCCTTACGGGGGCGGAGCTGCCCCGGGAGCGCCAGGTCAGGGCGCCCTGGCAGGGGTCCGTCGGCGCCTGCATTTGCGCTGGTGGGTGGAGTCACGGTTCACTGTTGCATGCGTGAGGCTGATTCATCACGCACGACGCTGTGAGGAGTGAGGGGTGGCTCTGAGCTCCGCTGATAAAGGACAGAAGAGACCATTCAAAGCCTCGATTCAGTTTGATCTTCAGGCTGGAAGGGATGAAGCCTTTGGCTGGATCAAGATCAAATGTGTCCGGGGGGTGGTGATAGTGCCACAGAGGATCACGCTGAGTGAGCCTAAAGCACGTTTTACGGGTTCAGCGCCGCACTCAGACCAGCCTCCCCAGGCGCCCGTGGAGCCCCCCATGGATGTGGCCGTGAGCCAGGAAGGGAGAAGGGGGATCAGGAAAGGACAGGACGGCCGTCACCGCTGCAGCAGTGCTGTCATCTGTTGCTGCTACAGCTCAGACCCGCTGAGGGGAGGGAGACGCTTCAGACGCACGTGCAGGATAGACACAAAATCTCAAGGCAGGTCTGTGCTCTCCTCGGGGCCGTGGGAGCTGCTAAGGGGAGCTGCATTTTCTGATGGAGGCACTTGGGTGGAGTTTGACTGCCTCCGGCTCAGGACTGAGCAGCGAAGGGTCAGGCAGACAAGGCAGGAGGGACACAGCCGTGAGGGCTGGAGGAGGGGACGTTGTCTGGGAGCTGCAGACGGGCTCTCCTTCCCCCTCGGCCCTCACCGTGAGAGAGGGATGCTTGTAACACAGTAAAACCCACAACCCCTTACCTTAGCCGGGCCTACCCCGGGACAGACGGAGGAGAGGAGATCTGACCCTGAACCCCCAGGACGGGGCTGTAACGATGCCAGCCCCCAGGGCTCTGTCACTCCAGAGGGTACGGGAGATCCAGGAGGGGCAGTGGGTGGGGAATGATGGGGGGCCACTCAGGGTTTCGAAAGCGGGGCACCAGAAAGAAGGTGGCAGAGAGAACTAACCTTACCCCAGAAGAGCTCTGGCCTTTGCCCTCGGCTCCAGGGAGGGGACCTCTAGCCCCTGGAAGGCCCGGCCTGAGAGGAGTTGCGGCCCCCAGACGGCCATTCCATGTCAGTCCTGAGTCCTGGAGGACTGGGAACTAAAGGTGTGAGCTGGACGTCCGGGAGGGGCTGGGGAAGGAGGGCAGCCTCCCGGCCGGTGTGTGACACAGCCCAGTACAAACCCTGACACCGAAGCCTCGGCAAGCTTCCCTGGCAGGGAGGGCCCGCTCTCTGGGCCTACTGTCACGCATCAGGGCTGGTGGGGGGGGGGGGCCAGGGTGACCTCACAGGAGAGGACGACCGAAGCCCCAGGTTTGGACCCTTCCCCACTCTGCCCCAGGCACCTCCTCCTGCCATAAACCGTAACCACAAGTATGCTGTCAGGTGTGGAGCATCAAACCTGTGGGAAGTGCTGGAAGCCCTGACCTTGGAGTTGGTGTCAGGACCAAGGACAGCCTTTGAGGGACTGGATTCCCTCTAACCGAGTAGTTGGCCTAAAGTCCCTGCAGGAGGAACTTCCAGACGCCCGTGGGGAGTGGATTCCCAATGGGCTTCCCCTCTCTCCACGGGGAGGGGAAGAGCCTCCAGCACCACAGCCGCATCCCAAGTCTTACGTGTGATCGGCCGACAGCACAACCTGCCTTCCGTGCCCACCGAATACGGCGGGTATCTGTAGGGGTCAGGGGTCACTGAGACCCCAAGGCCAGAGCACAGGAGTCGCATGCCCCAGGACGAGGCCCACCCAGCACGCAGGCAAGGCCGCCTCGACGGGGAGGTTTCTGATGCGTCCAAGAGGGAAGGGGCAGCCCCTGTCCCTCTCGGGCCCCCACTGCCTTGCCTGTTTCCTTCCGAGGCCCCCGTGGACGGGAGCACCCGGACCTCCTGCATCATCTGCTGCATCCCTGCCAGGCACCCCTCCCCCTGCCACACCCCTGGGACCCCCGCTCCCACTTTCACACCGCCTGCCTGTCTACCTGCAACTCTCTGCTTTCTGTTTCTCACCCTGTTCTCAATAATATCTGCCGGGAAATTCCACTGACCGGTCCAAGAGGACCAACTGAAACAGTCTCTCTGGCAAATTGTTTGGAAAGGAGCTAAACAGAAAGTGTCTTTCCTAAAGCAGCAGTTGGGAGAAAACTGAGTTTTGATGTGCCCTCTTGGTCACGTAGTGGTGTGCAAATAAATAACCTGAATTATTTTAATGGTGTAGTCCAATCACATGGTAGAACAAGGCGGGCCTGGGCCTGTCTGAAGTTAAAGGGTGCTAAACATTTGGCGACTCAAGTAAATGACGTCAGAGGAGGGGAAGCAGGTGAAAGGCGCTCATTCACCGTGAAGTCACCACCGATGATTAGTAAGAGCATGGCTGGTAATGAACAGAACTGTCCAAATCGACTTCGTGGATAAACCTCGGCAGCGAGCGGAGCTTTGTGGCACTCGCCACGCCTGCCCAGAAGAGCCTCGGCATCTGGCACCATACGCATCACCCCAGAACCGGGAGCAGGGGGAGCCCCAGGACATCAGGACAGCCAGCGCTGGGGCGGCAGGACCATGTGGGCTGTGCCCGGCAGGGGACCCGGCCCTCTAATCCGATGGCTCTGGAGTGACATCAGCCGGCCGCGGGCCAGGACGTCCAGTTCCCGGCCTGACATCTGAGTCCAGGGGCTCAGCGCCCTGGCCTGGGACCAGGGTTTGCAGCTCGTGGGGCCACCGCTGCAGCCACGACTGGCTTGTCCCTCCTCCCCAGCTCCCAGCCCCCCGGCCCTGCAGCCCCACCTCCGGCCAGCTGCTCAGACAGACATCTGCCACGGTCACAGTGGGGGAGCCCATGGGAACAGGCCAGGCCACACCAGCGGCCACTTGACCGACCGGCCACCGGCTCCACGTCCCCCAGAGCACGAAGGCCCCTCTCTCGCTCTTGTCTCGCACCCTCTCCGTGCATTAACTCGTCCACTCAGAATCCCATCGCTTTACAATAAGCGTTGTTTCCATCTCTACTTCGCAGATGGGGACGCAGCTCAGAATTGAGGCACACGGCCTCAAGGGTGGCCCGGGCTGCACCACGGCTGCCTGTGACAGAGGCCTGCCCAGCCCACTCCATCAGCCTTCACTCACACCGGGGGAGAGAGGGTCCACTCCCACACCCCGTGAGTGTGGTCCACAGGCAAACCCAGGTGAGGAGAGGCGAGAGACCGCTGGGGTTCCACAGACGGGCAGTGAGCCAGGTCTCAGTGGCACAAGCCACAGCTCGGCCACGAGACACCCAGACCCTTCCGATGACTCCTGCCACCCGGCCCTCCCCTTCCCGGGGCAGCAGCTCCGCCTGCAGCAGTGGCACTGGCCCTCCTGCCCCGAGGACAGAGGAGGGGTGGGTCACAAGCCAGGACCCCTGCCTGAGGAAAGGCTTTCTGGCCACAGAAAACCTCCTGGGCCTGCTGAGTTCCCAGGGCCTCAGCTTAAAGAAGCCGCTTATTCACGGCTCACCTTTGAATTCTCTGAATTCTGGTCTCTTGGAGAAAACCTCAGTGCTCCAGTGAGGGCGGAGGTGAGGTGGCCCGGCAAACGCACGAGGCACACACTCTTCTTGGGAGAAATCCAGTTTTTTCATATTGATTTGCTTAATCACTTTAATTTGCTCAATTATATTCAGGAATTCCAAAAAGGCAAAAAAAGATGCTGGAAGACCTACTCCAAGGACAGAAAATTCTCCTGCCATCATACACGCGACCCTCTGAGAGTCTGAAGAGCTGATTCTTCTCCACCGGGGGCAACACAGCCTTTGTAATCTGACATCACTGTTATAGTTTTCTTACCAATAGCGTGTTGGTACAGCTAAGCTTAGCTTTTGTCTAATTAGCCCGAATTCTGAGTTTATGGGGTTCAAGCTAAGGTGGTTTGTGTCACTGTAAACACGAGACGAGTTTGGCTAACTATCCTGCAATAAGTTTAATGATGTTAATATCATATTAATATATTTTATTACTATATAATTATATTACATTTTATATACTACATTACGATATGAAGTTAATATTATGAAGGAGAGACCAAAGAGGCAGTCTACTGAAGTCCCCGGATATTGAGAACATTTTCCAAAAGAGAATTGTAATCAGATACTCACAGATGGGACCCACTTCTAAGAGGTTGTCAAAGGAGCAGCAGGACGTGGTCCCCAGCGTGGCCACCACCTGGAGAGCAGGAAGCAGAGGTCCTTTCAGCCCTGCATCGTAGTCACTGCCGTACCCTCCACACACACACAGCTACCACCCCTACCCAGATGGGGCCCAGAGCCTGAATCCACACGCTGGCTGAACGTGTGCTGGATGGAGAGGTGAGTCTGTGGATATGTATTTAATATTTGCATGGAAGCATCATAACAGGTTGAGAGAAACAGAGCTGGTAACAGAAAACTAGGCTGTGAGATTACAAAGGGCACTGGCACAGATTTCCCGGGATGCCGAGGGACGGGAATGAAGGCCTGGACCACGTGAACAGCATTCCCTGTGTTCTGTTTTATTGATAGAAGTGTATATATTGACTATAAGGATATCCTTCCTTCCATGAAGTAGGGAGTCTGGATTTTCTTAGCTGAGTGTGTGTGTGTGTGTGTGTGTGTGTGCACAGCAAGCACACAGAATGATGCACACGTCATCGGTCTGGCTGGGGCTGCTTCAGACCTCGTGGGATGCTTCTTCTGGATCAGCCTCCGGCTCAGCTCAGACTTTGACCAACAGCATCACTCACTGGCTTTCATCTGCTGCCCTTCTCTCTGAATGATACTGTTCCCAAAGATTAACTTCAACCCTCAGAAGATGAAGCTTTGCTCTCCTAAGGAAATTCACGACCCTGAAAATAATTCTTAAAGGGTGTCCCGAGAAAGCTTTGAGAACAGTTGGTCACCCAGCTGGGAGATGTGGCTGGGAACTCTCTGCCCTCTCACTTCTGCTCCCTGAGCGCCCTGCAGCTCTGTGATCACACCTGCGCACCTGACTTGTAAATTCCCACTCATGAAGCTGTCTCTCCCTCCTGACCCATGAAACTCTTGAAACCAGGGTCTACGTCTTATTTCTTTGTGTTGCTAGGAACTCACACTTTGCTGGCACAGAATAGGTGCTGAAACATTTGCTGCATGCAAACGTTCTCCAAATGATCAAAAAGCATCTTATGTTTCCAAAACCAAAGAGCCTAATTGATTTACAATGGCGGGTGCAGTCTGGATAATGAAATTTCTCTTTCGATGTGATAAGGCTGTGAAATTTCATTCAATCTGTGTGGCCTTTATGGAGCCCCCAGCAATGCTCTGTGCCCTGAGAAGAGAGACACAGGGGTCAGAAACACACAAGATAGGAAACCCGAGAACCCAGTTGGAGGCCTCTCTGGTGCATTTAGCCTGCAACCACCTGTGTGTGACCTGAAAACCAAATGTGTCTTGCAGAGAGAGTCAAAGTGCTCTGGCCAGGGAGGCATGGGTTCTGCTCTGTGATGGCTCAGCTGACACAGTCACCTGGGCCACAGAGAGTGTTGCTTTGCCTTTCAGGTGTGGTGAGGCCAACAGGTTGGGAGGATATGCACAGGGACTGCCCTGGTTGTCTGGTCCTTGGCTCTGGGGGGATCAGGGGAGGAGAAGTGTGGTCCGGAGCGTGAGAGACTCATAAAGGGGAGGTGGGCAGGGCTTGTGGGCTCCGAGTGGCTGGTTTGCTTAGGAAAGGCTCACTTGCCTTTCAGCTCTCCGGAAACTGGCTAGACCTCCAGGGTCAGCAAGGTCCTTAAGACATCCAGGCATCAGCAACACGGAAAATAAAAAGGCAAGATGAATACACAGACACTGAAGCTGAGCATTTGGGGCAAAAAGGCCGGGGATGGAGGCCCAGCTCTGCATCACATTGGCACCTGCTGGGTTTTTGTTTTCCCACTTACAACACAAATGCACTAGACCAGGACCTGCCCAGACCCTAAGGTCTGCGGGTGTAGACTTTCCAGCCTCAACGTTTCCTGTGGCTTCTCAGCCCCTTTCCTCCCTGCCTCTGTGCCCATCCCCTCCCTGGTCCAAGTGCCAAGCATTCTCCACGTCTGCTTCATCTTGACAAGATAAATGACTTAGTGGGAATCCAAGTCAGTGAGCCATTTTTCTCTGGTGTTTGCAATATATAACTGAATACGAAAATGCTTTGTCTAAGGGGCCTAGTTTGGTAGGTAGAGCATGGAACTCTTAAAATGCTTTGTCTATGTCATAAACCATGTAGCTTCAAAAAACCAAAGGATGATTAAACCTTCTTACTATCACTTGTAATTTATTTTCTCAATTTTAAGAGTCTCTTAGGAATGACGTTTCTGTAGTTCAGCAATTCCTTCAGTTTCATCTCATTTTCCTCAGCTAAATTCTAATGGAAATAAATGCCATACCTTCTGTTTTTAAAATTACACCTAAACATTAAAAATTATTAAATTGTTGTTAAAATTATTTTCTATTAATGTGTACACAGGAGTGTGTCTAGAACGATTCCACCAAATATTAGTACTGCTTGTCTCTTATGATGAGATTTGGTTAATATAAACCCTATATTCTTAGCTTGTTATGTAGTTATTGACATTTTTGTTCTGAGCGTGGAGCATTGTGTAAAAACAACAAGAAAATGCTGCGCAGTCCTAGGAGTGGCCTCAGGAGAGAACACGTCTCAGCCAGGCCTGGGAGCTTTGCAGAGATTATATTCGGTCATCACGACCCTCCTGAGCTGGATGCCTTCAGGGACCCCTACTTTACAGTTGGTTTAAGTGAGTCTCCTGTGGCGGGGTCCGGGGGTGGTCCAGGGACACGCAGGCAGGAGCAGACCACAAGGTGAGCCCAGGTGTGTGAACTCTGGTCCTGCCGCCTAGAGAACGCAGCACGCTGGACCGTGCCCGAGGCCCTTCCAAGCGACCCCAGCCCTTTGCGGCTCCCCGGGGCGGCACGTGGGCGGCACGGGATCCAGGCTCCCGGGAGGCTGTTCCAGGCTGGCGGGAGGTGGGGGGTGCCTGCGTGCTTGGTGTTCTAGTGGCTGTGAGTCAGCTTCTCCTCATCCTCGGACACCGCTTTAAAGCCCAGCACCTGCTCCGCTCCGGGCTCTGATTACCCCAGCTCAGCTCAGTGGTGCTAACCTGATTTCAGGCGCTCTGCAGGGGCCTAATCACATTTGTGCAGGGGGAGACGGGCGGGGCCTGGGTGGGCGCCCCATCTCCGAGAGCCCGGGGCGGTCCTGCTGTTCCCCTCCTCCTCCTCTGCCGTCCTCACCGTGGGCCCGATCTGCTCTAATACAAGCCCTGCAGGCTCCGCCCTCTCCCTCGGGCCTGACCTTATCAAGTCAGGAAGGCAAACCATCGAGATGAGAAAGGGAAATTTATTACAAGCCACAGCGAGTTTGTGGAGGGACAGTCATTCTGACTTCCGAGTTCAAATCTGCCCAACGTACCCGTGCTCTGAGCGGCGGGTCTTGACTTTGAAGGGGCTGCAGCCTCTTCGCGAAATCATGAAGGAGGTGGGGCAGGGCTTGTGGGCTCCGAGTGTCTGGTTTGCTTAGGAAAGCCTCCCTTGCCTTTCAGACCTCCGGAAACTGGCTAGACCTCCAGGGTCAGCAAGCTCCCTAAGACATCGAGGCATCAGGGTTTGCAACTCAGGATCGGGCACAGAGTTACGCATGTGCAGAACGATAACCACCAGGCGTTCGTTTCCATGGGAATAAGCAAGCAACACGTCAAAGCTCAAGCCACCCTCCTGCCCGATCCGGGGTGGGGGGGGCTTCTCTCTGCAACTTCACAGGCCCTTGACTGCCCCTTTAAGATAACAACCAGCTGCATCTCCTCCTGTATCCTATGATCTTTCCCATCTCTGTGCCTTACAATACTGTTTTCTTTCACAAGACAGGCACGTGCCCGCACGTCCTCCAGGACAGTGGGCTTATGTGTTACCTCTTAGCAAAGGCTTCACTGACGCCCCCTACTAAACTCATCGTACCCTCTACCCCTTGTCCACATGCACAGTCCTCATCAAATGGCACAAAGATCAGGGATACATCTGTCTCCCTCCAGGAACATTTCAGGAGGAAAGGGACCACGCCTCTCCACAGATGCCCAGGGCTGGTACAGGAAGTGCTCTAAGGAAACAGGCACGTTACGCAGGTCAGACTATGAGTTCTGGTGAGCTGCGAAACCCTCTGCTCTGAATCACAGGACTTCGAACACAGCTCACATTGCACCTTGGTGCAAACGACTGTTCCCTTAATGTCTCCACTTCAGCAAATAAGATCCTTGAGGCCCCCAACTTAATCTCAGCACCCACAGGCTCAGTACGTCGAGGGTGTTCATTTGTCAAACAAGTGAGTGACTTAGTGAATTAACATGGAATTGTTGCCTATTCCATCACAAGAAGCTTTGAAATGCAATCAGTGGAAGTATCCGGCACCTGCTCCTAAGGCCATGAACTTGTCACCTTTTGCTTGAGAGCCCACCATGAGGATCGTAAAATGTAGTCGATGGAAGTGTAGATGCCTCTTAAAGGACACACACAAAATGTTCCAACAGAGGTCTTGGACACCCTGAAGAGCTCACAAATGATGCTTATTTCAAAGTCCTCATAAACACAAAGGCACAGAGTAGCAGCCAAAGTGAAACATGGCACTACCTCTGAAGTCCCACCACAAGATTATGAGAGTGTGGACAAGAATGTCACCTGTCACATCAGTAAACAAAGAATGTTGTGGCCATCAAACCATCAGCACTGCAGCCTCCCCCAGCTGTGCACCCTGAAGGAATTCAGGATGGAGAAAAGACTAGATAGTTAAGGTGCGTATCAAAGGAATGGTTTCAGTGAGCCCAGACTCTTGCATCTTCCCATACATAGAAAAGTGCTAAATTCAAAACCAGATGTTTAAAGTACAGTCTACACAATCTCTTTTAGAAAAATAGAAGAGGAAGGAACCACTTCTCCAGTCTTTTTATGAAGCCAGTATTACCCTAACATCAAGACCAGAACAAGACTATAAAAAAGGAAAACTATAAACCAATATTACTCATGAACAGAGAAGCAAAAATCCTAAAAATATTAGTAACTAGAATACAGCAATATATAAAAGGAATTACACGCTGTGAACAAGTGAGATCTATTCCAAGAATGCAAGGCTGGTTTAATACTTGACATTCAATGTAACCCACCTTGCTAACAGACTAAAGAAGAAAACCACATGACCATGTCAATCAATGTAGAAAAATCATCTGACAAAATTCAACACTAATTCATGATAAAATTTCTCAGAACTCTAGGAATAGAGAAAAACTTTCTTAACCTGGCAATGAACACCTACAAAAACCTAAAGATAACATCTTACTTAATGGTGAAAAACTAAATACATTTCACTTAACATTGGGAACAAGGTAAGAATGCCCACTCTCATCACTGCTATACAAATAGCACTGGAAATTCTATCCAGTGCAAAAAGGCAAGAAGAAGAAATAAAAGGCATACAGGTCAGAAAGGAAGAAGTAAAACTGTACCTATTTGCATATAGCATGATTATCTAGATAGAAAACCCCCAAGAAATCCATTAAAAAGAAACCCTCCTAGTTTAGCAGGGTTACAGGATAAAAGATCAACATACAAAAATTAATTCTATTTCTACAAGCTACAATAAACACATGGACATCAAAATTAAACATTCAATACCATTTACAGTTGTTCAAAAATAATAATTCTGTAGGTATAAATCTAGCAAAACATGTACAGTCTTATATGATGAAAGAAATTAAAGAAGATTTAAATAAATGGAGAGACATATCATGTTCATGGCTTGAAAGACAACATAGTAAAGATTTTAATTACCATATAGGGCAAAGGGAAAGTCTCAAGAGAAATTTTAAAAATATCTTTAACTCAATGAAAATACAACTTATCAAAATGTGTGGAATGCAGTGAAAATAATGCTTAGAGGGAAATTTATAGCATTAAAGGCATACATATACTAGAGAAGAAAGGAAATTTTAAATCTATAATGTAAGCTTCCACCTTAGGAAACTAGAAAACAAAGAGCAAATTACATCCAAAGGAACTAAAAGAAAAGAAATAATAAGAATTAGAGTAGACATCAATGAAATTAGGAACAGGAAATCAATAGAGAGAATCAACGAAACCAAATGCTGGTACTTTGAAAAGATCGATAAAATTGATAAACATCTAACTAGGTTAACTAAGAAAAAAGAGAGGACACAAATTACTAATATTAGAAATAAAAGAAGGACCATCACTACTGATCCCATGGATGGTAAAAGGATAGTAAAAGAATATTATGAGTAACTTTATGCCCACAAATTTGGAAACCTGAATGAAATGGATCAATTCCTTGAAAGACATAATCTACAAAAACTCACATAAAGAAAAATAGATCCTCCCAATAGGCCTATACCATGGCTTGAACATTTCTGTCCCCCCCTCACCTCCGCAAAACCCTTGAAACCAGAGTTGTTTGTATTAGGAGGCTGGGCCTTTGGCAGGTGCTTAGCTCATGAGGGTGGGGCCCTTGAGAACAGGATTGGTGCTTCTGTTAGAGACACCACACAGAGCTCCCTTGCCCCTTCTTCCATATAAGGACATGACAAGAAGTCAGCCGTCTGCACCCAGGAGAGGGTCCTCACCAGAGCCCACCCTGGCACCCTGATCTCAGACTTCCTTCCTCCAGAACTGTGGGAAATAAATTTCTGTTGTTCATAAGGCACCTACTCTCTGGTATTTTATTATAGCAGCCTGAACAGACTAAGATGGCCTATACCTATTAAAGAAATAAAGTCAGTAAATTAATAGCCTTCCATAACAGAAAACAGCAGGCCCAGTTTTGTTCACTGGTAAAATCTACCAAATATTTAAGAAAGGAATTAAACTATAGAAAACAAACTAGGGCTTCCCTGGTGGCACAGTGGTTAAGAATCCGCCTGCCAATGCAGGGGACTTGGGTTCGAGCCCTGTTCCGGGAAGATCCCACATGCCACGGAGCAACTAAGCCCGTGCACCACAGCTACCGAGCCTGCGCTCTAGATCCCGTGAGCCACAACTACTGAGCCCGCATGCCACAACTACCGAGGTCCGCACGCCTAGAGCCCGTGCTCTGCAACAAGAGAAGCGACCGCAGTGAGAAGCCCGTGGCACCGCAACAAAGAGTAGCTCCCACTAGCGGCAACTAGAGAAAGCCCGCGTGCAGCAACAAAGATCCAATGCAGCCAAAAATTAATTAATTAATTAATTAAAAAAAAAAAAGAAAAAAGAAAACAAACTAGTGGTTACCAGTAGGGAGAGGGAAGAGGGGAGGGGCAGGATAGGGGTAGGGGATTAAGAGGTAAAAACTACTATGTATAAAATAGATAAGCAACAAGGATATATTGTACACAGGGAATTATACCCATTATACGGTAATAAATTTTAATGGAATATAACCCGTAAAAATGCTGAATCACTATGTTGTACAACTGAAACTAATATAATACTGTAAATCAGCTATATTTCAGTTAAAAAAACAGAAATTAAACAAATTCTCTACAATCTCTTCCAGAAAATTGAAGAAAGGGGAATGTTCCCTAACTCATTCTGTGAGGCCAGCCTTACCCTAGTTCCAAAATCAGATAAAGACATTACAAGAAAGAACTGTAGACAAATATCTCATGGATATAGATGTGAAAATTCTCAACAAAATATTAGCAAATTGAATTCAATAATATATAAAAAATAACAACCAGGTGGGATTTGTTCCAGGTATGCATAGCTAATTCAGCATTGAAAATCAATTAATATAACCTATCATATCAAAAGGCTACACAAGAAAAAAAATCACACAATCATATCAATTGATACAGAAAAAGTATTTAACAAAATCCAGCATCCATTTATAATAAAAAATTCTTAGCGAATTTAGGATTAGAGTGGAATTTTCTCAACTTGATAAAGAACATCTGTTAAAAACCTGACAGCATACTTAACAGTGAGAAACTACAGGATTTCCTGATAAGATCAGAAACAAGGCAAGGATATTTGCTTTCACCACTCCTATTCAACACGATGCTGGGAATTCTAGCTATTACAATAAGACAAGAAAAGGGACTAAAAGATATACAGATTGGGAGGGAAAAATGAAACTACCTTGGTTTGAAGATGACATGATTGTCTATATAGATATCTTCCCCCCTCCCCCCAAAAAAACCCAAAATCAAAATCAAACCCAAAACCTCCTGAAACTAATAAACAATTATAAGAAGATACAGAATAAAGGATAATATACAAAAGTCAATTGCTTTCTTATATTCCAGCAATGAAAAATTTGCGTTTGAAATTAAAAACACAATACCATGTACATTAACACCAAACTAGAGATAGGTAGAGAGAGAGAGAAATGCTTAGGTAAAAATCTAACAAAATATGTGTAAGATCTATATGAGGAAAACTATAAAATTCTGAGGAAAGAAGTAAAAAAAAAATCTAAATAAATGGACAAATATTCCATGTACATGGATAGGAAGATTCAGTATTGTCAAGATTTCAGTACTTCCTAACTTGATCTGTAAATTTCTCTTCAAAATTCCAGCCAATCATGTTATGGCTATTGACAAACCAAGTCTAAAGTTTATAAAGAGAAGAAAAAGACCCAGAATATCCAACACAATATATATGTATATTTTTTGCCGCGTGGCTTGCGGGATCTTAGTTCCCCAACCAGGGATTGAACCAGGCCCTGGGCCCTGGCAGTGAAAGTGCCTAGTTCTAACCACTGGACCACCAGGGAATTCCCTTCCCAACGCAACACGGAGGGAGAAGAACAAAGTCAGAGGACTGACACTACCCAACTTCAAGTCTTACTATAAAGATACTGCAATTCAAGGCAGTGTAAAATTGGGGAAAGAATAGACAAACAGATCAATGGAACAGAATAGAGAGCCCAGAAATAGACACACACAAATATGGTCACCTGATCTTTGACAAAGGAGCAAAGGCAGCTTAATGGGGAGAGGATAGTCTTTTCAACAAATGGTGCTAGAACAACTGGACATCCACATGCAAAAAAAAATGGATTTGGACACAGACATTACACCTTTTACAGAAACCAGAGCAAAATGGATCAGAGACCTAAATGTAAAATGTAAAACTATAAAACTCCTAGAAGATAACATTGGAGAAGATCTAGAACATCTTGGGTTTTGTGATGAGTTTTTAGGTACCAGTGACATATTCCATGAAAAAAAAATTGATGAGATGGACTTCATTAAAAATAAAAACTTATTCTTTGTGATAGATACTTCAGAGAATGAAAGGACAGGTCACTGACTTGGAAAAAACATTTGCAAATCATACCTCTTGGTATGATACCTCACTGGTATCCAAAATATACAAAGAAATCTTAAAGCTCAACAGTCTGAATCTTGTTGATGTCTCTACAATTATTTGTTTATGCTCCTGATTCCTCTGGGAATTCCTCGAATCAGGATCAAATTGTGTATAAAATCATACCCTCTGTGCCTCTCCCAGCCTACATGTTAGATATCAATAAATGGCGCTAAATTTGAATTGATCAAAACAATTTTTTGGATAAAAAAGCTTGTCTCAAAGATTAACTCTTAAAAAGTAGTGGAAGTTATTACTACATGGCCCCTAGAGTCTGTTGAACCTAGATTGCTCTACAACTAGGAAATACCCAGATACTGGCAGGTGTGCCTCAGAGCATGGAATCCTGGGTACACAGGAGAATCTGGAAGTTGCTGTGAAGCATCTCCAATGCCTGGTCCCATCCCCAGAGAGGCTGGAGCGGGGTCTGGGCATCAGCATTCTTTATAGCTCCCCAGATGACCCCAAAGCGCAGCCAGATGACCTCACAGGGCTAGTGCCACAATCACAGCCTTTCAGCTGCCATCACACCTGACGTCCCAGTCCAGTCACCGGCTGATACCATGACCACACCAGGCATGACAGCTCCCAGCCTCCACTTGTAACAGCAACTGTTTCTTCCCCACTGGGAAAAGCCCACCCGTGCACAAGAAAACTAGCTGCTATTTGGCTAGTTAGATATTTTAATTATATCCTATTTATTTGTATTTTAATTAGTCACCGCTTGCTTGCAGCACACCTCTTGCAAATGATGCCTCTTAGTATCTACTGAGGATACCAATCTAGGTGGAAAGTGTGTTTTATTTTTAATTCGGCTCACTCGGATGTCCGCCATGCATCTACCATGTCAAGGGGCCACCCTATGGCGTCATTTTTAACAGGAAGCAGAAGCCAGGCTTCTCGGCTTAGCAGCATTCTCCAGGCTGGGTTCTCTGGTGTTACTCGTTTCTGAGATTCACACAAGTGGAAGGAAAAATAAATGGAGTTTTGCTCCAGCCACCCTCAAGGAGAGGCGGGCTGACCAGAGTACCACCTGGCCTGTGACCACCGCGGCAGCCTGGAAAGTGGCCCTGCCACCGCGGGCCCACCCCTGCAGGGCCCAGACACCCCCGTGCAGCCACGCGAACTTACGAAGAATGGAATCAGGCCGGCGGCCTTGTCTCTCTCCAGGGCCTCCTGCAGGGCGGAAGCTCGCATGGCAAACTTGCCATCGGAAGGGATCGCTTTTAATTTCACTCCACCAATCAAGCCGGCTCTTTCCACGGAGGAATGTGCCTGCAACAGAGCGCGGGGGTAGAGTCTGCAGCAGTTCACAGCCCTCCTGCCCCCCGCCTTCTGGCCTGGAGCTGTTTCAGGTCCTGAGGAATCCGCTTCCCAGTTTAATGACTCACTCAGACTCTGAGAGCGAGACGTGCTCGGTAGTACCGGCGGCGTTTGCATCCATTGGTTTGAATTCCAGTGAAGCGGGGTGAATGCCCATTTGAAAGCATAGTTGGGATAATGACACGTAATGATGTGTCCTTAATAAGGGCACTTAATAAGCTCCGGTTCCTACTCTTTTCCTCTGAGGCTCTAAAATCGTCTGTGAAACGTATGACAATTCTCGGAAGTAGTTCTCCTCGTGGTTTGTGTGTCCTCTTTAACCTCAGGTGAGGAGTGAGGTGGTCAGGTTATTAATTTGCAACCAGCACCTTGACCCTGTGCTCCCGGGGGCTAAGGCTCTCCTGAAGTGTATGTTCCATTCAGGAGGAGATGACAGGTGGCGACCGTCTCAGAGGGCACATCCTTGCTTGCTCCCTCGCTGCCCATTCTGCTTCCCTAACTCCTACAGGATTCCCCGGAGAGCACTGCTCAATAAACGGTGAACACTTAAAGCCCCGCATCAGGCCCTGCTCCCGGGGAACCTGCCTGAGAGCTGCAGAAGAATTGCATCCTAGAGCCCATGGCCATCCAGTGGATGTAAGGAACCCACCTGACTGCCATCACCTAGGATGGTACTAGCCATGCACCATCCTTGGGAGAATCCAGAAGCATCACAAATCACTTCTGTAGGGCGAAATTCCCTCCTGGAAACCCTATTGGGAAAGGCTACACCCTAACACTCATAGCAACTTATCTCAGCCTAGATTCACTGAGCACCTACACGTGCATTTTTTTCAAGTCTCCTCGTGTCTTTCTGGGAAACCAGGGAGATAGAAATAGAAGTGAATAGTTTTCTTCACGTGCAGGGAGCTCTAGTGCCTAGAGTTATAGTACACACAGAGAGAGACAGTACTCCTGATTAAGCATCAAAATATGGGTGTTGTGTTGATTTCAGCCTACATGTATTTATTAACTAGAACAAAGTTGTCACAGTTGAAATGCCTGGCTTAAGAAATTCATTACAAATATTATGTCAGCAGAGCTAAAACAGCTATTCCTTGTGGAACGGAATCCTTCAGTGGTACCATTTTTCAGTGCCCTCTTGACTACACTTTCACTCATGGAGCTACTGCTCAATGCTCTTTCCTCCTGTTCCTTCTCACACAATTTGGTTTTGTTTTTGTTTTTAACCTTTTTAAGTGGGCCGGTCACTGGAATTGACCATATGCTAGATGCCCCTATTTGCAGAGTTCTCTAAACCTTACAAAGCACCGCTGTATCCTTCACCTTAGTTTAGCCACCAGCTGGCAGACCAGCAGTATCAGGGGACAGGAGCTTTTGTCCCTGTTTGATGGTTAAAAATAATGGCTCAGAGAACTGACGTGATGAGCCTGAGAACACAGAATTTAAAATAGCAGAGCTGGGATGTGAGCCCAGGTCTCTGAGCCCACGTCCCACATGTGTCTCCACAGCCCTGCTCTGAAGGCAGCCAGATGACCTCAACCCGAGCAGGTGCAAGTGGGGTCACGGTGACCTCATGGTACGTTTATGTTCTTTTCAACTTGATCTACTAAGTTCCCACCTGCAGCCCACACCTTTTCTTTAGCACAGGTCTCCCTGGGGAACTGTTCTTGGATTGGAAATGACGCTGCACGGCTTGGTTGGGTTTCGACTTGCTACCACACTAACCATTCTGCCCTGTGAGGCTCGATGGGGCTCCGGGCAACCACACCCACCTGGTCAGATGCGTAGGCCACCAGCTTCTCCATGATGGTGGCCTGTGTCAGCCCCGGGGAGGCAGCCTGCAGGCATCGTGTCACTTTGGTCCGAGCGGCCAGCAGGGCCACCAGGGTGGCTTCACTGGCACTTCCCTAAATCAAAGAAAAGGTCGAAATGAGCTTCCGAGTGCAGCCAGGGAATCATCTCTAAACTTGGGAGATGCAATTTTGGGTCCCCATATTTTCTTAAAAGATGCATCTGAAATTGCCAAGTTCACTCTCCTTTCAACGGGAAAAGGCTGCACACCTGTGACTGCCACTGCAGCTCTTATTATCAATTCAACGTTGCTTTGTCTGTTTTTCATAAGGTAACCTCCAGCATGTCTGAGCGCTCAGCGCGTGCCAGGCGTCACCGGGCCCACTTCACAGGCACTTTCCCACGGACGCCTCCTGGTCCAGCCAGGAGGTGCTGGTCCATTTGCCCCAGAGGAGGAGGAGATGGGGCCCAGGGCACAGCTCTCAGCCCAGCTTTGTGTGCACAGCAACTTGGACAGATAAATCTGTATGTTTCTATAAATGGGATTCCTCTTCTTTGAGACTCAAAAATTGCCTTGCAGGATTTTCCTCAATCACTAATGGTACGGGCTGAAGTGTGTCCCCCCAGATTTCATACGTTGAAGCCCTAACTCCTAGTACCTCAGGACATGACCATATTTGGAGACAAGACCTGTAAAGGGATCACTAAGTTAAAATGAGCTCTTTAGAGGGCCCCTGATCCAGCCTGGCTGATGTCCTTGTAAGAAGAGGAGCTGAGGCCGCACACACACACACACACACACACACACACACACGCACACAGGAGAGGCCACATGAGGACACAGGGAGGAGATGCCCGCCTGCCAGCCAAGGGCAGTGGCCTCCGGGAAACCAGCCCTGTTGCCACCTTGACCTCAGACGTCCAGCCTCCGGACTGTGAGACAATCAATGTCTGTTGTTTAAGCCGCCCCGTCTGTGGTTGTTTGTTGTGGTAGCCTTAGCAAGCTAACACAACGAATGTTGACAACTTACTTTGGCAAAGTAGTCAAGAAGGATGCAAAATTGACTCTTCTGAGGGTGGGAGGAGGTGAAAGAGAATATGGATTCTGCACCCATCGTGTTAGCCCATCTAATTTGCAAAATAATCCCATTTTTGAATTTTATCATCTTAGGGTGGGAAACCTATGCTCAGAGAGGGTAACTTGCCCCAAATCAGCAGCTAGGGAGTGGCATGGTTAGGAGTGAGCCCACATCTGCCCGGTGGGAACCTCCCCACATTTATAATCAACTTTCCTGTTCCCCCTGCTCATGATCACGGAATTGTAGTAAATCCTGGAAGAAACCAGGAGCTAAACAGTATTACCATTAGAAAGAAGAAATTTTAAACGTACAGTTTTGTTGACTATGAGAAGATTTATAAGATTTCGGGGGGGGCGGAGTCAAGATGGCGGTGTGGGAAGACACAGAGTTTACGTCTCCCCACAACTAGGGTGGCTGCTGGACGCTGGTGGGGGACCCCGATGCCCAAGGAGACGGGCAGAACCCCCAAGGGAACCAGTAGGACGTGGGGGGACTGAGGGGGGAGGAGAAGTGGAGGCTGGACAGGACCACTGCCCCTGAGGGGTGGCTGAGGGGGGGAGGGGTTCCCATGCCTGGAGGGACCCTCGGGGGGCTCAGATCAGGGGGGAGTGCACCCAGCTTTTTCCCTGCCCAATCGGCCGGGGAAGTCTGCTTGGCTCTTGGACCAGGTCCTACGCCCTCAGAGGTCCCCTCCGGGCTGGATTGGTCCTGGGGACGTAGGAGGGAGGCCAGGAGAGAACAGGAGAGGCAGGTGGGAGGGGCCACCGGGAGGAGGGGGAGAGAAGCCGAGGGCGTTTGCCCCGCCCACTCAAGCTCAGGGAGCCTGCTGAGCTCCCAGGCTGGTCCCCCACCCTCCAAAGCCCCCTCCAGGCCATGTGGGTCCTGGGGGCATAGGAGGGAGGCCAGGGAGATCAGGAGAGGCAGACGGGAGGGGCCCTCCAGGACCAGAGGAGCAGGAGCGGAGGGTGATTGCCATGTCCACTCGAACCAGGAAGCCTGCTGGGCTCCCAGGTGGGGTCCCCCGCCCTCTGAGAGCAGAGGCTGGAGGCAGGCCTGGGCCCCTTCTGTTCTGTTGAGCCTAAGCCCCCATCCCCCCGGCCTTTTCCAGCCCTGTGGGTCCTAAGCATAGGCCCCACCCTCCACAGCCAAGGCCTTTTCCACCTTTTATTCTCTTCTTTTTTTACTACTGTGGTTCTGTTTTACCTTCAGTTGTTGTTTCATCTATATTTTTATTTTTATTTTTTTCTAACATACCTGTTAGTTTCCTAGTCTAATTTTATGTTTTACTTTGTTATCATTCTCCTCTCTCTTTTTTTTTTTTTTTTGGTCACCCTTGCACAGCTTGTGGGATCTTGGTTCACGAGCCAGGGGTCGGGCTGAAGCTCCTGTGGTGGAAGCTCCTAGTCCAAACCACTGGACTAAAAGAGAACTTCAGATCCCATCAGAGTGCAGTCTCCAAGAGGTTCTCATCTCAGCACCAAGACCCAGCTCTACCCAACAGCCTACAAAATTCAGTGTTGGAAGCCTCAGGCCAAACAACTGGTAAGACAGGAACACAACCCCACTCATAAAAATAAGGAAAAACAAAATGAGACAGAAAAAAAATATGTCACAGATGAAGGAGCAAGGTAAAAACCTACAAGACCAAAAAAATGAAGATGAAATAGGCAATCTACCTGAAAAAGAATTCAGAGTAATGATAGTAAAGATGATCCAGAATCTCAGAAATAGAATGGAGGCACGGATTGAGAAAATACAAGAAATGTTTAACAAAGATCTAGAAGAACTAAAGAACAAACAAACAGAGATGAACAACACAATAACTGAAATGAAAAAATACACTAGAAGGAATCAATAAAAGAATAACTGAGGCAGAAGAACGAATAAGTGAGCTGGAAGACAAAATGGCGGAAATAACTTCCAAGGAGCAGAATAAAGAAAAAAGAATGAAAAAAATTGAAGACAATCTCAGAGACCTCTCGGACAATACTAAATGCACCAACATTCAAATTATAGAGGTCCCAGAAGAAGAAGAGAAAAAAAAAGGGTCTGAGAAAATATTTGAAGTATTATAGTGGAAAACTTCCCTAACATGGGAAAGGAAATAGTCACCCAAGTCCTGGAAGCACAGAGGGTCCCATACAGGATAAACCCTTGGAGAAACACACAAAGACACATATTAATCAAACTAACAAAAATTAAATTCAAAGAAAAAATAGTAAAAGCAGGAAGGGAAAAACAAAAAATAACACACAAAGGAATCCCTATAAGGTTATCAGCTGATTTTTCAGCAGAAAGTCTGCAGGCCAGAAGGGAGTGGCAGGATATACTTAAAGTGATGAAAGAGAAAAACCTACAACCAAGATTACTGTACCGAGCAAGTATCTCATTCAGATTCGACAGAGAAATCAAAAGCTTTACAGACAAGCAAAAGCTAAGAGAATTCAGCACCACCAAACCAGCTTTACAGCAAATGCTAAAGAAACTTCTCTGGGCAGAAAACACAAGAGAAGAAAAAGACCCACAAAACCAAACCCAAAACAATTAAGAAAATCGTAATAGGAACATACATATCAATAGTAACCTTGAATGTAAATGGATTAAATGCCCCAACCAAAAGACACAGACTGGCTGAATGGATACAAAAACAAGACTATATATGCTGTCTACAAGAGACCCACTTCAGACCTAGGGACACATACAGACTGAAAGTGAGGGGATGGAACAAGATGTTCCATGCAAATGGAAATCAAAAGAAAACTGGAGTAGCAATACTCGTATCAGATAAAATAGACTTTAAAATGAAGACAGTTACAAGAGATAAGGAAGGACACTACATAATGATCAAGAGATCAATCCAAGAAGATGCTATAACAATTATAAATGTTTATGGACCCAACATAGGAGCACCTCAATACATAAGGCAAATGCTAACAACCATGGAAGGGGAAATCAACAGTAACACAATAATAGTAGGGGACTTTAACACCCCACTTACACCAATGGACAGATCATCCAAACAGAAAATAAATAAGGAAACACAAGCTTTAAATGACACAATAGACCAGATAGATTCAATTGATATTTATAGAACATTGCACATAAAGTGGCAGAATACACGTTCTTCTCAAGTGCACAGGGAACATTCTCCAGAATAGATCACATCTTGGGTCACAAATCAAGCCTTGGAAAATTTAAGAAAATTGAAATCATATCAAGCATCTTTTCTGACCACAGTGCTATGAGATTGGAAATCGATCACAAGAAAAAAAATTGTAAAAACCACAAATACATGGAAGCCAAACAGTGCGCTACTAAGTAACTGAGAGATCACTGAAGAAATCAAAGAAGAAATTAAAAATACTTAGAAACAAATGACAATGAAAACACAAGGACCCAAAACCTATGGGACGCAGCAAAAGCAGTTCTAAGAGACAAGTTTATATCAATTCAATCTCACCTCTAGAAACAAGAAAACTCGCAAATAAACAACCTCTAGTTGCTTTAGGTGTAGGGTCTACACCTAAAGCAACTAGAGAAAGAAGCACAAAGAAAACCCAAAGTCAGTAGAAGGAAAGAAATCATAAAGATCAGAGCAGAAGTAAATGAAATAGAAACGAAGAAAACAATAGCAAAGATCAATAAAACTAAAAGCTGGTTCTTTGAGAAGATAAACAAAATTGATAAACCCTTAGCCAGACTCATCAAGAAAAAAAGGGAGATGACACAAATCAATAAAAGTAGAAATGAAAAAGGAGAAATCACAACTGACACTGCAGAAACACAAAGGATTATAAGAGACTACTACAAACAACTATATGTCAATAAAATGGACAACCACAAAGAAATGCACAAATTCTTGGAAAGGTACAATTTTCCAAGACTGAACCAGGAAGAATTAGAAAATATAAACAGATCTATCACAAGTAATGAAATTAAAACTGTAATTAAAAATATTCCAACAAACAAAAGTCCAGGACGAGATGGCTTCACAGGCAAATTCTATCAAATATTTAGAGAGGAGCTAACACAGATCCTTCTCAAGCTCTTCCCAAAAATTGCAGAGGGGGGAACACTCCCAAATTCATTCTATGATGCCACAATCACCCTGATACCAAAACCAGAAAAAGATATCACAAAAAAAGAAAATTATAGACCAATATCACTGATGAAGAAAGATGCGAAAACACTGAACAAAATATCAGCAAACAGAATCCAACAATGTATTAAAAGGATCACACACCATGATCAAGTGGGATTTATCACAGAGATGCAAGGATTCTTCAGTATATGCAAATCAATCAGTGTGATACATCATATTAACAAAGTAAGGAATAAAAACCATATGATCATCTCAATAGATGCAGAAAAAGCTTTCGACAAAATTCAACACCCATTTATGAAAAAAACTCTCCAGAAAATGGGCATAGAGGGAACATAGCTCAACATAATAAAGGCCATATATGACAAACCCACAGCCAACATCATACTCATGGTGAAAAGTTGAAAGTATTTCCACTAAGATCAGGAACAAGACAAGGATGTCCACTCTAACCACTCTTATTCAACATAGTTTTGCAAGTCCTAACCACAGCAATCAGAGAAGAAAAAGAAATAAAAGGAATACAAATTGGAAAAGAAGAAGTAAAACTGTCACTGTTTGCAGATGACATGATACTATACATAGGCAATCCTAAAGATGCCACCAGAAAACACCTAGAACTAACCAATGAATTTGGTAAGGTTGCAGGATACAAAATTAATGCACAGAAATCTCTGGCATTCCTATAACAACTAACAATGACAAATCTGAAAGAGAAATTAAGGAAACACTCCCATTTACCATTGCAACAAAAAGAATAAAATACCCAGGAATAAACCTACCTAAGGAGGCAAAAGACTTGTACTCAGAAAACTATAAAACATCAATGAAAGAAATCAAAGATGACATAAACAGATGGAGAAATATACCATGCTCTTGGATTGGAAGAATCAGTATTGTGAAAATGACTATACTACCCAAAGCAATCTACAGATTCAGTGCAATCCCTATCAAACTACCAGTGGCATTCTTCACAGAATTAGAACAAAAATTTTACAATTTGTATGGAAACACAATAGACCCCAAATAGCCAAAGCAATATTGAGAAAGAAAGACGGAGCTGGAGGAATCAGGCTCCCCGACTTCAAACTATACTACAAACGTACAATAATCAAGACAGTATGGTACTGGCACAAAAACAGAACTATAGATCAATGGTACAGGATAGAAAGCCCAGAGATAAACCCACACACATATGGTCACCCAATTTATGACAAAGGAGGCAAGAACATACAATGGAGAAAAGACAGCTTCTTTAATAAGTGGTGCTCGGAAAACTGGACAGCTACATGTAAAAAAATGAAATTAGAACACTACCTAACACCATACACAAAAATAAATTCAAAATGGATTAAAGACCTAAATGTAAGACGAGACACTATAAAACTCTTAGAGGAAAACATAGGAAAAACACTCTGACATAAACCACAGCAAGATCTTTTTTGACCCACCTCTTAGAGTAATGGAAATAAAAACAAAAATAACAAATGTCACCTAATTAAACTTAAAAGCTTTTGCACAGCAAAGATAACCATAAACAAGATGAAAAGACAACCCTCAGAATGGGAGAAAATATCTTCAAATGAAAAAATGGAGAGAGGATTAATCTCCAAAATATATAAACAGTTCATGCAGCTCAATATTAAAAAAAGCTAACAACCCAATCCAAAAATGGGCAGAAGACCTAAATAGACATTTCTCCAAAGAAGATATACAGATTGCCAACAAACACATGAAAGGATGCTCAACATCACTAATCATTAGAGAAATGCAAGTCAAAAGTACAATGAGGTATCACCTCACACAGATCAGAATGGCCATTATCAAAAAATCTACAAACAGTAAATGCTGGAGAGGGTGTGAAGAAAAGGGAACCCTCTTGCATTGTTGGTGGGAATGTAAATTGATACAATCACTATGGAGAACAGTATGGAGGTTCCTTAAAAAACTAAAAATAGAACTACCATATGACCCAGCAATACCACTACTGGGCATACACCCTGAGGAAACCATAATTCAAAAAGAGTCATGTACCACAATGTTCATTGCAGCACTATTTACAATAGCCAGGTCATGGAAGCAACCTAAGTGTCCATCGACAGATGAATGGATACAGAAGATGTGGCACATATATACAATGGAATATTACTCAGCCATAAAAAGGAACGAAATTGAGTTATTTGTAGTGAGGTGGATGGACCTAGGTTCTGTCATACAGAGTGAAGTAAGTCAGAAAGAGAAAAACAAATACCGAATGCTAACACATATATATGGAATCTAAAAAAAAAAAAAAATAGTACTGATGAACCTAGTGGCAGGGCAGGAATAAAGATGTAGACATAGAGAATGGACTTGAGGACACGGCCGCGGGGAGAGACGGAAGCTGAGGTGAAGTGAGAGTAGCATCAACATACATACACTACCGAATGTAAAATAGCTAGTGGGAAGCAGCCGCATAGCACAGAGAGATCAGCTCGGTGCTTTGCGATGACCTAGAGGGGTGGGATAGGGAGGATGGAGGGAGGCTCAAGAGGGAGGGGACATGGGGACATATGTATGCATATGGTTGATTCACTTTGTTGTACAACAGAAACTAACACAGTGTTGTGAAGCAATTATACTCCAGTAAAGATCTATTTAAAAAAAGATTTTAGAGTTTTACAGAGAAATATACAATAAAATAAAGAGGTTAACCTCTCTTGGTAATATTTTCTCCCCCTTTCATTGATCCTGATTTCCTATTATTTATTTATTTATTTATTTGTACTGTTTCGATGATTTTACTTTTTCTTTTAAGCCAACTTATATCCTTCAGGAAGATAAAGACATTCACTCACAGTTCTGTACAGCTGTGTAGCTCTAATGCATGAGCTCATATATACACATATGTAGTCTTCTCAATTCAGCCTCTAAAATAGGTTTTACATTTTCTTCAGGTCGCATTTTCACTGGTAATGATTTTAGATACGGATTTAGACCGTGCAGTTTTAGATCCAGTTAAAGAAACAGCTGGCAAAGCTAAAGCAGCTATGGCAGGAGATCCGAGCTCCCCGAGGGCAGGCACTGGACCTCACACATCCCCCCGCGTGGCTGCTTTCCTCCTGTGTCCCCATCTTGTGTGTCAGGGCCTATCCACTGTCTCCTTCATTCTCCCTGGACGTGGGACGTGCAAAGCTCATTGAAAGGCATGGCTCCAGGGAGGGGAATCCTCGACACCCCCCCCCCCCACCGACTCCTGTGTGAGTGCAGCTCCCCCTCAATGCCACCCTCTGTCTGAAGGCTTGGATCTCTCATCACCCCCCCAGTGTCCGTGCTCCTTTGAACCACACTCTAAGGAAAGGCTTGGATCTCCACGGCAGTTCATTGCGGGTTTTCCTCTGGGCTCTGTCCATGTCTTGAAAGAAAACTCCCCTTCTCCAGGCAACAAAAAGTGGTTTTTCAAAAAAATGCCCAATGATCACTTATATGTGGAATCCAAAAAAAGAGGGTACAAATGAACTTACTTACAAAACAGAAATAGAGTCACAGAGGTAGAAAACAAACTTATGGTTACAAGGCGGGGGAAGGGAGGGAGGGATAAACTGGGAGATTGGGATTGACACATACACACTAGTATACATAAAATAGATAACTAATAAGGACCTACTGTAAATAAACTCTACTCAGTACTCTGTGATAACCTATATGGGAAAAGAATCTAAAAAAGAGTGGATACAGGTGTATGTATAACTGATTCACTTTGCTGTACAGCAGAAACTACCATAACAGTGTAAATCAACTATACTCCAATAAAAATTTAAAAATAAAAAAAAGAGTAAAGAAAATGTGATATATATATATATATATATATATATATTCATATATATTTTTCAGCCTTAACAAAAAAAGAGGAAACCTTATCATGGATAAACCTGGAACATGGATAAACCTAGAGGGCATTATGCTAAGTGAAATAAGCTAGACAGAGCAAAACAAATACCTCATGGTATCACATATATGTGGAATTAAAAAATATTTTAAAAAAAATATTAACAGGGATAATTATAGCTGAAAGGGTCATTACACACTTCTAAAGGAAGTTTCACTAAATATAGTCAGCATTAAGGAGATGTGTTGACAAGAAGAATTGAAAATAAAACTCGAAACAAACAAACAAAAAATTGCCCAGTGAAATAACTGTCAGCCAGGCATCCATAAGTGTCATGGCTCGGGGCGGCCAGTGTGGCTTGGTGACCGGGACAGGAGAATGAGCGGGTCTCCAGGCCTCTGCTGGAAGCAGATCTGGGCCGAGGTAGGAGCAGAGCAGTAATGATACCTTTGCTTTCCTGCCTCAGACAAAGGTTGCCATGGCAAAGCCGCTAAGAGGCAGAAAGAAATGCGGTGAGCGCGGCCGCTCGGCTGTGAATGCTGCGAGCAGAAATGTCCTTTCATTTTCTGGGTTTTCAAGTGTCACCCCATACATGGCGGGAAATGGGCTTTTCTTCCAAGAGAGCTTTCAAACCCAATTAAGAGACCATTTTCATGGCCCCGTTTGTCCAGATCAAAGGATGATTTGCCGTTTGATGCAGACGCCCGTCACGGTGCCGACGCCCAGCAGCTGTGATTATGCCTCTGAGGGCACCCCCCGCCCCCCGGCCTCCGCATCCCCTCATCCAGGCCCCCCGGCTGTCAACAGGCTCAGGCGCTCCAGGACCTTGCAAATTACAGACAATCAGCCTTGTCAGTGGGAAGGGCGGGATTCCTGCCTCATACTGGGTGGGTGGGCTCCAAGGGGGATTGAACTGAATCCTGGGCTGAGTGATGTCAGAATTATTCCTATAACCAAATGCCGGGGCTTCTGCTGTTTCTGGAAAATTGGATTGTCTTTCAAAGAAAAGATAATTTAAAGATGGAGCCCATGGCAGCATGCCAACCTCTGCACACTCACCCAAGCAAAGGGTCAGGGGACAGGCTGGTGGAATACTCATGGGTCCAGCTCACATGTGCACCAGCCTTGCCTCTAAATAGCTCATGCCCTTGGGTCCCACGCGTGACGTTCCTGGGCCTCGGTTTCCTCATCTATGAAAAAGGTTGTTGATAATCCAATCAAGCCTGATAAATATTTGGAGGTTGAAAAATGAGCACATTTCTTGTGCATTAAACACAAGAAATAAAGCTAAAACACAGCCTAGCTCAGAGTGGGTGTGCAATACAAAGTAGCTATTATTAGAATACACACACCTTGATTGACGGGGTAGTTGTTAAGATTTTTGAGAAGTATCAAACTAGGGGAATCAGCTTGGGCTGCTGAAAAGAATTGAATGTGAAATTATTTTAGTTATAATCTCCAGTGACCCAGAAAAACTTTTTTTTTTTGTTTGGTTTTGATTTTTGGTGGAGCATGTGTGGTGAATATGGACTCAACCAGGGGAGCCCCAGCAGAAAGCTGAGGAACTTCTTAGGAGATCGTTAACCTTCATCCTAAAGGGTGTCCTTTGAAATATGATTTGTAAGAGTGAAAGATGTGACACAATATATATACTGTATCTCCTATTTATATAAATTGTGACACATCATAGAAAATCATGCACTAATAATATTCTCAAAGACTATTTAAACAATGGGAAATGCTCACAATAAAATAGTAAGCAAAACACCACACAGAAAATCTGTATGATGTGTTGCATTATCCCAGTTTTGTTTATATTATGTACACATATATGTACACACACACACACACAAACACATAGGTATTAAAATAACACTGGGAGGAAGCTGCCTCTAAATGTTTCTGCATCTCTTCCACTTTTCTAATGGATGTCTAGTTTTCATAGGTAGGAAGGGGATGATACTTTTGAGTGGAATAACGGAACCAAAATTGACATCGAAGGCAATCAATTGGCAGTGTGGAAAATGGAGATGATAATGTAGAAAAAACCATGAGAAAGTCCCCAAAAAATACATAAGAGAAAATGACAAAAAAGAAAATGACAAAAGAAAGCTAGAAATTATGGAAGAGATACCCAATCCGTGAAAAATGGAAGTTCCTGAAAAACAGAGTGAAGTGGCCCAGAGGCAATGACTAAAATATCCCCAGGTGAGGGAAAAGCTGAGTCTCGGATTAACAGGGCTTCCCAGATACTGGGGGCTGGGGTCAAGATGAACAGCACAAATGGAAAAAGTAGATCTTGGCAAAATGCGTGGAATTACAAAGAAAAAGTAAGTTTACTGCAAGGGTCCAGGTTGTCGTGAACTATCCAGATCACCCCCAGGCCCGGAACTGAGTCGAATAGAATTCAACACCAAGGCCCCCGTCACAGCCCCTCTCTTGCTCTTACTGTGGCCACTTCCTGTTCTGTCCACAGCCGGGCTCTGCTCTCCATTGGCAGCGGAGCCCCAGAGCATCAGGACCCACGTGCTGGGGACTGGATCCCCTCCCCACTGCGAGGTGAGACGCAGCTGACTGACGGGGGGTGGGTGCGGGGGTGGGGAGGGGGGCCACGTACAGCAGTCCCCTCCCTAAAGCTGGAAGCAGCGGAGAACTCAAATCTTTGTGTGTGGTTTTTCCAAGGTTGCCCAGGCTGCATCGCCTCTGACCAGCGGAAAACTGTCCAGGGTGGCTGAAATGTTTGCAGTTGTGAGAAAAATCATTGTCGCCGCTACGTCTAGGTCCTGTTCACAGCATCGTACGGAAACTTTGCTTACCCATGGCTAATGCTTCATTTTCATGAGCCCCACTCAGAATCGCTGATGGAGGAGGGAAAGTGCTGTAACCAAAGAGGTGAGGTAGGAGGGGACAGAGGGAGTGGGGCTGATTCATATGAGGTGACACAGCAGTTACCCTCTTATCAGTCCTCCTAATAAACAGATCGGTGACGCTCTCAAGCATAATCATTATGCAGGAGCATCTGTGACTGATCTCCCCAGCCCGACCTGGAGCCATGATGTGATTTATCTCCACGCTGGCAGAAACCACCGGGCCCCAATCGATCTGACAGAGGGAGAATTCTTCTCCAGCTTCAGCGGGGACCATGCAGCAGGCCCATTTGCCCTGTTTTTCCTAGAGAATCTGCCAATATCGTCATCATAAACATCTTCACAACCATCCTAATCCTGGGAGCATTCCATAATCCCTACGTGCCAGAATGATGCACAGCCAACTTCATTATCAAAACCCTTCTCCTGACCATCGCTTTTATGAATCCGAGCACGCTAGTCAGGACTCCAACTGAACCAACCTATGTCATATCCCTTACGAAAAACCTGTCTACCACTAACACCTGCCCTATGCTGACGTGTCACTACCCATCATCACCTCGGGCATCCCACCATAAACATAAGAAAGTGGTCTGACAAAAGATTTACTTTGAGAGAGTAAATAGGCCGTGGGTCACAGAGAACTCAGCCATGGGTCACAGCACAGGGCTTATTTATCAAAGTGCATGTCAGCATCTCTGCATCAGAATCACCTGACATGCAGGCTAGAATGCTAATTCCTGGGCCCGCCTAAGACTTGTTGAATCTGAATCTGTTGGGGTAGAGGAAGACTCCCTCCCTGACCCTGAGCCGTACTGGCTGTGTTTGGGAGAATAAGGCCTCCCAAAGATGCCATGCTTTCATCCTGGAAGCTGTGACTCTCTACCTTACAAGGAAGAGGGACCTTGCCAATGTGATTAACTTAAGAACCTTGACAGGAGGGGAGGGGGGATTATCTTGGATTATCTGCATGGACCTGATCTAATCTCATGCATCCTGAAACATGAAGAACCTTTCTCATCTGTGGTCAGAGGGAGAGGTGGCCATGAAAGAAAGGTCAGAGAGATGGAACACAGCCACCTTGAAGACGGAGGAGGTGCCATGGCCCAGGAATGCGGGAAACTTCTAGAAACTAGAAAAGGCAAGGACAGAACCTCCAAGCTGTCAACCCTGATTGTAGCCCAGTAAGATCCACATCAGGCTCCCGACCTGCAGAACTGTTAAGATAATAGGTTTGTCAGAAAATTAACACATAGGAGTTTAAAAACCCTGGTCGGTTGAGCAGCCTCGGGCCTGGAGGCTGGGGCTCGCATCCTGTCACATTTGGCCACTCCAGCAGGTGACCTCACACTGAGGCATCCGGGCCTCAGTTCTCATCGTTGAGTGGACAGAATCACAACTGCCGTGACAGATTCTCAGAGAGAAGACGGTGTCTGAAAAAGGAAATTCCTTTTTCTCCAAAGTAAAGGTTGCTTTCCCTGGGAGGGCGGTGGGTTTAGGAATATCCCTCGTCCCTGCTGGAAAAGAAGAAAGCCAAGAAGTCCAAGTTTTCTTAGTGGCATTTGTGCCGCAGATGCTCCACTGTGACTGTCATTGTACGTGTCCTATCCCCTGATGGGCCCTCTGGCACGTAGTCGCGCTCAAAGGTACGTGTCAGGTGAAGAATGAATTAAATCAGCACATAGAAAAGGCAGCATCTTTAGGTGAACGGTGGGTTCCCATAGGTGCAGCCGTTTCTAGTAGCCTCTGCAGCAGGTGGTCACAGGTGCCACTGAGGATGGCCCTGAGTGGTGGTCACACGGGTGTAGGCTCAGACCCTGGCTCTAGAACTTACCAGCTGGGAACCGATGGGCAAGTTCCCTGACTGCTCTGAGCCTTAGTTTCCTCACCTGTAAAATGGGAATCTTAATACGGCCCCTAATCATAGCGTTGTGAGAATTAAGTGAGTTCAGACCTGGGAAGTGCTCCAGCACATTGGCGGGCAATGGGGAACCACGCAAACCTCCACGGTTGTTTTTATTGCTCTGCACCAGCCAAGCGATGGCCACTATTCTGCCCACCCTAAAGAGGCGCCTGGCTCGGGGATCCAAATCCAGATCCAGAGCTTTCCTGAGGCTCAGCTCTGCTTATTCTCCAGAAGAAACACGAGGACACAGGAAGCTCAAGGGGCTCTTGCCCACCTGCTGCTGTCCACCTTCTGGGAGCCCGCGCATCCCGGGGGTGGGACCCCCGCCCTCTGTGCCTTACCTGGATCACCCCGCCCCCTTCTCCAGCTTCTCCAGCCAAGAACACCCCGGGCAGCTGCAGCATCTTCCCCAGCCAATCCATCATCACTGTTTCCAGCTCTGTGCACGCCGGGCTGGCGGCCTGTGGGCGGGAGGCGAGGGTGAGCCGTAGGCTGGCCGCCCTCAGCTTCCCGCCAGCTTGGGGTCCAGCGGAGTGACAAACAGGTAGGCTTCCTTACTCCCCTCCCTTTGATGGATCGATTTAGCAAAAAGCTCTCAACATTTTCAAAAGGCCTATCCCTGGGTGGGAACCCCTTTGAAGGTGGGCTCTCCCATCACAGGTTTCCCGGAGCAGCAGCGGCAGAGGCTGGACTCCTCCCCCCAGCAACCCCAAGGCATCACCGAGGACCACGGGGGGGACTTAGTGCTGAGAGCGGCACAGATGACCTTCTGCTCCACCCCCCGACCCCGGCACCTGGAGAAGCATGGAAGGAGCCACAATCCCCGGGGCCCAGGTCGGCCGCTGGAAGTACAAGGTCACTGCCTGCAGGGGTTTGCATGTCTCTACATGCCCCACCCGTAGGCACGGGTCCCTGGTGACGTCACCTCTGACTCTGACATCACCCCACACTTCTCCAACAGAAATCTCTAGGGGCTGGGGCCATAGCAAGGGCCCAGGTCTTGCTGAAAATGTTCCGCTGAATCCCACCCAGACTAAAATCTCCCAATCCAAGACGCTGTTCAAATGCCCCCAGAAAGTGTCACACATGCTCTTTGACGGTGACTCGGGGAGGATGGTTGGGCAGGAGGGCACTGACCATCGCGATGACCTGCTCCCCAGCCGCACTGGGCGCCCACAGGGAGCTCGCTCAGCCATCTGTTTACAGAAGGAGCCAGAAAGGCTCACTGGTGGACCCTAGTCTGCAGCCCCAGTGGGAGGAGTGAGATGGGCTGTGTCGAGGAGGTGAAGCCCCGGGAGCCCCCGCAGGTCTCTGATCCTGCCTCCCACTCTCTGCGGGTGGCTCTCCTTGCGCTCGGGCGGGGGCGGGGTGGCCCCAGACTCCGCCTGAGGGTGGACGGACCTCCCCGTCCATGTGGGTCTCGCTGTGGTGGTCCGAGTGCTCTCCAGCTCCCACCCGGAGGGTCCCACTCCATCCTGGCCGAGCCCGGCTCCAGGCACGGGGGGCCTTCCTCGCTGTCCAGAACCCGGGGCTCGGCCAGCGCACCTTAGAGACAGCAAGGGAGCCCTCCAAGGCCCCAGACCATCAGACTGTCCTCGGGAAGAACAGACATAGTTGGAAAGATGCTATCATCACCCTGGATGGCTCTGGAGGGGCAGAGCTGAGTGGAATCTGCTGTGGTGTCTAATGTAAGGAATGTCCTTTAGGGGAGGGTGTGCTCAGCCCAGACAAAGGAAGGTCCCCGAGGCCACACAGGGCAGCCCCAGGCTGCTCTCCACTGAGAACTGCAGCAGGACCCAGGGGTGACCCTCCAACCCTGCTCCTTGGGGCGCCGAGGCCCACTCCGTCAGCAGCTGCAGACCCCAGGCTAAAGAGGAGCAGTGGGGGGTGGAGGTGGGGAACTGGGGGCAGGGGCAGCGGGCAACTCTGCTCATGCGTTCAGGAGCCCACATCTCCTGCAGGCCTCAGGCAGGAGTCATGAGTCTGCTTGGCCCCAAGGCACGAGCAAGTAGGCAGGCACTCTGGACCCAAAAGGCCAAGAGCAGACCCTGGCCTGGGGAGAAGTCCCAGGGTGTGGGCAGCCCTGGGGTCCCAGGCACAGTCAGCAAGCAGCCCTCCTTCCGAGCGCTCTGTATTTGGGAAGGCAGGACTCTTTCCCGTTATGCTGGGCTGGGGTCTCTCTCAGGACGGCAGGCGTGGCCGAGAACAGAGGGGATGGGACGAGGTCAGAAGTGTTTCTCAAACTGCAGATTGTACAGAGATCCCTGTTTTGCTTGGGAGACATACTGGGGCTGCAGAAGCTCCAGGGCTGTGGCTGCGGTTTGAATGCAAGCCAAGTACCTCTAAACACACCGCTGTGCAGAACCGGCTTTTGCATGTGGACATCACTCCGCCTCTGTTTCCCCGAATGCCCTCATGAGGCCCCCCCTCCAGGGCTGAGCCCACCTCCCTCCTGCGGGGGCACCGCCACCTGCTCGCCGGCTGAGTCCTGGCTCCACGTCCCCATGCAGGACCCCCAGGGCGCCCCTGCCGACACTCACCCAGGAGAAGCCGATGCAGCCGATAGCCCCACACAGCATGTCCGCGAGCATGGCCGGGTACGAGCTGGCCGTGGGGAAGTAGGCGAAGAAGTACGGGCTGTGCCAGTGGGTCACCTGTACGGGACATGGCGGTCACTCGCGGCCAGGGAGGCCGGCCCCGCGGGCAGGGGACCCAGGGCGCTGGGTTTGCCATGGCCAACCAAGTCTCTCAGAACAACCCTGCTTTAAATCCTGGCCAGGAGCACGTGTCAGTGAGGGGGCTGCCCCGAGGCCCCATCTCTTCCTGTTACGAGATTGTTTTTCCTGAAAGTACTCCAAAAAATAGTCTATATCAAAAAAAAAAAAAAAAAAAAGAGGCCTGATTTTTGAGGTTTCTTTAGCCGCCTTACTGCTGCCCCCTCACTCTCCCGTACAATCCCTTCCCTGCTAATGGAGCAAAGCTTCTGGGTTCCACAGTCTCCCTGCGCCCCCCGTCACAGTCTGTAGTGTGTGTCCCCAAATTCCTGGGTTGAAGCCCTAACCCTGTGCGATGTCCCCGGGGCTGGGGCCTTTGGGAGGTGATGGGTAGGATGAGACGGTGAGGGTGGGCCCCCCTAACCTCACCCCCACAGGGAGGAGAGGCCAGGATGAGAAGCCCCCAGGAGGGGAATCTGCAGGAACCCTGACCTGGGACGCCCAGCCTCAGCCCCGTGAGAAGTGGACGCGCTGTCCGAGACGCTAGGGGTGGTGTTTGCAGCTGCAGAAGAGCCAGGACAGCCCGGGGCCTGACATTTAACCACCCTCCTGGGAGGGATTTGATGCTGCGCGGCTTCTTGTGTTTGCACAGACAACCTCCCGGCAGGCGAGAACCGGAATCCTGTGCTCCGCTCAAAGCACAAATGTCACGGGAACTCCAGGGAGGACGAGGGAGGGGAGGCGCCCTGGGCTTGAGGGACCTATCAGGGAGCTGAGGCCGGAGGCCCAGCGCCCCATGGGCAGGGGCTCTGCACCCTGAGCCCCGGGTCCTGAGATCCCAGTCCCCAGGGTCCTGACTGCAGATGAGAGGTGAGGCTGAGGGTCTGGGACCTCTCCTGCCACAGCAGTGAACGTGCTTTTAGGCGAGTCCTGGGCAGGGAACATCTCACCGCGCAAGCATGAAGCCGCAGTGGAGTTTCCTTTGAACTGGAGCTGTCTGCTCCCCTCCAAGTGACTCTCGGGGGGACAACTGTCCTGGGTCCTCCCCACTCCTGTCTGCGGCCCCTGGCACACCCCACACCGAGGCGCACTGGCCTCAAAGAGGACGCAGCAGCACGCAGCCCACTCTCAAATAAAATAAAGGAAACATTTCTTCCACACGTGTGATCTCCCCTCTGCTGAACACAAAATAGTAAGAGTGTGCTTTATTTGGAGCAATTAACTTACTTGAAACCAGCCTCCAGGGGTTCATTTCCTCAACAGTCATGTGACGACTCTCTCACCTACCAGGGTCTCAGGGCAAGGGTCTAACCTTGTAAGAGAGCAGGACCCCATGGGGTCTTCCCGGGACAGACCCCTCCCCCATGTCCTCTGCTGTGGCTCCTCTCTGAAGTACCCAGATAACAGTATCTGATGCACATATTTCCTGAGTTGTTTTACCAATGCTAAAACCCTCACCAAATGGAAAAAATTAACTACCTGATGACCATGAGCACATAGCCCCCAGACCTACTGGCGCCTGAGGATTGATACTGTAACCCCTGTAACCCTGCCCCATTACCTCACCATCAACCAATCAGAGAACTGTGCACCAGCTGATGACTTAACCCTGGACTGCCCTCCCTCACCTGGCCTTAAAAATGCTCTGCTGAAACCCATCGGGGAACTCGGGGTTTCTGAGCATTAGCTGTCCAGGACTCCTTGCTTGGCACCTGCAGTAAACGCTGCACTTTCCTTCACCACAACCTGGTGTCAGTAGATCGGCTTTACTGCATGTGGGTGAGTGGACCCAAGTTGGTTCGGTGACAAACTGCGGGGCTGGGGGGAAAGCATTGCCTTTGGAGCCCACACGATCTGGGTTGTAATCCTGGCTCCATCACTTACTAGCTGTGCGACCTTAGGCTGATCACCCAACCTCTCTGGGCTTCAGTTGCCTCAGTTATAAAATAGAAATAAAAAAGTTTCTATCCAAGGAAATGGTTGTGAGGATTACGTGAAATAATTCATATGAATTGCCTGGCACCCAGTAAGTATCAACATTAAATTAGCACTAGCCCTCCTGTTTTCCGATCTTGGGTACGGGCTTACCCCTGGCATGATGATCTTCTCGACGTCCTTAATGATGTCCTCAAATGTTTCTGGCTCCTGGGGGGCAGCGGTGGGGAGCAGGGGCCGCAGGTAGCCAGGCTCCACGTCGGGGTACACCTGGCGCCCCTCGACGCCTTCCAAGTAGTCAGCCACGTAATCCACCATCTCCTTCCCTCTCCTGCGGAACTCATGTGCATTCATGGTGACCAGGCTTCCTCAGAGGCAAAACCTGCACAAAGAGAAAAGAAACCAGTTTGTAAACATGATGAGGTCTCACTTGGAGTGGGGCAGTTCCAAGCAAGCTGACAGCTGGGGCTGCCTGGGTGGAGACCCAAACACCCTGGAGTCTGCCAGACCCCAAATCAGCAGCACTTTCCTTCCTTGTCTGGATGGGGTAGAACTGACCCTGGATTTGGAGACTGCAGCAAAGTGCTTATTCTGCTATTCACCAGCTACTCAGCTGAAGACAATGCCATGTCTCATTTTTTTCTACCTGCGTCCGTGAAATGGACCAGGGCACACATTAATTTCTATGGTCCATCCCAACTTTAATAACAAGCCTTGGTCCCAAGTCCTGCCTTGCTCTTTACTAGCTGTGGGACAGAGACCCTCTGAGCCTCTCTCTTTATCTGAGAAAAGCATATGACAGTGCTGATCTCTCTGGAAGCTATGAAGGCAGTCACGCGGCGTGAGTACAGCACTCAGACCAGAGCCCGGGCAGCATAACCCCCGTGAGTGAGTCTTCTTCTGTTATCTTGACTCCATCACCAGATGGAACTGCACCCCTGCATACAACCTGCTTTTCAAAAATCGTGCTTTCTTTCCTCATCACATAACAATGTACAGGTGATCCTGGTCCTCTGTGGTAGTAACATTCCATAAAGTCTCCATGAATTAGCAAACACTGGACCTTTCCCAGGGGAAATGCAAAGTTACATTCCTGTGTGTTTCTGGTCACATTTTTGTCAACCAATCAATACATAATCTTTTTTATGTGTTTCTTGTTAAAGACACTTTATTTAATATGCACTGACTCATGAACTTCGGACTCCTGGCCAACAGCTCTCTGACTCATGAATGAAGCTTATCAGACACACGTGATTTCTCCCTAAGGCACATCGCAGCCTTCTTGCATGTAGGACCCCTAGAAGGCACTTCAGCACTATATTAGCACTATATTTGGGGGCCATTTTAAATAGTCAAATAACCAAGAATAACACAAAAATGTGGCACTAAATAGACCTGCTTGTTGAAACAACTAGGCAGAGCATTGCCTTGTTAGATTCTGCTGGGAACAAGTGCATTTGGGCAACTCAAATGTTTCATCCATGAGTGATCACGAAAGCACCACGAGTACTGATGTGGGGATTATGAATGAATTCTAGCAAAGAGTGACACCTGCCTACAGAAAATCTGTGAATAATAAGCATAGACTGTATTTTCAAAACAGGAAACTTGGACAACACACAGAAAAATATTCATCAAGAATCCCACCACTCAAAATTCTGGCACACGTCCTTCCAGATTGTTTCTTATATTTATGAGACAATTGTGTGCTAAGCCAGGGATGCATTTCTGAATTCCTCCCATAGTTCAAAACTTCATAAATCAAGAGTAATTTTCCTATGGGAGTCAGTGCTGGGGGGTGATTCTACCTCCACTGTAATTAGCATAGACCCTGATCTTGATATCATGTTCCCAATACGTCTTCCATTGCTTCCCACTGTCTGTACTACTTTGCTTTGCTTTGCTTTCTTTTCTTTGCTTTGCTTTGCTTCGTTTTTTTTTTTTTTTGACAATTTTAATGTTAAACACACCAAGACAGGTTTTATTCAAGACTATTGCAATAGGGGAGGGAGACTGTCTCCCAATATCACAAGGGCCAGTGGGGATGTATAGCCGACAGGTAGGGTTAGGGAACAGATGGGACATTACTAAGAGCAGCTTGGCTGGGTGTCCGGGTGGAGGAAGATGAGCTGGACTGTATCCCAAGGGTAGAGGCTTCCTTGAGAAACCAACTTAGCATGATTCTCTGTTACAGCAGGGCTCAACTCACTGAAGTGGGGACCTACTCAGGAAGAGGGTTCATTGGAGCCTGACTGGGTTTGACCAAGGAGGGAGTCTTCGTCAAAGGGAATCAGCTTGACAATATGTTTCCTCTCTCAGAATTCTCTCCGATGTTCTTTGTTCAGATGTTCTCCATGAACAGCATGGAAGTCATCCCATGGAAGCTTCCAGGTTTCCTCAAGTTCAGTGACTGGACCAAACCCCCATTTCCATACTATTGTTTGGGGGTAGGGAATGCACGGTGACAGGGACTGGATACAATATAGGATACACTTCTAAATCATAGCAACAGCGAATGCTAAAATAACAGCATGAGAAAAACCAAAGTGAGTCTCTGAGTTTCCATTGCACCTTTGTGTTTCATAAGCTGCAGGCCAAGGAAGCTTATCCTTCAAAATATCATGCCCAGATTTGCCAAAGGCTCTTAGTGCAAAGCCATGAAGCTTTATACATATAGCTTCAGGTTTATAATTCCCTGGGTCTGCAGGCTTCTAAATTAATTTTTCATTTGGAATGACTCTGATTATGTCAAATGTCGCACATAGAGTGAAACTGGGTCTTACCTCACATTGAAGTATTTTTAGTTGACTTGATTCAGATTCAACCAAAACTGCATCGAATGGCAGATCTTTTTGCTAGCTTATTTTTTTTCACAAAGCAATTACGAGTACATTTCCCACGTTGATAAATACTTTTCTATTGCATGATTTTTCCCGATTGCGTGGTGTCTCACAGGGCGAATGTGCTATGTTCAGGATGTGCATCACTACTTTTGAACATTTACATCATTTCCGGTTCTCACCTATGTTAGTGGGAAGAGTTGGTGTAGCCCAATGGCCAACCCCTCATGATCAAGAACTGAAAGACTCGGGCTTCCCTGGTGGCGCAGTGGTTGAGAATCTGCCTGCCTATGCAGGGGACACGGGTTCGAGCCCTGGTCTGAGAAGATCCCACATGCCGCGGAGCAACTAGGCCCGTGAGCCACAACTACTGAGCCTGCGCGTCTGGAGCCTGTGCTCCGCAACGGGAGAGGCCGCGATAGTGAGAGGCCGGCGCACCGCGATGAAGAGTGGCCCCCACTCGCCGCAACTGGAGAAAGCCCTCACACAGAAACGAAGACCCAACACAGCCAAAAATAAACATAATAAATAAATAATAAATAAAAATTAAAAAAAAAAGAACTGAAAGACTCTGCACAGCCTGACGTGGATGCCACTGGAGTAAAACCCTCATTTTCCTCAACTGAAAATAGACACCATCATAAAGTTCTACCTCAAATAATTCTTTTTTTGTGATAATTAGAGAAGTACGTGGGAACAGCTAAGGAGTTGAGGCACAAAATGAGCATTCAACACATGTTAGTTGTTAGATTTTCTATAAAGCACTGAAATATACAACCTCATACTTTTATTTTTGCACACTTTATTTTGTGTTAAAATTTTCTTTAAAAAGCATTTATCTTATAATTTCTTTAGAACAAATTATTATAGAGATACATATTTTAGCGCGTTAAGATTATATGGCCAAACTTGTCCCCAGAACATATTTTTACCAAATTACTCTTCCACAGGAAGTGTGAGAGAACCCTAGTTTTATACTAGGGTTTGAGATACATTTTAAGATTTGCCAGTCTGGCAGGCATTCATGATTTCATTTTACTTTGATTAATGAAGTCAAATAGTTTTCTCACACTTCTTTGTATTTCTTTTTTTATGAATTGCTTGTTCATTGCCTTCTTTTCTGCTAGGGTGTTAGATGTTTTCTTATTTAACTGCAAGAGCTCTAATATAATAAATACTTGCACCCTAGGTGTGTGATATATTTTGCAGACATTTTCCTCATTTTTATTTGACCTAGTTCTGCTTTTAATTTTATTCCGACCTGTAAGAATTTTAATTTTTATGCAGTCACATCTCAGGATCTGTTTCTTTGTGATTTGTTCCTCGTGTATGACTATTTAAAATGCCTTTTAGAGTAAATATTCACGGCACCTGCACTGCACAAGCTGAAGCCTCAGGGGAGGAGCTATGCAAAAATTAAGAAAGATGCTTGGGTTCCTGGAGTATCAGCTGCTTCCTTCTAATGGGAATGCAAGAGTACGATGGCCAAAACGGGATGCCTCGTGAAAAAAAAAAAAAACAGACAGACACACCAACTTGACCCCCCAAAGAAATACTACCAAATTGTAAGATAAGACCTAATTATTATTTTCGAATCATTCTGTCATTTATTTGCCAATCCTTTCCCACAAAGACCTTTCCAGAAGGCTTTTGGTGCAAAGCCACAGAGAATCTTGTGTTCATTTTGGAGCTGTTTGATATTTCATGCCCCCAAGCTGGGCAAATATTGGCTGAAAGATGTAGATGCTGATAAAGGTTATGACTGATGTCTTTCCAGGCCTTGAAACGGCGCCTGTTGACATAATCTGATCGTAGCGCCCGCCAGCAGCTGCAGCCCCGGTACTTTACATGCAGCCCCTGTGGGACACGCAAGTGCCTGGTGAACCCCACCTGCTCGGGGAGGTATGAACCCCACTGCAGGCCCTTGTACCTCCTGGCTGACCTGGGGGTCATTCATTTTTGTACTTTATCATTCCACTGACATCCTTTGCTAACTGTTGGCTTCTCCAAGCAGAGTCTTCAACTCTTTATTTTGCTTTCTCAGGACCAATCAGACCCTGGGCCACAGTTAGCACTATGAATGTTTGATGAATGAGGAATGAATCAATGAATGAGCGCATGAACCAGCGAATGAACGGAAAATCTTTTTGTCTTCGGAACATTTTGTTTCTGACATATGGTATATTAGATCCTACTCTCTACCTTTAAGCCAACAGCCCATCACATACCTGCCACAAAAAGGCCACAGGGGACAATCACGGCTCAAAAACAATGGGCCCCTTCCCCAGGGAATCCTGACCCGCCCCCGCCCCCACCCACCCCCCCCACCGGGCCTCTGGTGTTCAGTTCATGCCGAGCCTCTAACCCTGCGGGCTCAGAACTGACTCGGTTTCCCCAGTCTTGGTCCCGGAAGTTCATCTTGGATTAGGGCTTCCCTCTGCTCTGGCCCCAGCAGTCCCTGTGGTCCTGGCTGGAAATATCCCCCTCCCTGGACCCCTGGAACCCTACCTTTGCCACAGGTGTTTGACAAGAACCCAGCCCAGGCTCTAGCTGACGCTCCCCTGGCAGTGGAGGTGGGTGGGACTGGTGCCCACGGCCTCGGCGTGGAGCTTGTGTGGTGACTGCACAGCAGCACGGGGCCGGCCACGCCCAAGGTACGAGGGTCTGAGTGAGGCCACCCCTCTGGGGGCACAGAGGACCAGGACCAAGATGCTTTGTGTCTGTCCATGGTCCTGCCTATCGGTACAGACAAGCGCTGGTCTTGTTTCAAACCCTGGGACATTGAGCCCTTTACTCAACATTTCCTGGTTTTCCTTCTCTATCTGGATAAAAAGAAAAGTGTTTACATTTTCTTTTTACACTATTCCAGGAAAAATAAACCATAATTTATGTTTCAAAAAACACTTCTCCCTCTGGGACTGTGAGGCCTTGTCTCTTTTTTTAACCTCAAGCACATAAGTATCAATTTAGGTGCAAAAGTAAATTGGCTGATTTTCCCCCTGAATCGACTGGTTTCTTGATGAACATCTTCTCTGTGGGCACAAAGTGGGTAAATAAACCCAACAGGAGAAATATTTCTAACCGGGATGGTCAGGAAGTTTCTAACAATGAGAGCTTTCTAACAGTAAGGATGGCAGTCTGTTAACTTGCCTCAAAACAAAACAAAACAAAAAAAAACCCCACCCCTCTAAGATCGTTTGTCCCTCTTAAGACTCTAGTTAACAGCGAGGTATTTAGGAGCCTTAGGGACAGGGGCACCCGGGTCATTTGTGCAAAGCTGCAACATGGTCAGGCTTGCCCAGAAGGAGCTGGCACCGCAGAGGAGACAGCCAGCGTCACAAAGGAGGTGGATACCTGGATACCTCTGCCCTTCAACCTCCCACCAGAGCCTCCCGTTGGCATAAGGCTACCAGGATCCAGGTGTCCTGGGAGCCGGGGAAACACAGCCTGTGGGGGTCTGAGGGTGGGGCAGGGAGAGATAGGAATAGAGACCCAAACGGGCTACCCTAACTCACTGCGTGCGTTATTACGTCTGCGCTATTGCTACCCTCATTTTACAGGAGGAAGATGTGTTTAGGCTCTTCCCAGGTGTGAAGCCAGTGGTGGCAGAGCTGAGGCAGAGCCCATGTGTCCTGCCAAGCAGTCTGTCCCTTAAGCCAAGGTGCTGTCACTTGTCACTGCAATTGTTAGCCCGGTACCTCGTAGAACACACGTGCATGCACACGCGCACCCACCCTCACCACTTTCTTCCACTCATATAATTGCTTTACCTAAACTGGGGTGTTCTCGTTGAAATACAGGCTCTCTCACTAGTTTAAAAAATGGTCAGCATTACGAATAATAAGTGCTGGAGAGGGTGTGGAGAAAAGGGAGCCCTCCTATACTGTTGGTGGGAGTGTAAATTGCTGCAGCCACTATGGAGAACAATATGGAGGTTCCTCAGAAAACTAAAAATAGAGCTACCATATGATCCAGCAATCCCACTCCTGGGCATATATCCAGACACATCTCTAATTCAAAAAGATACATGCACCCCTATGTTCATAGCAGCACTATTTACAATATCCAAGACATGGAAATAACCTAAGTGTCCGTCGACAGATGAAAGGATAAAGAAGATGTGGTACACAGATACAATGGAATACTACTCAGCCATGAAAAAGAATGAAATAATGTCATTTGCAGCATCATGGATGGACCTAGATATTATCATACTAAGTGAAGTAAGTCACACAGAGAAAGAGAAATATCATATGATATTGTAACTGAAAGTGGGGTCCAGCTGCTCACCACTCAAAAGCCAATAAAGAGGCCAGGTTAGTGGAAAGCAAAGTTTGCTTTATTTTGGATGCCAGCAACCGGGGGCCTGGCAGGGGGAACAGTGGACACCTGTCCAAAGGCTGACTCCCTCCCTCCTACAACCAGTGGGCAAGAGCTTTTATAGGTTGAGGGAGCGGGCTACGTGCAGAAACAGCACAGTCCGCTCTGACAGGCATCTTGAAATTGGTCATCGGTGGTCTGACCAGCGTCATCTTGACTGTTTTAGGTACAGTGAATCTTCAGTTCCAGGGTCGGTTTGTTTTCATGTCTTTGAGGCCAGTTCTCGGAATTGTGGCAGCTAATGTCATGGCTACAGCCTGGTCATCACGTAGTTAACTCCTTCCACCTGGTGGAGGTTTCAGTCTCTATAAGACAGCTCACAGGACATGACTCAGAATTGTATATAGCCCTTTTAGCCCTTAAGGAGGAACTAAGAGTCTTTGACTATGCTTAATGACTAAACTATTATGATTTGGTCTCCTTTGTTCTCCTCTGTTTCTGCATTTTCTCACTTCTCTGATTAAACTTCTTCTTTGGCTAAAGTTTTTCCCCAGACGAAAGTCAGGCTGAGGACATGGGGCAAGGACCCTAGGGTCCTGTTCCATTTCAGTATCACTTGTATGTGGAATCTTAAAAAACGATACAAATAAACTTATCTATGAAACAGAAACAGACTCACAGACACAGAGAACAGACTTGTGGTTACCAAGGGGGAGGGAGGAGTGGGAGGGATGGATTGGGAGTCTGGGATTAGCAGGTACAAACTATTATATACGGAATGGATAAACACCAGGGCCTACTGTACGGCATAGGGAACTATAGTCAATATCCTGTAATAAACCATAATGGGAAAGAATATTTTTTAAAAAGAATGTATATATGTGTATAACTGAGTCACTTTGCTGTACAGCAGAAATTAATACAACATTGTAAATCAACTATAGCTCAATACAATTTTTCTTTAAATGGTCAACATTTATATTAACTTACACGCACCAAGTGCTATGTCAACTCTTTGCATATGCTCTAATTAATCTTCATAACAACTTTATCAGGACTATTATCACCCCCTGAACAAATGAAAAAGGCTGAGGCTCAGAGAAGCAGGACCCAGTGCTCTGACCTCCGACCTGCCACGTCCTGAATGCACTGGACTCAAACACAGGTGCAGTGCATCTCCAACAGCTTTGGGGGTTTCCTGAAAAAAAAGTATGATTCACCCTCCAGATTAGAAACTTGAAAAACAAGTTTCTCCCTGAGCTTCCAGGAATGATTTCCCAGATGCTCCCTAGAGGCCATGAGGGGCAAGGCAACCTCCATGGGCGCCTCCCTTGCTCCTGACCGCACTCCTGACAAATGGTAACTAGGTAGACAAGGAGCTCGCAACATTTCGTGAGGTGTGCCCGTGGCCAGGCCAGTTGACTTCCAAGCCTCCATCTTCTATTGGTAAAATGACCGTAACACTAAGTACTATAGAGAATTCTAAACAGGATACAAAATCACTTATATGGTTCGTGGTCCATGCCACGGCAGCATCTCTAGGGAGTTTGCTGTCAGAGGGGAAACCCCACAGAAGCCTGAGCAGACAGGCACTGGGTTTTCCCTGGTCAGGGTTGGACACCCAGGAGGCACCTCCTCTCCGGCCAACTGGGTCTGGATTACAGAGGTTCGCTGCTACGCTTTCAAAACAAGATTCTTCCACACTGCAATACTCAGCCAGTGCCCTTCCTCCCAGCAGCCTGGAAAGAACAGGGGTTAAGGTCAGAGCGAACGGGCTCGAGCCTTGGCTCTGCTGCAAGAGGCTGGGCTGCTGTCGGCTGACTCCGTGGCCTCTGGAGTCTCGGTTTAGCCCCTTGTAACGGGGCAGCGAGATGCTGCAGGCAGGAGCCACTCAGGACCGTAAAGCCGTCTGTGTCTGGCATTTGTGGATACTGATGTTAGGAAAGAAGCAGGTCGGATCATCATGAGGTCAGACGGAGCACCAGGGCAGCGGGAGAGAAGCGGGGGATGGGGAGGGTGGAGGCCCACCCTGGAACCCAGATCAAACTTCAAGGGGAAAGCCTTGCTCCTCTGATGTGAGAGGAACTTTGCGTCTGTTTCCGATCCGGTCCCTGATTAATAAACAATCGCCATCTCAGTATTTTCCTGGCCAACAGTTCTCTATGGGATGGAGCCATGAAGAAATTTATACCATGATTTTCAATTTTACTCTCATGGGAAGATACTACTATTTCCACTCACATCCCTGCAAACGGATTGTGATGGATTATAAAGCTGGCTGAAAAATTCACAACTTAAGCAATTTCAAAAGTTGATAAATATCAGTGACATTAAACTAGTTGATATTATTCCAATTTACCCCTGAGCTCAGACCATTCCAACAGCTGGTATCAGGCTATGTGTATCATTCGGTAGCCTCTTTTCGCTTATTCTTCCCATAAGCCTGATTACACTGTGCATAATTACGTTAATATCGTGCACATGTGTACCCTTATCAATACCTGCCAATTTCGCAGTGTCACCTCCCGCATGGATTGAGGGCCATTGGCTGTTGCGAACAGCGCTGCCGAGGGGAAAGTGGCCGTGTGCTACGCATCACGGAGCTTGTCACTTTATCCCCCTATTGACCTTGTCCCTCAAATATATTAAGTCCCCAATGGAATCCAGAGGTGTGAGTTTCACAGTTCTTTTGCATGTTGCCAAATTTCTTTCCAGAAAAACCAGAATGATACAAAAATGTCACCTACCGTCAGGCTGGGTAGGTATGACAAACACCCCCTCTCTGCTAGCTTTTATCATTCACTCACAGTTTCAATTTAAGCTTAAAATTTTATCACTTTTATCATTTTCACTCATGTTTGCTCTCCTAAAACATTTACATAAGGATGATCAGTAATTTTAATTTGAACTTACCTCCTCTGTTTCCATTTTAATTTGGTGTCAGACTAGACCTCCTCCCCCTTACTTTTTTTCCTCTTTCTTTTCCTCAATCCCTTCCCCCCTTTCTCTCATTGAGGTCACATTAATTGTTGATAAAAGGTCACAACCATCTGCCTTTTCTATAGACTTGAGACTATTAAATGATGTCCTAGTTGGTTGCTTCTTTCCCCGACAGCCGGGATGTCCCGTGACTACGACACATATGACACAGCGAGAGTAAACACAGGACACCTGCCGCTGTGCAGCTAGGCAACATCTCTAGCATATGCTTTGGGGAGTCTCCGCTTTTCTTCAGCAGTCAGGTCAGCAGTAAATACCGACTCCTGGATTCACGGTGAACACTTACCCCTTGGGCATGGCTGCAGGCCTGTCACCCGCAAGGCTAAGAAGCCTGCATCCGAGGCTTCCCCCAAGCCAAATCCTGAGGACACTTGGACCTTGGTGGCCACATCCGGTCCAAGAAACCAAATGAATCAGTGTCGCCTGACCTCCTGCTAAGCTTGCTGTAGGCCTTATGCCCTTAACACTCTCGCCACCCCTGCCAGTATTATTACTGCTGTTTCACCAAGGCTCTGAGGGGCTGGTGCCCCGACGGAGGCCAGGGAACCAGTAATGCAAACAGCGGTGCCGGCATTTCTGACTCTGAAGCCAGCCTCTCCCTAACCCTGGGCATCCATGCACACCCGGGCTGCCTGCCACCTGTGCCCTCACATGGCCCAAGGGGCCAGAGCCCACAGACCCCAGGGCCCCCACCTGGGCTGGGGAGGCAGTGCCTGGCACCCAGAGCGTGGTCGGGGTCCCACCTGATCACCACACCCAGAAGAGGACGCTCCAGGTGCGGGCGCCAGGCCCCCCCCACCCCGGGCCGGTCCCCACGCAAACAGAAACAGGCAGCAGCTGAACAACCCAGGAGCCGTGCTGTTCCCCCAGTTCCTCCAAACCCTGACGAATGCCGCGTGGTGACCGTCCACAGGGCCTGGGGTAACCCGTCATCTCTGTTCTCTCTGTCTTCACAGCCGCTCTGCAAAGAAGTGACATTATCCCCACTCTAGAGATGAGGAGACGGGCTCAGGCAAGCAGGGGCTGGCCTAAGCCACACAGCCCGTGAACGGTTTCACACGTGGGTCTGTGCACTCAGAAGACCGGACCACTTCCCTTTGGCCTGGCGTCCCCCACGCCCCTCGCTTACAGGAAGCCTAGCCACTCGGAGAATGCAGGGGGATTTGAGCTTCTCCGCGGAGGCGGTGTGCCAACTCGCTGCCCCTGTACGCCCCAAGCATCCCCCTCCAGAAATGCCGACGAGACCCAGAGAAACCTCGGGACCACTCTTTTAAAATATTGAGGGACTCTAATTTTCCTGGGGTCTCTCCCCAAACTTACCACCGGACTCAGATGGAGAGTTAACAGGGTAAAACCTTCAGAATAAACAACAGCTTGAAGAGGGCGAAATACATAAATAAACCCCCCAGCTATTTAGTTGAATCTGTGGAGGTTTAAATGGGTTTTCTCTTATTTTCATTATTTTAAGCAAACGGGCGTTGTGCAGCAACCCACCTGCCACGGGCCCAGGAGAGGCAGAAAAGCCTGCTGTCAACGTCATGATTTTTTTCTCTTTCAGATACACCCAGATGCTCCTCATCTTGCCTACGTGTTAACTGTTCCAGGGTGACCAACTGCCCTGGCCAGTTTTTATGCCGCAATTGTCCCCTTTGTTTTGGTTCTGTCTCAGAAGGAAAATACTGCTGATTTAAATGAGAAACCAACTGTAAAGACCCAAGTCTTGGAGCCTTTCAGAGAAATAGGATGAAGGGGGAAACCCAAGCCACCTGCTTGAATTTCCCTTGGAAACTGGAGAAAACAACATACTCGGGGCAGATGGACCCCTCTCCCACTTTCCCACCTGCAGTTTACTTGCTTATTAATAATATAGGTCCCATTAGTGACCACCTACTGTGTGCTCAGCCTTCATAAACATCAGACCCAATTGATTTTTCCAAGCATCGTGTGGGAGGATGTCCTTCACGGCAGAGGACCAGAGGGGTCCATCTTCTTCCCCCACCCCCGCCATCTCCCGGCCTCTGTGGGCTCCAGATGCACCATGAACCAGCCTGGAAAAGAATTTCCACTCGCTCTGTTATGTTGCTATTATGGCTCAGAGATCATGGGCTAAAAAACCCTCAGAAGTTTCTGATTCTTTACCTGACTTGTTACTTAGACACGACACACACAAAAGCAGGTGATCTAGGTTGACACCTCTTTTCTCAGAAAGTTCCTCCAATGTGCCATACCTGCACACCGCTGGATGCTCGCCGCCCCCCCCAGCTGGCCTGAGGAGACCCACCCAGCTGCAATCAACAGGTGAACCTCCTGTCCCCAAAGTCCCCACACCGGAGGGGCGCTGCCACCAGGAGCTGGCTTCCCCCACGAGTCTGGGCCCCCAGGCTCTGAGGACAAAGAACGGTACTCACAGGCAGCCCGAGGTGCTCCTTCTCTGTCTGTCTCTCTCTCTCCTCCTCGGTGACAGTTAAAAGGCACAGAGGCTGCGATTGCCATTTATGTAGACAGAGTGTCCTCCTCCCCAAAGCCAATCAGAGCGGCTTGCTCTGCTTATTTACCCGGCAGCACGTCCCACCCCCCGCCTTCCTGCTCCCATCCTCCACAGGACGCGAGGGTCGGCCGGGCAGAGCAGGGCCCAGAGACGGTGGAGCCTGCAGGGGCTGCGGGCCTAGAAGACAAGGGAAAGGGGCTCTGTGTCCCAGCGCCCTGTGCGGCACCCAGGCTGGGGCCAGTTCTCCTGGGGTCTCTCCAGGTAACCTCGGCGCAGCGGAAGGCTCCAGGCTCTTTCAGGGGCTGAAGAAGGGCTGGCCTGGGCAAGGCGAGCGAGGAGACTCGCTCTGTGCCAGCGCTGGGCCACCAACGTTGTACCCGTACCTGCTCGGGGCCGCTGGGACCTGCTGTGCCGTGCAGGAGGCTGACCTGACCGCAGGAGGCTCCGAGTGCCAAGCCCGCGAGCCCAGGCAGAGATAGAAGCAGAGGCGGGCAAGGATTTGAACCGAGGTTCACCGGATTCAGAGTCCTGTTCTTTTAGCCCTGAAGCCGACCAGCATTCAAAACACAGATTTCCTCAAACCTGGACTTGGGCTTCCCTTCTCACCCACCTCGCTGGGCGGGCTGACCCGGGCCTTATGCGGCAGTGCTCCTTCCTCAGTTAAGGTGGCTCAGAGCCTGGAAAGGGGACCTGCGGGGAGCCCCCCGAGGCCAGCAGGGCACGCAGATTCCCCCGCTCCCAACACCCACACTCACCCTGGACACACACACACACCACATAGGGCACACACACACATGCCATACGCACATGCACACACCCACGCACACAGCCATGTGCACATGCACAGGTGCACACACCATCGTCAACGTACACGTACACACAAGGCACACACAGACAAACAACACAGTTTCAGGGCCTGTGGCACAGCCAGGAGCTGGGAACTTCCCACGGAAAGCCATTCCCCCCTGGCTTTAACGAAGCAGCCTCTCTTCAAAGGAGCACCTGCCCTTTGAAGCATCTGTGGAGCTGGCAGAAGCCGAGGCCGCCGCGACAGGTGGGCGGGGCCGGTGGGGCGGGTGGGCGGGGTCTGCGGGGACCCGGGCGCGCCCCGCGCCGCTCCTCCCTCCCTCCACCCAGAGACGACCGCAGGCTGGCGCGGGGATCAGGTCCTTTCGTGCGGGGCCGGACCGAGCCCCGAACCACGTCGCCGGGAGCCGCAGAGTACGGCTCACCCCCCAGCACCGCTCTGCTGGACGAGAGGCCGGGGAGGGAGGGGGCGAGGTTGCAGGGATGGCCGGAGCTGGGCCGGGCTCTGGACGCGGTGCCCTCGGCGCGGGGCCCCTGACCCAGCACAGCGCCCGGCCCAGCGCAGACCCTAGGTGAACCCTGCATCTTTCGTGGAGGCTGTGCAGAGGGGCTAGAGGTGTGATGATGGAACTCTGCGAGAGGGGCTGTGAGAAAACAATGGAACTTTCCGTCGTAAAGAGTGACTGTAATAATAATTAGCATTTATAAAGGTTCTTTTTCAGGCATTTTTACCACAGGGTCACTCAGACCCTCACGACTCTCATCACAAGGTAGATTATCATCATCCGCAGTTTACAGATGAGGAAACGCAGGCCCAGGGAGGCTAGGAAATTTGCCCAAGGTCACACAGCTAGCACATGGCTGGGCAGGGAGTCCCTCACCAGGCCAGCGGGGCCCCATGCCGGCACTGCCGGGTGAGCTTGCTGTGTGGCATCCAGGGTCGGAGGCAGACGGTGAAAGAATAAGCAGAGAGAAAGCCACAGTGGCCAGTTGTGACCAGCTGCCGAGCCAAGCCTGTGAAGAGGGAGCAGCCCAGAGGGGAGCCCGCAGCTCAGGGCCCGACTGCCCTTGGGGGGACATACAGTCCTTGAAGGGTCTGGGGCAGAGCACTGATGTGCCTGAGGGCTTAAAAGTCATGCCAGCTGTTGCTTGGAGAGCAAGTTGCAGGGGAGAGAACGGATAGATTTGAGATTTATCCGGAGGTAGAAACGGGGAGATGTGAAGTGGTCTGAAGATGCGGCACAGGGCTGAGACATCAGCCTGCAGATTCCGGCTTGGACCTGCCTCCCGGACCTGCTGTGTGACTGTGGGCAGCTGCTTCCCCATCCCAGGGACACTGACAAGCTCTGACTTGGGAGCAGGACACCACCAGGAATGGACCTAAGAAAATCTTACAAAAGGTCTGCAAGACTTGTATGAAGAGACTTATAAAAGCTCATGGGAGGACATTAAAGAAGACCTGAATAAATGCCCAGTCATGGATAAAGAACACCCAGTATCATAAACATTTCCATTTTCCTCAAACTGATGAACAGATTCAGTAGTATTTTAATCAAAATCCCACATAGATATTTGACTCTAAAATATGAACGGAGAAGCAAAAGTCTGAGAATGACCAGCATATGCTTGAGAAAGAATATGGCAGTCTTGCTCTATACTTACTGAGACAGATGAAGCTGTAAAAGTGTAACAGTTTTGATGCAAGGATAGATATCTGGCCAATCCAACAGAATAGCCCAGAAAAAAATCCCACGAAAGATTTGGAAAATGGACATATGTGGAATCACAGAACGAGTGAGAAAGAATAAACTACTAAATGGTGCTAGAACAACTGGTTGGCTACTTGGAAAAAACATGATCTTGAATCTGTTTCTCACCCCATATACAAAAATAAATTCCTGATAGATTAAATCCTTAACTGTGAAAGGCAAACTTCTTAGGACAACAGAGAGGTATATTTTTATTACTGTGGAGAGGAAGGATTTCTTAAATGATTCACTTAATCAGCTAACCATAAAAGACTGATAAATTTGACTACATTATTGTCAAGAATATCTGTTCTTCCAACTGTGGAAACTAGAAAGACAACTTCCAGGGTAGAGGAAGGAATTTGAAATGCATATTGCTAATTATGAGTTAGGCTCTATAATATAAAAAGACCTTTTCAATAAGAAAAAGGTAATTCAGTAGAAATACAAGCATTTATCAGAAATGGAAAGGAGTCTCATAAATACATGAAAAAGTGATTTTTCTTGTTAGTGATCAAAGAAGATAACTGTTTATTGCCAACATATGAAACTGCAATGGATTTTGTAGGTTTGATCTTTTTTTCTGGCCACCTAGCTACATTCTCTTAGAACTTTTAATAACTTGTCTGTTAATTCAGGTGGATTTCAATGTGAACAGTAGTATCCTTAGTGAACTGTGAAAATGTTGTTCTTTCTAGTCCCTTTACTTATTTATTTTTCTTGCCTTATTGCACTGTCTAGGACTATGCTGTCTAGCATCAGAGCCATGAACCACATCTGACTACTGAGCCCTTGAAATGCAGCCAGTGCTACTGAGGAAATGAATACGTCAGTTAATGTTATTTAATAATTTAAATTTAAATCTAAAAACTGAAGCAGTGTGGAAATTTTCTCCATTACACAATTTGAGTGCGGGACTACATTTTACTTTGTTGTATTACATAACATAGGCTATTGTAGTGCACATGTATTTTTGATTTTGTTAACGTGGCTGCTAGAAAACTTAGCATTTAAAACTCTGTACGTGCCCGGCACTGTTCTAGGGCCTCTGGGACAGTGGTGATGGAGGTAGTGAAAGTCTCATCTCATTGACTGTAGAAGGGATCTTCCAACACTCACTATTCACAACAGGGTTTTATTGGGTATTCTTTATTAAAAAGTTTCTTCTATTCCTATTTGTATAATAAATAGATGTTCAATTTTGTCGAAAGATTTTCTTCATCAAAAGAGAAAATCTTATGGATTTCCTCCTCTGAACTGTTAATGTGATGAATCACATTAAATTTTCTAATTTTCAAGTATCCTTTTATTCTTGGGATAAAACTATGGTGTATTAACATTTTGCATAGAATTTTTTCTCTGGTTTTAGTGTCAGATTCTATGGTATCATAGACTGCTCTGAGGGTAATTTCTTCTTTTTTGATTCTCTGAAACAGTCATATAATTTTGAAAGTTGGAATTGTCCAGTCACTAAAAGAGTATAAGAAATCATACATAAAATCATTTGTCCCTTCCTTTCATTTTTGAAGGAATATTGTTAACAAATCAATTTTTTATTACTATAGGACTATTTAAGATTTCTATTTCTCCTGGAACCCAATTTGATATTATTTCATCAATTTTTTTAGATTTAATGACAAGAATGTTTTTTTATGATATACTCATTACCTTTTTAGTTTGTTAGATTTATAATTATATCCCCTTTTATTACCATATTTTTTTACCTATTCCTCTCTCTTTTTGTCTTTAGTTAATATTGCCAGAAGTGTGTCTATTTTATTAGTCTTAAAAAAAAAAAAAAAGCCCTTGGGCTTCGTTGATCCTCCCTCATCTACCTTTAGTTTCTTTTTCACTAATTTATCCTCTTTGTCTTTATTATTGCCTGCATTCAGTGATCTTTATCCTGTTGTTCTTTTTCTAACATCTTTAGTTGAGTGATTGTCTCATTACTTTTTGGCCATTGTTACTTTCTAATACAAGCATTTAAAACTGTTTGCTTTCTTCTATGTACTGCTTTCAATACATAGCTCAAGTTTTTAAATTAGTATATTTCATTATCATTTTTTTCTATTATTTAACTTCTATTACATTTTTAATTTGATTCATGAGTTGTGTAGTACCTTTCCAAAAATTTCCAGACACATATAGCAATTTTTACTTATCTTTTTCTTGAATTATAATTTAATTAATTGCATTGAATTGTGGTCAGAGAGCAGCTAGTATTATAGCAGTTCTCTGACTGACATTGAGACTTGCATTACAGCCTGCTACATCTTGAATTTTTATAAACATTTCATGTGCTCTTGAGAAGAAGTATATTTTCTAATTACTAGGTGGAGGGTTCCATATACATCCAATAAACTGAGATTGTCACTTCTTGAAATGTTTTAAATCTTCACTAATGTTTCTGTTAGCTTGCTCTATCGCCCATCTTACTGCCATTGCTGAAGATATGTTGAAATCTTTTATTATGGTGGTGAATTTGCCAATTTCTCCCCATAGCCATGCCAAGGTTTGCTTTATACATTTAAGGCTTTTCTGTTAGGTCTGTACGTGTTTAGAACTGTATTGCTTCTTGGTGGACTGAACCTTTTATCATTTTATAAGATAATGTTATGTAACAGATTACTTGTTAGTGCCCTTGTTACAGTGTGAATCACCCCTGTTCTCCCTCAGCTGTCGGAGGCTGGGGGTGCAGTGAAGCTCAGGGCTCTATTTCTTTGCACATTATTTAGGAATTTTTAGAAGTCTGGAAGTCATGATTTAAATTTTCAGCAGCACCAACATTTTCCTGGTTTCAAATGTCATGAATCCACTCTGAGGACATGCAGAGTGACAGTTCTCTGGGGCATCTCTGTCCCACACCTTCATCCAGGGATGAACTCTTCCAGACCTGTCATCTGGCCCCATCACACTGGGTCGCTCGGCTGACCAAGAGCCATCCGAGGTCCTCAGGGCAGAAGGCCATCAGGGGCTTGCCTGCTCTGCTGAGAGGCCCTCAGAACTGACCACCAGACCCCCCCAGGCGGAGCGTCGAGAGGCTTCCCTAGAAGACCACGCCCTCTGTGCCCTCACCCACCTCGGGAGCCCAGAGCCCCCCACCCTGTGTGCAGCCCTGCACTTTCCACCTCCCAGCTGTGCCGTGACATTTCCCAATTCCCACCCTCTCCATCCCCGCCCTCAACCCCATCAACTGCCCTGCATCTCCTGTCTGGTCCCTCCAGATCCTGCTCCCTGATCTCCAAGGGGCTCTGATTAACCCTTCCTGTGGTGCTCACTGCAGGGCCGGAGACATGGTAAGTGCTTTAAATAGGCACCACTTTCCCAGAATGGCAGGGCAGAAAGCGCCAGGTGGTACAGTAAGAACGATCCGAGTTCTAACTCCGTGGTCACGAGCTGTGAGGTCTTGGACCACCTTCCTCACCTCCTCACCTCCTTTGTCTCAGTTTTCTCCCTTGTGAGATGAGGATACAATTAGAGACCAAGCATGTGAATCCCAACACACAGCAAACAACCAAAAGTTATTGTTTTAACTCCAGCCTGATGGAGAAGCAAAGGTCCCTTCTCAAGAACTGTGTCTTCTGATGGGATTGTAATGAGCCTGCTCAACTGGCAGGGGAGATCCTTTCATTCTCTCAAATCCCACTGCACAGGTAGACTCTGAATTTACCTGTGGGGAGACTACACCACATGTCATAAAGGGAGAGCCTTGGAAGAGTCACAGATGTTAAGAAGGTAAGGGAAGAGTTAATATTTATTCAGGGCTTCCCTGGTGGCGCAGTGGTTGAGAATCTGCCTGCCAATGCAGGGGATACGGGTTCAAGCCCTGGTATGGGAAGATCCCACATGCCGCGGAGCAACTGGGCCCGTGAGCCACAACTACTGAGCCTGCGCGTCTGGAGCCTGTGCTCCGCAACAAGAGAGGCCGCGATAGTGAGAGGCCCGCGCACCGCGATGAAGAGTGGACCCCGCTTGCCACAACTAGAGAAAGCCCTCGCACAGAAACGAAGACCCAACACAGCCAAAAATAAATAAATAAATTAAAAAATATATATATATATTTATTCAGCATCTCCCATGTGCCGGATATTTTCCATATATTATGAGAGTCGGGGCTCACCAGAACCTGACAAGGTGGGTACTCTTAAAATCCCCATTTTAGAGAGGAAGAAACAGAGGCTCAGAGGCCCCCACCACGTGGGCGGCAAGTGGTAGAGAGCAGAGGAATCCGCACGCGTGTCCTGTGTTTGCTGTGTTGGCAGTGGCCCTGAGATGGTCCCCCGCCCCCACCTTATCACACATGGGTGAGTGTGACCACCTGTGAGCACCGGCATCCCTCCCCCCAGCGTGGCGCCTGTAGCCCCACGGACGCCATGTAGATAGACCCTGTTTTCCCCAGTCTCCAAGCGAGTTGACCTTTACGCCAACAGCCGGCACTGGGGCAGCAGAGTCAAGGTCCAGGGGGTGCCGTTTCCAACAATCGTCATCGATTAAGTAGAAAGCCAGGACTTACTTGCTGGGAACTCGGGCCCCGCTGGGTCTCGGCTCCTTTCTGAGATTTGCCAGCTCTGCGGATTGAGGAGAACGTGGGAGGGCAGCTGAGGAGTCGGGCTGTAGCCCTGCGCTCTCCTTGCCACTTCAGACCCACGAGGCCTAGCTTTTTCAGCCACATATGCTGGTTAAATATTAATTTCTAATGGTGATAAAGGTCGAGGAAATCTTGAGAAACCTACAGAGAAGAGATCATCTCTGGGGAATTTAGGAAACTATCCTCTACTCAAAATGTATACACATTTACTTCTATTTCCTTTTAGCATTTTATACTTTGAGATATTTACCTTTAGAGCTTTCCTCCATCTGAAATTTATTTTAGGGTAAAGTTCTAATTTTTTCCCCATAGAGTAAGCTAGCTCTTCCAACATTATCTTTGAAAAATATTTCTGTTTCTTGAGCTTGTTGTGGTCCTGTGGAATTGTCTTTCATTTCTGTGCCAGGGCTACAGCATTTAAACTTTATCTCTTTCTTTTTTTTTTTTTAAATATTTTTGTTATTTTTAATTTTCTTATTGAAGTAAAATTGATTTACAATGTTGGGTTAGTTTCAGGTGTACAGCAAACTGTAAACTTTGATCACTTTCTAATGCATTGGGGTACTTGGAAGGGCAAGGGTTCCCTTATCAGTTTTCTTTTAATAAAAATCCTTGCTGCTTCCGCATGTTTCTCTTTCAAGAGGAACTTTAAAATCATTTGTTCCTACATTCAAAAATTCTACTGAGGTCTGGGTTGCAAGCACACTGATGCGGAGTTAAGCTGTGGGGAGCTGACCTCTTAGGAAGTGAGTTTTCCCGTCTACAACCCCACCGTCTAACTCTGGTCATGTCCTCGTCTTAGTTTGGGTTCCCCCAGAGCTGCCCCTGAGACAAAAACTCACGTGCCAGTTGTTTATTTTGTTAGTTGTTATTTTGTTAGGCAGTACCAGGCTTGTTTCCAAGCCAGTTACCCCCCTGGTGGCCTGGTGGGCAGGGACCCTGTGGCAGGACTTTGGGAGCTGGGATGGGGGTTGTCCACCTGAGAGGGCTGGTAATTCCCCCTCACACCCCTCACTCTGACACGGCAAGCTCTGGTGCCCGGGGACGGCTGTGGGCAGAGTCACCAGACCCCGCGGCTGTGTGCACAGAAGCGACGGATCGTGGATGGCGTCAGCCGAGGCCACTTAACCAAGTCCTGCGTCTGCAGGTCTGCATTGGAGGCTCGTTGATGCAAGAGTGGAAGTTCTAGGTACTTTTCACTATACCATGTGGACTCGAGCTTTTCAACAGAACACATTTTCAACTGAATGCAGCTTGGAGTTAAAGAACCCCTTCTAGCGATGTCACATGTGGCCTCCCTGGGGAGGAGGAGCTGGGTCTGTCTGGTGGGCAGAGCCAGTGAAGCTGCCCCACCCCATGGGTCTTAGGAAGCCTCTTCCTCTCCCAGTGAGTTGTACGTCTCGGTTACACTGAGCAACTCTCTACAGTGTCAAAGCCACAGCATCTGGTCTGGAGACAGGTGTAGGGACTTCAGTATTCCCACTTCGTGGAGACTGGAGCAAAGCGGGGCCCCGGAGACTCCGGTGAAGTCGGGGGTGAAAAGCCATGAGGCACACACCTGCTTAGGCCTGCCCTGTGACCGGATCTGCAGAGGAGAAATGTCCTTGGAATCCAATATTCTTGGAAAAGCCACTTTGCTTAGGAGCAGATGAGAATGTCAATTCCATACTATTTGCAGAGTGGTATTTTGAAATTTTAATGAAGTCCAGCTTATTTTTTCTTCTGTGGATCGTGCCTTTGGTGTTGTAGCTAAGAAGTCATCACCAAACCCTCTATTCATCTAGATTGTCTCCTGTGTCATATTCTGGGGTTTTTATAGTTTTGCATTTACGTTCAGGTCTGTGATCCATTTTGAGTTAGTTTTTGTGCAGGTGTGAGGTCTGTGTCTAGATTTGTCTCTTGCATGTGGATGTCAGTTGTTTCAGCACCGTTTGTTGGAAAGACTGTCTCTGCTCCGTTGTGTTGCCTTTGCTCCTTTGTCAGAGAGAGTTGACTCTATTTGTGTGGGTCTGTTTCTGGCCTCTCCACTCTGTTCACTGATCCATTTCTCTCTGCTTTCATCAATTCCACTCTGCCTTGGTTACTGCCGCTTCAGAGGAGGTCTGAAATCGGGGGTGTCATACCTCCAACCCAGTTCTTCTCCAATTCATATGTTTTTCAAATCACTGGGATCAACCTGTCGCTGGGTCATGAAACCAGTTTAGAGATCTCGTGACCAGCAGTTTTAAAAAGGAAAGCAAACAGAACAGAACAGAATAGACTAGGAAAGAGGGGCCATTGCACCTAACAAGAGAAATCGTGCTTCCTGAAATTTCTGTTTTGATGATGTATGGGCGTATGTGCGCTGGGCCGCAAGATGACAGCGTTTCTTACCGTAGGTTACGATCAAAGACGGCAGATGCCACTAAGGATCATACGCTCTCTCTAGAGAAATAAAGGAGATCGAGATTTGTAAAATATGTGCAGGTGAGAATTCAACAGTGACCACACAAGCTGGAGGAAGCAGCTATTCCTGTATTTGTTGTTCATTTCACTTAAAAATTGATGCTCATATGTTCCTTAGCTATTTGCAGTCTTCTTCTGTGAATTCTGGGATTCCGTTTACTGTATTATTTGTAGCTCAGGAGTGACCAGGACTGGGCCTGGGAGGGGGCCAGGGCTGGCGTGCCGGCGGGACCCGAGGGCCGTGGCGGAGCCCTCTGTGGGGGCCAGTCAGCTTGGCTGATAGGAGACAAAGCCACCAGTTCAGCTGCTCTAATTATAATTAAGCTAATGCTTATCAGTGGGTTTCATCGCGTTGTCTTTTTTTTTTTTTTCTGAGCTGTGCGGCTTGCAGGATCTTGCAGGATATTAGTTCCCGGATCAGGGATCGAGCCTGGGCCCGGCAGTGACAGCGCTGAGTCCTAACCACTAGACCGCCAGGGAATTCCCTATCGCATTGTCTTTTTTTTTTTTTTTTCAAATTTGTTATTTTTGTCTGTGTTAGGTCTTTGTTACTGTGCGTGGGCTTTCTCTAGTTGCGGCGAGCAGGGGCTACTCTTCGTTGTGGTGCACAGGCTGCTTCTTGTGGTGGCTTCTCTTGTTGGGGAGCATGGGCTCTAGGCGCGTGGGCTTCAGTAGTTGTGGCACATGGGCTCAGTAGTTGTGGCACGTGGGCTCTAGAGCGCAGGCTCTGTAGTTGCGGTGCACAGGCTTAGCTGCTCTGCGGCATGTGGGATCTTCCTGAACCAGGGCTCGAACCCGTGTCCCCTGCATTGGCAGGAGGATTCTTAACCACTCGCATTGTCTTTTTGAGCCTCACCTAGGAGGGGGACGGACGTGGTGTTAGTGGCCTGGTTTGGCAAAGGAGGAGAGGGGTGGGTAGAGGCCAGAAGAGGTTCCTGCTGGGTGCACTGGTGGGCAGGTGGGAGAGAGCACAGCTCAGTCTTTCGAGAAGTCCTGTCTTTGCCCAGTTACCTGACCACAGACCCAGCCGTGGATTCCGTGCAATGTGATGAAGGCCATTGCTGGGCTCTGGAGTGACTCAGTACAAAGAGAGTGGCCGGAGGGCGCCAGAGGAACCCCAGTCAGAGAATCAAGAGATGGGGGGCCAGGCCTGGCCGTGCCGGGACCGGCCGTGTACATCTGAACAAGCCCACCTGGGCGGCGATCGGGCTGGCATGTGGGGTGCAGGGAAAGGGCACAGCGGGGGCTGCACCACCTCCACCACGTGCCAGAGGCACCCGAGTCCTCCCAGGGCCAGAGTCCGCCACATCCTTCCCGGGTGTGCTGGCCGTGTGCTCACTGGGTGCCCCACGGGACAGCTCAGGCCTTTTTGAATGTACTCCCCAGCCTTTCCCACCACATTCTACCAAGACCACTGCCTTAGAAGCTAAAAAGTCCCTGGTGGCTTGGGAGGGATGAAAACGCAGCAGGTGCGTGGACCCTGAATTCCCGGGGCTCATGGTAAGTTGGGGACTGTCTCGTCCACCTGTGCTGGTCTACGGGCAAACGTTTTTATTGCCAAGTCAGAGGTTTTAATTCTGTAGGGTTATGAGGGGCCTGAAGATATGCAGGTTCAAAGCCCCACAGCGGACTCTGATGAAAGGATGGGGTGAAATCCATTGCTCTGAGCCAGCAGCGTCCTTTCACAGGTGTGTTAAGTGATTCCCCAGGACACGTTGCTAAGAGCAGGCAGAAAGCACACCTGGTTCTCTGGGCAGCTTCTGGAATTCTCCTTCCTGGTGGCAGCTGCACCGAGTCATGCTGGGCCTGGTACAGAGGCACGTTTCTGTCTCCTACCCAACCTTCCGAGTCAGGACCCCTGGGAGTAAGGCCAGGAGTACACCTGCCCTGCATCTTCTTGAAGGTGTCCATTCTGGAGAGGAAGTGTCAGAAACACAGGTTCGGTACAGCCCGTGCGGTCCACCCTTACAGCAGGGCTCAGCTGCCAACTCAGCACTGCAGCAGAAAACTGTCAATGTTCCAAATGACCCTAGAAAATACCTTGATCGTCCCAGAAAGTGCAGTGCAGTCATATTTTATGTCCAATAGAAATAGTGCAATAATAAAATATTGATATCATTTCACTTTTTGTACAACATAAAAAATAATGTAAGTCTCCTCCCTCCGATTAAAAAATATGCCAAGAATTGTGTATTTTTGGAGCTGGTTGGCTGGATGAACCCTGCACTGTGCTTTGGTTCATCCAGAGAAACTCCAGCATTCTTTGTCCAGGTTGGTTGTGAATTCAGTCAAAGCGTCAAGAACCAGCCCTGTCTCCCGTGTAACTGCATCTGGACAAAAGCATCTCCCAAGAGGTCCCACACAGCTTGTTCTTGCTCTTGCAGAGACACAGGTGGCTGTTTCTTCAATGCACAGCAATACAGTCCTGCTTACATTTAGGGTCCGTGTGCGAACACACGCGCTTTAGACACTAAAACTACACTCAGTCTGTGGAGATGCTCACAGTAATGGTGACTAATCTGGGATACAGAAGAGGTGCATTTCCTACCTCTGGCTCACTCCAGGAAATCTGCTCATGGAATAGGTTGATATCAAATTGGGAAGTGTGTTTTTTCCCAGGGGAGCTGTGTGGGGGAGGGCTAAGCGGACATCCTTGAGTTTTGTATACAGTGTATGCATATGATGTGAAACCACTGCCATTCAGTTATAATCGGAAAGCAAAGCGGACCCAAGCAAACTGGAGACAGCGGATGGTGTCGCCTTGTTGTCGCAAACGTGAAGTTAGCGGGTCTTACCTGTGGGGTGGGGCAGAGGCGTCCCTTACGGGAAGGTACCCTTAGCCTTGGATCTGGAGGCGCGCTTTGCTAATTCAGAACATCACCCAGACACAGGGACGCTGACTCTCAAGGCAACCCTCCTCCTTCCAGCTGTACGGTTCCCACTTCTGTAACTCAGCCTCTCATTATGGGTCACCTAGCCCAACCCTGCCCAGTAAGACTTCCTGTGATGGTGGGGACGTCCTATCACTGCACTGTCCGATACGGTAGCCACTACCACACGTGGCTGTCGAGGACTTCAAACGTGGATAGTGCAACCAAGGAGCTGAAGTCTTCACTTTATTTTTTATTACAACTTAAATAAGAGTCACGTGTGCCTAGTGGTATCATATTGGACACCACACACCTGGATAAGGGCACACTCTCTGTCCACCTGTGCTCAGACCCTCCTTCACCTTCATCCTTCTCACACCTTCCAGACGAATCCCCCAGCTGGGCTCAGTGCTCCCCTGGGAATCTTATGCTACAGCCCTCGTAGACGCCTATGCGTGCGTGCATGCGTGTGCACGTGTGTGTGTGTGTGAGAGTGTAGAATTACAATGGAATTTTTTACGTTCTAAGAGACTTTGTCATAATTTTTATTTCAAATAACAAAACTCCATAGTTATAAGACTGACATTGCATAATTTGCCATAGAACAACTGAGGGAAACAAGTTGTTCTATTGCAAATTAATACGCAATCGTTTGGGGAGATTTGTCTGGAAGGTGTGGGAGGCTGAATGTGAAGGCAGGGAGCTGGTTGGAAGATCAATCTTGATGGTTTATGTTGTCAAGGTCTTGGAGTTCACATCCGTGACCCTTTGTGTTTATTTATAAATAAAGAGCGTTTACTTATTTCTGTCCTGCTAGCATCAGACACGACCCCTGTTCTTTCCCACACAAACTTCCTATAAATGACTCGGCCAAGAAGAACTCACCTTCCTCAAGGAACCAGCACTGATCTTCTGTGAAGCTTCCCAAGACAAAAGGAGAAAAGAGTAGAAAAAAAAATGGTAAACAGCATTCAGTAGAAATATATTGCCATGGAATAGATTAAAATGGCAACCAAACCTAGTATCATGAATTAAAAAAAAACAAAAAACAAAAAACAACAATCGGTCCACCAAAGCTCAAAGCAGCGATACAGGAGATGAACGAATATATGCAAGGAAAGCCAGCATAGCTCCGAAGAGAAATGGGAGCGAGAAAGAAACACCCTGGTAGTGGGTCCATGCTGGAAGCAGCTCAGGGAGGAACCCTCCTGCCTGGACACTGTGAGTGACCTGGACAACGGGACAGATGGACATGCACACCAAACGGAAATAAGAGTTAGAAGTTGTGAGAAAAGCGAAAGCTTATGAAAGGCAGATGAGAGAGACCTAACACACATATAATTGCTGTCTTTAAAAAAAAGACCTGCAGTGATGTAACACAAAGATATTTGGATGTAATTCAAGAAACCTTTCAGAGATCAAACAAGACTTGGATCTATTTATAGATTGAAAGTACACACAGCATCCCCGGGGTGGTGGAGGGGGGAATGTCACCAGTAACTCAACATGGACCCCATGCCTGTCTCACTGTTTCCCAAAAGGGTCTGCAGTGCCCCTTCCAGGTGTGTCCTTCATCCTGGAGTGCCCCCTGCGGGCCTGGCTGAGTTCTGCACTCACAGATTTTCCACCAGCATCTCCTGCCCTGGGTTGGTCTCAACCCGCCTTGGTAAGCAGCCCCTCCTCCATGTTCCCAGTTCTGCCAAGGATGGATTTCCCACTTGTCTCCTGTCCTTGTTAATGCTGTATACTTCCCAAGATGAGAAGGGTTGCTATGAGTGTACTGTTCTAAAACCCAAGGTGGTAGGATATTTTCCTGTTTACATTTCACAAGTGAACGCTTTTATCATAAAAAAATTCTTCGTATAATTTTACGAATCCCTCAAAATGGGTTCTAAAAAAACCAATAAAAAATGTGATCAAGGCAGCGAGATCAAGTTTAAAGTCGTGCCTTTGCTACGTGTTGGACCCTGGCCCAGCGTTTCCTCCCCGGGGAGGACGGAAACGGCGGGTTCTTCCTTGTCATGCATCTCTGTACACTGCACATCCCACCACCGTGCACTCTCTCGCCACACAGACTCTCACAGGCCTCTGCACCTGCCCTGCCCACGTCCAGCCTTCCTCATGCCCCTCCACCTGCGCCCCACATGGCACGCTTGCTTCTCCTCTCCCCCACCGCGGACACACACAGCCCTTGCCACACACCCTGCACACATTCACACCAGCCCCCCCCCCACCTCTCACGAGGAGTGTTCTCGCTCTAAGGGCAGCCTGCCTTAGGGGGATGAGCTCCCCGAAACCGAGGACCCACATTCTGAACACAAGTGATGGGAGTTCAAAAGCCATAGGCTGGCTCGTGACAAGCGACTCTCTGCCTGCAGTGGGGTGCGAGGAGGCGAGTCAGGCCCGAGGACGGCTCACGTGACGATGCCCTCGGACCCCCAGGTGAGGCCCTGCGGGAGCGGAGATGCAGGGCATCCATTCTCTTACTCTTTCCGCCCATTTCTTGTGTGACTGCAAAATCCAGGTTCTTGAACCGTCACTGTCTCACTGCGGTGGGACGCATATACCATTGGAGGGAACAGATGTGAGCTTTTATGACTTTCCTAAGGTGTTTGCTACACCTGAATGGGGAGCTGATTCCTCCTGGAGCATTCTGAGGGCCCTTGCGAGGAGAGCGCCCTGCCCAGCAGGGCCGCACCAGCCTGCACATCCCATCCGTTCTCTGTCACTGGTTTCCAGCCAGGTAAGAAGCACGTTGTTAACATATCCTAAATAATTTCCCAAGATTTTCGTTGGCTGACTGGCCCAAGGGCTTTGAAGTAGAGAAACAGACATTCCAGGCAATAGAAAATGAAGAACACTGTATTAATGTTTATTTCTAATGACAAGAAACAGAACATCAGTCCCTTATTTGTACAAAAATACCTGAACGTTTACAATTAGGTTCATGAGCCGAAGAGCTATGTACAGAAAGGAACAAAGCACATGGAATAAAGGTTTTGTCTCTTCGGTTAATCCCTTCCGCAATCCCCGAAAACGCCTACACATCAGGCCATTCTACGGTCACTGCAGGTGGCACTGCGACATCACGGCCCCCGGTGAGCCAGCCCCACTCCCTCCAAGGTGTGCCAATGGGTCAAACCCTCAGGTATTAAGTGCAGAAAAGAGAAGACGAAACATCTAGACGGAGGCACATACTTCAAGGTTTAGCAGACGGAAGAACATTCTGGAACTCTAACGCATAAGGTCACAGAGCTCTCCTACTTAGCGTGAATCCCCAGAGCATTTGGCGTTTTCCTTCTCAATTCAGACCAGGTTGCTACACGGAGTTTCCATTTAGAACAGAAAATCACAGGCAGAGATAAAAAGTCAACAGGCTCCAAAACGACCCTGAGCTGTCCCGTTTACATTCATGTCATTTAAATACAAAAATAAAAGTCGAATGTCCTTCAGCCCCTGGCTGGCCCGGCTGGACGCCTGCTTCTTGCAGGGGCTGCCTGTTTGCAGGTGGATCCCCAGCTGCCCGGTACAAGGGAGGTGGCTGGGGCCCTGGGAGGGTCACTCTCCGTGACAGTTCACTGCGGCCAGGAAGTACACACAGAACTGTGCGTCAGAGTCAAGCTTTAGTTCTGCTTTTAAATAAAACGTATATTTATAAATACGCAATACTGCCGATACTAGCTGTCTATTGGAGGGGGGAGTGAGTCATCTCACTGCTGGAGACTGGTCTATGTAAACAGAAAAAAGAAATTGGAGAGGTGTTTTTTTGTGTGTGTGCTTGATTTTTGTTTTTTAAAGGTTTTACCTCCAACCGGTGAAGAGAAAAATGTCTAACGGTGTAACTGGAGCATCAGTCCCTCCAATGGAAGCAGGCTGCCAGGTATGACTTGGAGAATGACCTAATTGTCAACGGTTGGAAAGATTAACAGGCTACAGAGAAACCAAAAAAAAAAAAAAGCGAAAAACCAAAAAAACACAATGCAATTGAGCATTCATGGTTAAAAACATGTTTTACTAAAAATGCTTCATTCGTCTAAGTAGACGCTTCATGGAAAACGAGTAGAGTATGGTTAGTCAACTAACACACAGTGTCTACACCACAGGCTGAGGTACAGCGGGTATGTGTCACTGTGTCCTAAGCCACGTGTGTCCCTTGGGAAGTGCTGCAGCGGGCGGGGTCCGGGGGATCCAGTGGCCAGCAGGCCAGAGGGGCCAGGGAAGCGTGGCAACCGTGATCTGGGGAAAAGAAACCGTCCTTCACCAAGCAGTCTGCCTGCCTGTCAGGGGAGCCTTTCCTGCTCTGCAGAGACAAGGCTACCCTCACATCGGAAGACTCGGCTAAGGGGACAGGGCGGAGGGGGGGACAACGCAAGCCACCGTCTGACTCAGCTCCTGGAGTGGGATGCAGAGTTGTCTTGGTAACCTGTCCTCAGCCAATACTGCTGTGAGGGATTCCTGACCTGGGCCAGCCGACGAGCCACCCACCGCCTTGCACGGGCTGGCTTGGGGCCGTCGGCAGGATGGAGGCCACCAAGCAAGACCTTCCCCTGCTGGGCTGCGGGGCTGCCCTCTCCAATGTCTCCATCTCTGTCGCCATGGACACCCACTGGACACGGAAGCAGACCAAGCAGGTGCCACTTCCTCTTAGGTCCTCTGATCCAGTGGAGGAGGGAGAGCGGCCCTGCCAGGCCGGCACCACTGCAGAGGGGGTAAGGCAGTGATGGTCCTAGAACAGGCTGGAAGGGCTGCAGCTGGGCCAGGCGGCCTGCTGTCCACCATGGGTGGGCGGTGGGTACCCACTGTGTCTCAGGCAGGCGGGCCTGCGGCCAACTACAGGCAGCCACTCAGCCCTGCGTGGTGTTTTCCAAGGAACAAGCCACCCGCAGTGTGGAGGGCACAGCCCGTGGAGTCGGGTGACAGCATGAGTGCGGGCACGTGCTCAGAGCAGGGGCTGGCAGACCACGCCGCCTGCCTGGCCACAAAACATGCCACGTGCCTACCACAGGAACACCTTTTGTATCAAAAAAGCTTCCAAGGAAACTGGGGAGGGCTGGGGTGCCAGTTGCCTGGGAGTGACCTGCAGAAGGTGGGCACCACCCTCTGCAAACAGTCAGCCTCTGGGGGCTGCCCCTTCGCAACTGTCTTTGCATCTTGCACAGACTGAAAAGCCACGGCCCCTCTTGCCATAAGCTGAATACAATATTGAAAACAAGGAGTGCAAAAAAGGGATCAATACAAAAAAGTAAACATATCAGTTTTAATTCTCAAGATTATTCCAGGGCGAGAGTTCATTTCCAATCACGTCTCTCCAGCTTGTGTTCCTCCATGGCCCAGCCAAGACCGTCATTCCAGTCTATTCTCGAGTCTGCTGTCTTCCGAGCTCCCCGGTGAGACCAGCGAGAGGGGCGCGGCCCTGCTGGATCTGCAGCAGCAAATCATCGTCAAGCCCAAGAACCCAGTCGGTCGTGGTCGGTCAGCGCCGAACGCGCCCATCTTGCTCCGAGCCCCAAGGTGCAGACAGACGTGTGTTCTGAACGACGCACAGACCTCTTCGCTCCAGTGTCAGCGTCCTCCAGCCTGCAGCCAGGGTAGACCGGAGGTCATAAGGCTACGCGGATGCAGTGGTGCTTCAGTCTGCAAGGCAGGACCCCTTTGTTCAGCTGGTAAAAGTCAACAAGCTGGATCAGGTCAGAGAATTTGGTGTTCCCGTCGTCAAGGCTGAAGAAGGTCTGCCCGTCATCCTCGCACTAGAGAGACACAAGAAGACCTGCCAAGTCAGAGGCCACAGCTCGGGGACAGAACAGGCCCCAAAGTCAGGATTAGTGCTGTCCACCCGTAGTGAGGCTCTAAGGGACACACATGGAGCTGGTGAGGTGAGCTAGAAAACGTCAGGGCAGGAGGTCATGGGGGGAGGGGTTTGTGCTGGGTGCTGCCAGGTCCCTAAGCTGCTGGGCAGAGAAGGTCCCCTGCTCCTGAGCTGGTCGTGGGCAACAGTCCCAAGCTCCTCCTGGCTCACCTGCTCATGAGGGTGAGGTTGACCAGTTAACCTGTGAGTGTCCACGCATTCAGCACACCCCATGGAGGAGGTGGGTGAGGTTGGTCAGTTAACCTGTGAGTGTCCACGCATTCAGCACACCCCATGGAGGACGGTGAGGTTGACCAGTTAGCCTGTGAGTGTCCATGCGCTCAGCACACCCCATGGAGGAGAGTGAGGTTGACCAGCTAACCTGTGAGTGTCCATGCACTCAGCACACCCCATGGAGGAGAGTGAGGTTGACCAGTTAACCTGTGAGTTTCCATGCACTCAGCACACCCCATGGAGGAGAGTGAGGTTGACCAGCTAACCTGTGAGTGTCCATGGACTCAGCACACCCCGTGGAGGAGGAGGGTGAGGTTGACCAGCTAACCTGTGAGTGTCCATGCACTCAGCACACCACACGGAGAACAGTGAGGTTGACCAGTTAACCTGTGAGTGTCCATGCACTCAGCACACCACACGGAGGAGGGTGAGGGTGACCAGTTAACCTGTGAGTGTCCATGCACTCAGCACACCACACGGAGAACAGTGAGGTTGACCAGTTAACCTGTGAGTGTCCATGCACTCAGCACACCACACGGAGGAGGGTGAGGGTGACCAGTTAACCTGTGAGTGTCCATGCACTCAGCACACCCCATGGAGGAGAGTGAGGTTGACCAGTTAACCCGTGAGTGTCCATGGACTCAGCACACTCCATGGAGGAGGGTTAGGTTGACCAGTTAACCCGTGAGTGTCCATGGACTCAGCACACTCCATGGAGGAGGGTTAGGTTGACCAGTTGACCTGTGAGTAGCCACGCATACAGCATGCTCGTGTAAGAGTACACAGCCCTGGGCTCTCACAGTAGGACCCCAGGCAACCTCCTTCACCCCTCTGACATTCACTTTGCTCCATTACGAAGCAAATGTTGGAACACTCTAAGGGATTAATGAGATCATGTAGGAGAAGAACCTTGCCCAGGTCATGGAATATTTGGTAGCTGTTTTTCTTAAAATGGAGGACATCTACAATATCTCCCAGAAATGACTATATTCCTCACATCGATTTTAATTGAATGAATTTTGAGATCAATGACTGCAATACAGTGCGGTCAGGAAAGTTGCCCTGCACTGTTCACACAGAGGAAGGTAGCCTTAAACCTGTGCCGATGCATAAACTAAGAACCACTTCTTAATCCACAAACTCTGTGGAGCCCCAAGCACATCCACAGCCTGTGTTTAAGCCCTGAGGTTACAATCTCGTTGCTACACTTCTCAAGTTCCTGTCTGTCTGATAATTCTAGGATTTGGGGTTATTTGGGACAATAGTATTACATATTCTGCTGGCCAGTACTTTTTCATTCTATTTCATATTTGAGGCTAAGAGAATAACATCTGGTTAATAATATAATGCAGCAGGAAAACAAAAAGGACTGTGGATGAGGCACTTTCCCGTGAATAACAGCCTCCAGGTTTGCTTATTACCATGTTTTGTGGAATCTGTGAAGCCTGGGCTGTAACCAACAGTCTGTCCCTCCCTGGTGGTCCAGGACAGGACACTGAGAGCTGTGAGGGCCTCATTTTCCTCGTTTATACAGTGAGGGCATCGGGCACAGCAGGAAGCGACTTCAACCGACAGTGCCAGGCAGGCTGCTTCCCCCCAGGTCACAAAAGACAACCCTGCCTGCCCTTCCCCCTCCCGTTCATGCCTCCTGTGCCTGCATGACTCTCCAGACAGTCGGTATAAAGTCCTGGGCTCAAGCACCCTTGAAAAACGCCAGGTCCCACTATGTGAAACGGATGCATTTGGTTACTTCAAGCCTTCTCAGGGCTTCACTTTGTAAAGGACAGAGTTATATCTGGCCACCCTCTTTCAGCAGCATATTTCCCAGGTCTGGGTTCCAGAGGAAACATTTCACGAGAGTTGTTATTACCTGCAGAATTGACCACTTCTATACAACAACATCTATAAGTACAATGTACATAACACATTTGGTATTCATTTTGTGTATCTCAGCCCCAACGGGACTACGCATTCTCGGAGGTGCTGACAACTGTCTCCCACACAACACCCAAGTCGTCAACTAGAATCTGAACTTGGGCACATGGAAGAGGTCAGTTACATTCGGCAAATCTAACCATCATCCTTAAAGAGAGTGGTGTTGACTAATACATCATAATCAATAATGAGGCTTTTGAAATTGTTCAAAGGGAGAATCTGTTTTCTGATCCAAGGACCCAGTGGAAGGATTAACACTTCTCTTTGGGGTCCACGGGTCAGTTTTCTACAGGCTTCCTGAGTCCCCCTGGTCCACACCCGCACAAATCAGACAAATCCTGAGATTAAGTGGCCAACAGCGCCCGTCTGCACAACCACACGTGCTCCTTCCTGCACCAGGTCCTGGGCTAACGGCTCTGCTCTGTGTCTGCCCATCATCTGACCTTGCTCTTCCCATCAGGTGCTGTCTCAGGGGCACCTATGAGCTACACAGGCGTGTCGGGGCCACAGTACAATGCCACTATTTTCAGTGTTCTTCTAGGGAAACACTGTTCCCAAGTTCAAAGAACCAACCTCTCAAGAAACTCCTGAAAAGATCTCACCGGTGAGCTTGAAACTGTCTGATGTTTACTGTTTCATAGTCTGCTTAGTTGAGACCTTGAAAATTGCACTGAGAACAAAACCGGCACACAGAAGAATAAGAATTAGTGTGAAAAACATCAATACTTACAGGTAAGATCTGGAAATTTTTAATTTTCTGATGATGACACAATGTGAGGACAAATGCCTTTGGATTACTCTGGCTGTCACGGAGGAGAAAAAGCCTGGGAATGGAAAGAGTCAATTGATTGTTAATTTAGAAAGTCCAGACTGAACATATATATGAATATATATATATATATATATATATGATGCTTCAGGAGGTTTTGGGAGCTGAGTGAGCTGTAGAGCAAGACCACCCTCCACACCCAGACTGCTTTCTGGCTGTCACTCTCCACTGAAAGGAACCAGGGCTCCTTGGGGACATGGCGCCTCTAGGGCTGAGGCAGGGAAGGTACAAGGTGACACTGGTATACTTTGTGCCAGAAAGTAAGAAAGCTGGCCCAAGAGGCAGTGTGGCCCAATCTGGGCACCCAAGTACATAACAGAAGGGATAGATTATAACCCAGAGACTAAAACAAGAATCCATGACTCCACACTGGTGTGATAAATAAATCATAGGCGAGGAAAAAAAGCTCTTCCTAAGAGCAGAAAGCCAGCTAAATAAATAGAGAAGGATGATGAATCAGAAAACCACTATTTGGCCATTTGATTAAGAAGATCTTTAGTGGATGCTGAAACCAGCATCAAAGTTTGAGGAGAAACAGAATATTTTCATAGTCGCAGCATCTACCCCCTAACATTTATGACAGAGGGACACACAGTAACCTTCTAATAGAGAAACCCGGTGGATACCACCTTCAGGTATTCGAGTTACCACCACCAGGAATGAGACAATCCACCCCAGCACCTCCTGACGGGATGCACTAAAGGTGACCCAGCATCACCTCCAGGGAGTTAGTAGACGGCCAAACCCGGCACGTTCTGCCCTCACAGGCTCCTCCAAGTGTCAAGACACAAAGGAAGACAAGGCACGTGCTGGTCCAGGGCAGTGCTGAGGCCAAGAAGTTCTTTTCCTTGGTGATGAAGGATGCAGCAAGGACCCCTGGTAAAATCTAAGTGGCGTGTCAGGTGACCGAACCACGTTCACGTTAATTTCCTAAGTTTTATAATGATACTGTGGCTTCCTAAGAGAAGTCCTTGCTTTTAGAAATTTTATATTGAAATAATTACAACTCACTCCTAAATGGTTCTGATTAAAAAACGAGAGAGAGAACGTGACAAAGCAAAGGTGCTACAATGTTCACGACTCAGGTGCCTGGGTAACACATATACAGGAGAATCCATTATATGATTCTTGCAAATTTTCTACAGTTTGAAATTACATCGAAAAGTCTACAAATAACAAGCGATGGCCAGGATGTGGAGAGAAGGGAACCCTCCTGCACTGTTGGTGGGAATGTAAATTGGTGCAGCCACTGTGCAGAACAGGATGGAGGTTCCTTAAATACTAAAAACAGAACTACCATATGCTCTAGCAATTCTACTCCTGGACACATATAAATGGAAAAAATGAAAACACTAATTTGAAAAGATACACACACCCCAATGTTCACTGCAGCAGTATTTACGATAGCCAAGATATGGAAGCAGCCCAAGTGCCCATCAACAGATGACTGGATTAATAAGATGTGGTAATATACACATATATACAATGCAGTGTTACTCAGCCATAATAAAGGACGAAATTCTGCCATTTGCAGAAACATGGATGGACCTACAGAGTATTATGCTCAGTGAAATACATCAGACAGAGAAAGACAAGTGCTGTATGATATCACTTGTATGTGGAATCTAAAAAATAATACAAATGAATATATATGCAAAGCAGAAACAGACTCACAGATACAGAGAACAAACTCGTGGTTACCAAAAGGGGAGAGGGAAGGAGGAGGGACAGATTAGGGGTATGGGATTAGCAGATACAAACCACTATGTATAAAATAGATAAGTGACAGGGATGACACAGTGTAACACAGGGAATTATACCCATTACCTTGTAACAGCCTACAATGGAGTATAATCTGCAAAAATACTGAATCACTATGCTGTACACCTGAACCCAACACAATACTGTAAATCAATTATACTTTAACTAAAAAAATACTTTAAAAATTAGAATAGCACCAAGAAGCATAAGTCACTGCTTTTACAGTGATTCCAGAACAAATCTGGAATCAGACGGGAAGACCAAGTTATTCTTTAGAAAGGAAGAGGCCCTAATCCCAGTGACAAAGTAGAAATGGCCTGAGAGGAAACATACTTTAAAGGTATTAGACACCAAATTGCGGTAATCAGCTAAACCATCAGTTTCTAGATTGTAATGTCAGAGGGAAGGCAGTTACATAACCCTGGGAAATCCCATGTTATAAAAGGTAAAAACGGTTTATTTTACTACAGGACCTCTTGGAGCCTTTGGAATGTAGATACTCATCCCGACTCCTTTAGGGCCCCAGCACGAGTTTTCCTATCTTACCTGACTCTTTACAGCATCTTTTATTACATACCAGCCCCTCTTTGATAGCATTTTGCAGGACACGTGTTCTGCAGGATGCACCTTGGAGATGTGAACTGGGATGGAACTGCACTGTGGGGCCGGGCGGGCGGGAGAGACGGGGCCTCGGAGCTGGAGCCGGACCCATGTGTGATACGCTCGGTGCCGGCGGAGCCCGAGGGCAGGAAGACGAGAGGGCCAGCTCCTCCCCCGGGCAGGGCTGCGCGTCTGCTTCTCCCAGTCTGTGCTCTTTTCTCTGAGTGTTTCACTAGCAGAAACCTGGGGGTTGGCAGAGCTCAGTCTTCCCGGAGGAGAAGCTGGGGCTGTGCTTCCTCATCCGAGTCCCCAGTGAATCCCCTGATGCTTCCTTCTGAGCCCCAAGGAGGACGCTGCCGGCCTGCCTCCCAGTTTGGGGTGTGACCCGGGAGATCCTGAGGCTGCCCCGCCGGCTCGGGTTTACAGGTCGTGCCTAACGGTCGTCTACACGGAGGAAAGGGGGTAGGGCCTAGGAGTCAGCGAGATTCCTGGATCTGACACTCGGGAGCTTCAGATCACGGGCCGCTGCCTTGCCAGCCTCTCCTGCAGGACCGTCTACACGCTCAGGGCTGTTGTGTAGTCAGTGTGGACACTGGAGGCATTGGTGATCGCCACCAGCAAACCACAGGCGCAGGGATTTCGGGGCGGGCCGGGGGGTGGCTACTGCAGAGACCAGGCTGGGAGCTAACATGCCACGGACGCCTCTGCTTAGGGCATCGGAAGGGAGCATGGAATGCAAGCGCTGAGGACCAGGGGACGCCTCTGCGTAGGGCATCGGAATGGAGCAAGGAATGCAAGCGCTGAGGACCAGGGGACGCCTCTGCGTAGGGCGTCGGAATGGAGCAAGGAATGCAAGCACTGAGGACCAGGGGAGGCCTCGCCTCTGTTAGGACTGAAGTCAAGGCTCTCGCGTCCACTCATGAAAGCGCAAAGGGGCTGAGGGAGATCAGAGTGATAGCACAGCTCAGACGTGAGGCCCTGGCACTGCACACACTGCCTCGCTCAGGACTCACAGCGGTCCTGTCCCCGTCCCCATTTTACAGTGAGGGAAGCGGGGCCCAGAGAAGTCAGGCAAACCCTCCAAGGTCACACAGCCAGCAGAAACCAGGCAGGAGCCCCGGCACAGCAGGAGCAAGTGCGCAGGTGGTTCCTCCGTGGCCGGTGAGCATCCTACGCTTTTCCGAGGCGGCTGCGTTAGCCCTGGGACGGCACCCCGCTCTGCCCCCGGGAGGGAGAGCCGCAAAGAACTCAAGTCTTGACAAAGACGTTGCCTTCCGCCCAGCGGAGGGGCCTGGGGCGCGGACAGAGGGACCAGCTCACGACAGACAGGCACAGGGATGGGGACTGGGGACAGCAAGGGGGCGGCGGGGCTTGACCCTGAGTGTGAACGAGGCAGGGGCGGGACGGGGGGCACAGAGCCTTAAACGCCGCAGGTCCCGACAGGAGCCCCGGGGGGAGGTCCGCAGGGGGGCCCACAGCGCAGGACTGGCCCCTTGAAAAGCTCCTTCCGTCCCAGGCTCTGGGACGGGCTGTCGGTGGCAAGAGGGGAAGGAAGGGAGTAGTCAGTGAGTGCCGGCCCCGCGGCAGGCCCTGCAGGCCCGGGGGTGTGGGCGCAACACGCACACATGTACACGTGTGCACAGACCCCTGCTTGCACGCGCGCACAGGTCACCTGCGGGGGGCCGCCTGGAGCCAGCGGACTTCAGAGCCGCCTCCCGGGTCGACTGCAGGCTCCGCTGTCTCCTTCCAGCCCCCCTCACCCCCACTCCATCAGTGATTTGGGGCTAAAGGTCTAGGAAGCGGCCCTTTGTAACGGCTGTGCATCTGGCCTGCCTTCCGGCGCTGTCTTCTGCTTGCTGTCTGACTCTCTACATTGGCTTCCCTCCATTGTCTCTGCAGGGAGGGGTAATGCCTAGGAATTGATTATTTAATTTACCTTGTTTTCCCGGCACATTTCCGCCCTGAACAAGGGGACGAACGGACGACGTGGCATCACTGCAATGACGCCTCAGGCGACGTCCCATCACCCTGCCTTTTGATTTTGCTAGAGCGCCAGCAGCCGGATGTTGGGATTGAAAATTATAACCTTAGAGGCAACTCAGACCCCAGGAAGGACAGAGAGAAACAAGGCAGGCGGGGGGAGGAAAGTTGGCAGAGGGATGCCCACACTTCTCACCAAGGCTGGACAGAGGCAAACTCGCCAATTGGCGCTAGACTCCAGGAAAAGTTGAAAGACAAACAGGGTTTAAAAAAAAAAAGCCAACACACAGTGCAGTGGACCTAGCGTGCTAACCCTCCCAGCCCCAGGACAGCTCCTTTTAATGCAAAGTGGGCCGGCTGGGCCTGAGCTCACAATCACTGGGGAAGCTTCTTCAAAACACACTGGTCCCCCGCGCCCCCTTCCTGAGCCTGGATGTGTCAGCCCCTCAGGGATGCAGGTGCCACCGCCCTGGGCCCCAGGAGGGATGCTGTGGCCACGGCACCAAGTGACACGTCCTGTGGAACCTTCACTTCTCTGGCATTGTCAAAAGCGGCTCTTTTGTCCCTTTCCTGTTGGCCCATTTCTGTCCCCCTCTAACGTTAAAAGAACCTCATTATAGGAATGAATCACTAGGCAATTGAAACTAACTCCTGACCTATGCTCTCCTGAACGCACACCGTGCCTTGTCTAACCTGCTGATTCTTTTCCTGGATAAAAAGAAGTAAGAATGAAGAATTAAGCAGTTAAAAAATGACTGGCTCTCTACCCTCAACAGCCCCCTGAGCAATCCTGCAGGCAGGTCACTTGGGCAAGATGCCATCTGAAGAATCATCCAGTCTGCATGCAATGGACAATGATTCAGAACCCAACCTCCTGCCTCGATGATTCACTGGAATTCTTCCCCTCCACCTGCCACCATTTTTCCCTTTAAACACTGTCATGGCTGAGCAGAATCTTCAGACTTGGTCTCAGGACATGAGTCCACCTTCTCCCCAGATTGCCGGCTTTTCTGATTAAAGCACCTTTCCTTTCTACTCACACTTGCCTCTTGAGTTATTGGCTTATGACTTACGTCACCTGGTGAGCAAACCCACTTGGCTTCCTTGGAACGAGTCTCACAGATGATACGGTAAATGGGACACCACGAGAACATTTGGGGGCTCACTTTGGATGGGGTTTAGGGCTGTAATGGGTAAGCATCTTGTCCTTGAAGCCCTGGGGACACACACAAACCTACAGGCAAAGAACATCACTAAGAGAGGAATTTCGGAGGGCTGGCTTTTCTCTCTCAGGCAGAAAGTTCAGAGGAGAAGCATCTTGTTTGTAGTCAGGAGGGGTCATCTCTAAGGCTCTAAAAGGGACTGTTCTATGATCAAGTGACATTTCAAATAAGTTGTTTGGAACAACTGTACAGCCACATGGGAAAAAAATCAGATCCATCTTTAAACAGTGTACCGGGATAAATAAATTCTGAAATGTACCTGGGATCTAAACACACAAACAAAAATGAACACACAAAAAAAGAAGAAATAATCATGAAAAAAAAGGAAGGAAGGAAGGGAGGAGAGAAACAATAGAAGTTCTAGAGGATAACATGAACAAACTCCTTTGTGATTGAGAAGCAGGAAAAACTTATATGACTATGAGTCAAAAATCCAGAAAGATACAGGCTAAAGGACAGAAAAGATAAACTTGACCATATTTAGAAAAATTGTATAACCAAAACCCAAACAAAACCAAACCCAAACCCAAACCCCCATCAGCTAAGTCAAAAAGACAAATGACAACCTTGGAAAAAATTGTTTGTAAAAAATGGATGTAGGGGCTTCCCTGGTGGCACAGTGGTTAAGAATCCGTCTGCCAATGCAGGGGACACGGGTTCGAGCCCTGGTCCGGGAAGATCCCACATGTCGTGGAGCAACTAAGCCAGTGCGCCACATCTACTGAGCCTGCGCTCTAGAGCCCACGAGCCACAACTACTGAAGCCCGCACACCGCAATGAAGAGTAACCCCCGCTCGCTACAACTAGAGACAGCCTGCGTGCAGCAACAAAGACCCAAAGCAGCCAAAATTTAAAATAAATAAAATTAATTTAAAAAAAAGTATATACAAAAAAAATGGATGTAGAAAACTGGGCAAATATGTACCGACAGTTCAGCAACACAAAAAGGATTGGAAATGAAACTGGCCCTTAATCATATGCTAGAGACCCAGCCTCCTAGATGAGGGAAAGGCAGGCGACTCTCAGACATCCCTGGGGAGGGGAATCGGGCCGTAGTTTACAATATTACCCATCCATTCAACACTCCCACTTCTACGAACTCACCGGCAAAGAGACACTAGCAAAAACATGAAGATGGGGCACAGTGTGTCATAACAGAAGCCTGGAAACAATGAAGCTCTATCGTGTGAAAGAGAACCCAGCAGGGGACAAGGAAGGGGGCAACCCTCCTGGCCGTCCCACCCCAGCATCCTCGGGTCGCAGCTGAGCTCAGGGTCGGACCCCCGTGGCCAGTACACGCCCCTGTTAAGGTGAGGCAGACTACGAAAACAAATGTGTTTTGCTTATATTTTAAAAGGAGACAACAGAAGGATAAACAAACAAACACTGATGAAAATGTTTACCAATTGTGGAGTTGGGAGCA